>NW_023494809.1:4514398-5084398 GCF_904425465.1 Colossoma macropomum
GAAATTATCTCTGCATATCTCGTTATTATAATATAGCGCAGTGCATTTCTTTGAACTGTGCTTTTAAAGGTGCAGATGGTCTGATTGTGGGAAGCCGAGACTGTTAGCTTGGGGCATTTTCTGACATGTTAAGATCCTTCTGATTGCATTTTGCAGAAAAGTGCTTTGATGAACAGTCAAGTTGTGTTGGGTCCGAACAAGTATTTCAAGCTCGTATATAACGTGTAATACAGCTACTTGCAAAAAAGAATAGATGTTTTTCCAGAAATTCCACGTATAACTTTATATTTAAATTAATTTTTAGATCTTTGTATATCACACCCACTTTTAAAGCATGATGAATTCTGGATACGAACTGTTAGATACTAGTTTTATTTATGGGCTGCATTGTTGATGTTAATGTCAAGGATGTTTGTAAATTAAAGTCATTGTAATGCGACTTTCCATGATACACAGCTGTCATGTAGGAGTCCAGCAAAGGGTAGCTTATCACATGTCCACAAGGGGGCACTATTAGTATTCATGCAGGTCAGTAAGTGTCCTTCTGTATTTGTAAACTAGTTATTGGTCAGAGAATTCAGCTCCAGATGCAGTGCAGATGTCTGGCTGAAGATCAGACCAGGTGGAGACAATTATTAGGCAATTATTCTTGACAGTTATTCAGTGTGGTTAATTCAGTAACCTTGTAGATGCTGGGCTCATGTTGCCCAACATGAGAAACACCAAATATGTGAACTAACTATTGGACCTTAAGTCTCTAACCTAAGTACAAGGAATAAGTACTAAGTACAAGGAATTTCACAGCTTCAGTATTTCTGCATTATTCATTGAGATGTAAACAGAGTGATTCAGAGTGGTTTGGTGTGAAATGATTCAGATGTCTTTACAGTGGTGGTGATAGGAACCAGGGGTCGCCATGACTACAACACAAATATAGACATTTTATTTACTATCCAGAACCACCAGTGAACCTACACGAGTCTTCTGAGTTTATATGGAATGTTGATGATGGAAAATAGTCATAAATCTGAAATAAGTTTTCTTTGGGGACTATTTTGCCTCAACACCCTGCATGTATCCCTCCACCATGAATGGACTTAAGTTTTAGGCCAAAGCCTCCCCAAAGCGTATTCATGTAATAACTTTGTGAGGGAGCTTTTAGAGGTGGACGTCTGGTTCCTATGACCACCACTGTGAACAGTTCTGACTCAGTAAGTTTCTCTAGAACAGAGGGTCCCACACCAAACCACTCTGAATGATCTTTTCATTCAGAACTTAAGGGGAAGTGAGTGGAGTTCCTCTTGATTCACAAATTTGTTAATAATTTAAGAAATTTGTAAATAATTTAAGAAATTTGTAAATAATTTCAGAAATTTGTAGATTTCAGCCCATTAAAATAAAGCGTTCTCTCGTTACTTAATAGAAAAAAAAGTGACAAACTTAACTAGATACTGATGTAGTCATGTTAATGGTTTGCATCCAAGTTTATTTTGAAATTCCCTACTCCCCCTATACAAGAAAAAATGACTTTCCACAAAGGCAGCAGTGAACTCTCAGTCATAACTTTTATGTTCAGGGTAATGGGGGGACAATTCATAATCACAGTGAAATTTTTCTTTTTCTTTAAATACATCTGCTGTCATCTTTGGCTGGGGTCTGCCGGACAGTTTACTGTCGGGCCAAAGTTTCTGAGGAAGTTACAGTTCGAGCTGACGGAGCCGATGGAGCCGACGGCCGCAGGCTTCAACTTCACTAAGCCAATGCAGGAATGTATAATTTACTCGGGAAACGGAAATAAAAACAAAATAAGAACAAGCTGCGTCTGCGTTCTCAACACAGACGGGGAAAAGGAATCGGGGGGGAGAAAAGGTGGAAAACAGAGGGGTGTGGCGGGGAGGGGAAAAAAAAACAAAAAAAAAAAAAAAACTACCACCGAGGATGTGACAGCACTTCTTTCTTTTAAATTTCATAAAATTGTATAGACAAAAAATAAATCTACAAAAATGGAACTAGTAATATTACACAACAAGTAAACATTTGCGTTTGTCAACCTCTACACAAAACCGAAATTCTTGGTCTTGATGGCTAGTAAAAGTTTCTGTTTGAGGATCTGTTTGGAGGAGTAGAGGGGGACATAGAGGCGGGAGATGCAGGTGTTCGCGGTGGGCAGGTGCTGGTCGTCCGGCGGCCGGATGGTGATGGAGGGCATCGGCTGGAATCCTTCCTCGCTGGCTGGGAGAGACGGGCTGGACGTCCAGAAATACACCTGCAGAACAGCAAATAAACATAGATGTGCGTTTTAAAATGACACCACAGGAAAATCTTAGCCATAAAATCAGAAAAGGAAAAATGTGCACTATTTTTAGCACAGAAAAGAAAATTAAGACTAAAGGAGCAACTTTTGCCCTCAAAGGGCACCCAAATAGGGAGACATAACTACTTATGCATAGTGTAATCAAATACCTAATAATTTAATCTCAAACATCAGAAAACATAAAAATGAAGCCATTTACAGATTCATCTTTAATAATTGGTGCAATATCTGTGCTGCTGAATTTAGTGAAGCAATGTGTGAAATACTGTCCATTTTACTGGCACTTTAAGTTCATTTACACTGATTTACATATTAGTTAACATTTATTATTTATACTAAATAATTTATAGAAGACACTGAATAATTATAGCACATACTGAATTATTCATAGCAGTTACTGGTCAATAAGCCTTTTGGGGATTAATAAGTGAATGAAAATCCTTATTTGCAGTGTTTCCACTCACCAGTGAAGGTTAAAGTATGATGAGGTGAGACAGGTGTAAAAGGCACAGTGACGTGTTACGTATGTGTAGTTCTACCTTTGGCCTCTAGGCAGCATTAAAAACGTACATTAATGAGTGAGTGTTAAGACAGGAATGAGAAGAGTCCTACCAGATCCTGCCTCTCAGTCATGCTCATTTTCTCTACGATGGACCAAAACCAGCGCTTGAACTGCAACAGCTTCTCCGCGTTCTCCCCTGCAGTGTCAACAAAAAGTGGTTTAAACACTCCAGGACAGGACAGGACGGGACAGAACAAGCAGGTGAAACTGAACAGCTGATCACAGAAGTCTATTGAAGTAACACTCCAGCATCTTTTAAGCCTCATCTGTTTTTGAGCCTGATCTGTACGTGTAACACGTCATGGATATTTATTATGAGTCATTCAAAATAAAACAAATTGACGACAGCTGCTCAGTGGCTTCCACTCAGTTGTTTATTTACTACAGGGAAATTAGTCAGCAGTATATAGGGATTCCTTTAATAAACTGGTACCGTACCGGACTCATCGTTGAACGAGGTGAAGCTGATTAGCATCTGCACGTTGACCTCCCCGCAGCCATTAACCAGCAGCCTGAAGTCCTCGGCCGTCAGGTCCTCCAAAGCGTTCTTAGGAAGCACATCTAGGAGCCCCTTCCTCATGGCCTGTAAACCAAAACCCTTCATTTACACATAGAAGCAGAACAACAGTGCAGGAAACAGTGCTAATGTGACCAGCGAGCGACTGATGGGAGTCAGAACTTTGACAGCTGATTAAAGTCAGATTTAATTTGTCAGGTTTAGACTCAAGGATTTTCAGTGAAAACTGAAAAAAGTGAAAACTCTTCAAATCATGAGCTGAAATCGATGGTCCTCGAGCACCTGTGTGACCAGAGAGAACCAATGAAACTTTTGCCAGGGTCAGAAATTTTGGACCAAAAATCAGAGAATGTGACTCTTGCATGAACATGCAAAAAGCACCCAATAGAGGGCAGCGAGGGAAAAAACAAGCCACAGATCGTCTTCAACTAAGCAAAGACATAACAGTGCCAATAACAGTTTGACAGTGTTGAGAAGGTTTTTAAGGTTTTTTTTTTTAGTGTGTGTGTATATATATATATATACACACACACACACACACACACACACACACACACACATATATATATATATATATACACATATATATATATATATATATATATATATCATATATACATACATACACACACACACACACACCATTTGGACACGGGGGGCTGCTGTCCTTTACATCATTTCATGATGAATGGACCAATAGCAATGCACTAAAATATCGTGGAATAAAATCTCTTCACACTGACTTACATTAAAGGTAAAAAACATTTTTGCCCTCTCCCTGTAAAGTTATGAAGTATCTCCATTTTGGAGATACTTGTTTTTCTTTGCACAATGACGATATATATATATATATAAAAAAAACTATATATCGCTGTTTTCGGAACAAAACCCTGTATCTCAAAAATGGTCACTTTACAGGAGAAGGAAAAAACCTACCTTACTTATAAGGTAAATCAATGGAACCAGGCGCAAGTAATTTTAGGTCATTTCTTTTAGTCCATTCATCATGAAATTTACAGACAATATAAAGGACAGACATTATCAGATTATGTAAAAAACTGAAAAACAACAAAAATGGAGATACAAGGTTTTATTCCGACAGCAGTGATATATATGCATGTATATAAATTGGATGTCAGCGTTTAAATAATGCAGACATTAGAAATTCTGGCCATGTTATTAAATACCTCAGTAATGGGAGCTCAAATAAAGCATGAAGTGAAAGTAAACACGGTTAGTAAGTGTACTTACATGTAGGGGCTGCTCTGCTACCACCAGCATCCTGTGTTCAGCGTACTTCCTCACGTACTCGTACACGTTCTGAGGAGTCACAGGCATGTTCGCTCCGCCGGCCAAGAGCTCCACCTGACAAACGAAACCACACAACATGAATTCAAAAACAAGAAACGCTGACCGTGAGGAAAAGGACGGTTTTTGGGCAATGACATTCTGTTGCAGATATCATTGCAGAAACTGTCCAAAATCCCTCAAATTTGTAAATCACTTAAATGGAATTAAACTGTTATATTAGCAAACAAATCTTTCCCCTTTTCTTGTAAAAAGATTTCAGAGACACACAGTTCTGATAAAGGAATGGCTGATTGTGTTACCTGTCCAGATCCTTCCTCTTTGCAGAGATCAATAGCGAAGGCGACATCCATCGCCGCGAAAACAGCCTCAGCTTCACCCGTCTGCGCGTGACGAATCAGCTGCCGCAAACTCTCGTACATCACCGAGTCGAAGAAGGCGAAGTCATGCCAGTTCACCTGTGTTACAACACGAGTCTCAGTGTTCAGAGAATCACTGAAAACTGCCCAGACCGACACGTTTACACCTTCTAAAGAAACATTCAGCCTCAGATACTCACCTTTCTACCTAGCAACACCTTAATGACGTGCCTATTCAGGGTGATGGGGCAAAGCTCATTCTGCAGTAGACACAGCCCGAGTATTCTGGAAAAAAGGGAGAAAGGTTTGTGAAATCAATTATGCGATTTTCTTAATAAAGTGCTGAAATAAAACTGTGAGCAAACTGTCTACAAAGAAAATACACAGCTGAAAATTACTGTTTATTTAACACGAAAAAATGATGTATAAACAAACATTTTTATCTTAAAACCTTTGAAACTGACAAACCACAACTATGAAACAAGAGAATATCAACTACATTACATCTGCACGAGTGTACTTTAGGGGGAACTAATATATCTTAATACATAAGAACTAAATATGAATGTAAAACAGAATGAAACTGAAAAAGGGAAAATTGATTTTTTGTGAATAAACTGGTCAGACGATGCAACTGTCTGCCTCCAGGTCCCATGCGTCAAACTCCCAATCTTATCCAGCAAAAGTATTTTAATTTTCTATTAATATTAGCCAGTTTAGCCAAGTTACAGCACAACATTAATTAAATGAAATAAAAACATTTTTCTCTCTGGCCCCCAGATTTGAAGTGAATTTTTGATACTGATTGAGTTTGACACCCCTGCTTTAGGTCCAGCTGCCTACCTGCCGATGTTTCGGAAGCAGTTAAGTCTGGCCTCTGTGTTCTTGCCAGGCCGGGGGGAGTAGAAGCCCCTCTTTCCGGGCTGATAGAAGAGAGGAGCATTGTCATCACCATCGTCCGTGTCGTCCAGCTCCATGTCCACCACGCTGCGGGTTGAACCGTGTCTCTTCCTGTTCTCCTGCTGCAGGAACACACAGGGTTAGCAGTCAATGACCAACATTCAAACACAGGCAGGACAGAATATCCAAACTGTTCACTTAAAAATATATGAGAGTCAACTGGAATCAGTTCACACGTCTCTTTTAGCCTTAATGTTAACACCAAGGTTCACTGTGCTGTCAGCTACTTTACAAGAGCCAGTTAATTAATCCACTAAAAAGAGCTTTTATTTATGCATTCACCACAAATCCCTTTGCTCATGTGGGTCAACCATGTGAGTAAGAGAACTTCTCGAAAATCAACGTCTCGAAAATCACCAGAAGCAAAAATAATCTTTATTGTTATTATTATTATTATTATTATTATTATATTATTAGAAGTAGTAGTAGCAGTTTCCCTGCATATAATCTGCCACACACCATCAGTGATGCTCATAAAAGCATCAGCGATGTACTTACAGAGACGCAGGAGCAAACACTGATATAAGTCGTCAAGTAAAACAACAAAAGTCCAGTCAAATTTATGGCTGCTGTAGTTTATAGCTCTTTTTCAATTGACCACAAAACTGTAATTAATGTAGTAACTTTATTCATAAATACATAAAGGTTAACAGATACTAATTAGCACATCTGTTTTGGCCTTAATGTTAACACCAAAGTCCACTGTGCTGTCAGCTACAAGAGGCCAGTCGTTTTAGTTAGTTATTCGCTTGTATACAAGTTTTATTTTTCCATTAATCAAAGTTTGTGTTTATGCCTTCAAGTTTTTTTTGTTGAACATGTAAGACAACGTCTCGAAAATCACCAGAATTGCTTTTATTATTATTAGAAGTGGCAGCAGTAGTGGTATCTCTAAATAATCAGCTGATGCTTCTAGATATACCATCAGTGATATTCACAGAAGCATGAGCAGATGTACTTACAGAGACGGAGGAGCAAACAGTGATAAGAAGCTGAATCCTTGTCAAATAAAACAAAAGTCCAGATAAATCTGCGGTTGTAGTTGGTAGCTCTCTTTCAATTAGCCACAAAACTAATTAATGCAGTAACTTTGCCATCTGTTTAGTCTGATGCCTTTCAAAACCAGGATTAACGGTTCACTGCAGTAATTTTCCACACCTTTATCAGCAGCAGCAGTCAGATTCTGTTAGCGGCACCATTTTCAGCCTGCTTCTAAAGCCATGATATTTTTACCTGTGCTTTCTCTGGAGTGTCAAGGAGACCAAGATCTAGTATACTGTCAGCCCCATTTTCCCTGTGAAGAAAAATACATAAGAGTAAGACTCTACGAATACAGTATGTCTACGAATTTAGGCCCGTATATCAGGGGCGCCCAATCTTATCCATGAAACGTCAATGTGGCTGCAGGTTTTCACTCCAAACAAGCTGAAGCTCACCTGATTCCACTAGTTTAAATCAGTTTCTCTCAGGCTTCAAACATTTGATCATGTGATCTCCTGCTTGGTTTGAAAGAAAAACCTGAAGTTACACCGGCCCTTTGCGGATGAGACCGGACGCCCCTGCTGTATATGCATGCGGTCAGTCTGAGAAAGTACGCAGTACCTTCCATGTGTGATTAGGAGCTCCATGGCTTCCTCCACGCGAGCTCTGAGCGAGTCCTCGCTGGCCAAGAGCAGAAGCAGCTGAGCTGGGGAAAGCTCCAGCAGCATTCCTGTAATTTTACTGGCAAACGCCTGCAGATCAGAGAACACCAGTTACACACACTGCTTACAAATAACCTTCAGCACTCCAATCAAAATGTTTAAAATAACCTCATAAATGCTTCTACAGACATGAGCTGGTATCTTAGAGCTATTCACTGTCTTTTTTTTTAAATATTATTTTGCTTTGTATTGTTTGATGCAAGTCTTTTAGTATTTTAATTTGACTTTTTTGAATCTTTGCCAAATTCTTTATATTTACGTCCACCTGCCTATTTTTATTTAAAAAAGGTGTTCTGTAAATAAATAAATGTGGCTAGCAAACAACTGACGGGAATCAATTTTAATAACTTTGACAGTTAATTAGCAAAGTATTTAATTTCTCTAAAGGCAAATTCAGACTTGGTGAAAACTCTTCAATCATGCGCTGAAATCGGTGGTCTTTCAGTGATTGTTTTTCTCTGTACTGGCACCCATGTGGTGGAACGAACTCCCACTGGCTGTCCGAACAGCAGAGTCTCTCGTGGTGTTCAAACGCAGACTGAAGACACATCTCTTTACACAGCACTTAAATGAGCACTGAGTTAAGTATTCACTGTGATGTACTGCACTGTTCTGTGTTTAACTCTGTTCCTTTTTCTCTGGGTATTAAAACATGGACTTCTGATTCTAGCAGTATCTGAGCTCAGGACCAGCTTTCTCTCTAACCTATTGGTAACTAGCAAAGATACTTTCTCTGGATAGACAAAGCACTTTTTTGTAAGTTGCTCTGGATAAGAGCGTCTGCTAAATGCTGTAAATGTAATGTAATTAATGTGCCATTGCTGCCTGATTGAAGCTCAAGCACCTGTGCGACCAGAAATAATCAATGAAAGTTCTGCCAGGGTCAGAAATATTGGCCCAAACAAATCAGGGAGTGTGACTCTTACATGCACATGTAAAAAGGAACCAATAGAGGGCGGCGAGGCACACCGACCAAAATGTTTAAAACAACCTCATATCAAATGCCTCCGCTGACATAAGCTGGTATCTGAGTTATTTATTGTCTTGTTTTTCTATATTATTTTGCTTTGTATTGTTTGATGTCCTTTGGTATTTTTAATTTGGCTTCTTGCAAAATTCTTTTTAGATTTTGTACGTCAACCTACCTCTTTAAATCCTCCTGTACAGCGCTTGTTTTTGAAAAGGTATTACATAAATAAATAAAGAAATAAAAATGTGGTCAGTGAATTCATACCGGCTGCATGGCGTGAACACGCGGGTACAGCCGCTCTCCTAAAGCCTGTCTGTGTGCGGGCAGAGGGTCCGGTTCGTCGCTTGGATTTCCCTCAGACGCTGGTCTGAACGGCCGGGTGTCAATGGACAGCTGCCTTCTGGAGTCCCTGCAGAAGAAAATAGTGTTTTACAGTTTAGTCAACACACAGAATAAGACTGAAGCCCTTCACACCAAAACTTTCTGTCTCAAGTACTGATATTAATGATTTCTATAATAGATGACCATTCATCACCTATAATTCGAGATCTGACTCCGTGGTATGATTAGTAACAGGCTGTAAAAGGGGCAACTCGACTCACCTGTCGCGGTCCCGCCGGGATCCGGCCCTCAGGCCCCCACTTCTCCTCTCCCGCTCTCGGTCTCTGTTCCTCAGACGCTGCATGAGGTCTACAAACACAAGATCAGACAAATCTATAACTAACCTACATCTTAATGGCGACTTTCACTGTATTTTTTTTGTCCTGTTATAAAAGCAACTTGTGACCAAAAGCAGTCAAAGCAACCTAGAATGCATTAGAATGACCTCCTGAACGCTAAGACACACCTAACAAATGTGATCCATAATTAGTAACATTTTTTGGTAACACTTCATTTGAAGGCTATCTACATAAGGGATTCATAACACATGCATAAGCATTGAATAATATTTATAAAGCAACACTTGGGTATTTATTAGCAGCTTATGTCATTAATGGCAAGATCTTTTATGAAGTAAATAACATTGTACTGACATAAGGGTCCTTAAACTACAGTGATGGACATTTTGTTTCCTTTATAACACTGTTATGAAGCATCTTTCTCAAATGATGGAGATTGTTATGCAAGGCTTATGCAGAGACCTAAATAAAAACACTATCAGCTGTAAATATTTATAAGTACAAAAGTACACCCTTATGTCAAACCTTTAAGATGCCAGAGTTACTACATTTATTTCATAAAACATCCTGTCATCTTGAGATTAATGGCATAAGGTGATAAATACTCAATTATTGTATAAATACATAATTCAATACTTATTCAAGTGTAATGACATCCTTATTCAGGCAGACTTCAAATAGTGTTACTCATTTTTTGTGGAAACTATTCCTTTAAGATTTTAAACTGCCTTGCAAGTAATACTTGCATACACCATATTATGCTGCTATATATAAAAAAAAATTAAAAAAAACACTAACAGCTGCAGCTGCTATTTAAAAAAAAAAAAATGCTGCTATAAACTTCAACCAAAATAAACACCAGCTGCCACGTTGAAGCCTGAATTTTGTTCATTTCTTAATCCATTTTTACAGATAACATATTACAGTGCCAGAAACCACAAAACCTTGGCCTGAGGTTACTTAACACTGTTTAAGGCAAGTTAAAAAAAGTGGTCTGAACTTTAATACGGCTTGAGAATTTTCTGTTAAAGCAACAGAAAACGAGAGGGAGTGTGTTATCACTAAATAACATAACGGCTGTGATTTGGTCGCAGTAGATCATCACAGCCGTGATGTTATTGGCGATAACACACTCCTCGAGTGTTCCATCGCTTTAATACAACAGTTAAATAAATAAGGTAATAAATTAATAAACTGGGCCGTGAACGCGGCGTTTAATATGTTTTAATGTTCGCAGTTCCTTCACCAAATTATAGTTCCTTAACGAGCAGCTTGTTGCTGCGTCAGAGTAACGAGCTCTGCTCACTCGCTGCTGAAGTGCAGACTGAGCCATAAAACTGCCGCAATATCAAGTTCAGCTCAGTTTTGTCTTTTTTGTCAGATCAGTATTAATGTTGTTTTGTTCCAGCCAGTCTGTAAAGCATCTTACAGCCCATTTAGTTTGGCGAATGGTGTTGGGTTCATTTCTGGCTGATTCCAGGTTGTTTAGCTGTTCTTCTGTCACAGCTGCCGACTGAAAAGCTGCTCAGTGGTGATGACAGTTTGGGAATTTAGTGTCGTCTCATCTTCAGAGTCTGACCAAATCGGCTGTCGGTCAAATGTGATCTTAAGCGTCCATTTTCTGTTTGTGGCAAAGAAGAACTAAAAACGTTCAAATGGCCTGAGCGTCTCCTACAGCTGACAAAGTCGTTGCTTAGCACGACAAAACCCGTGATGTTATGGTGAAATAACAGCACGGTTAGAACACTTCTCAACCAATCAGCTTGCGTGGCCACAACTAACTGTTGTATAATCGAACATCAGCATCTTGTTTTCAGTCCAAACCCGACAAAATTCAGTCCAAAATTGACCCGAAATATCCAAAGCACTGAATAAAAGCTGACAGGATTTAAACTGACGTCTCCAGAATTGATTTACTGTTTATATCCCGTTTTCTCCTGAATGTGGGCCTTGTGGGCCTTGTGGACCTCGGTGCCGAGTGGGTGATTCCAGTGCAGCAGATTTAAAACCATTTAAAGTAGGGAAGAATGGAGTAAGGAGATAAACTAAAGCAGGGTGTGACGTACAAGTGACGTGATATTTGAACCCAACGTGAACGCGAGATGAATGTGGCATGTGGTTTGCATGATGCTGTATGGTGAGGTATAAGTTTCCACTGTTAGCTACATGAGCCTCACAGCTTTAGTGCAAAACTAAAGAAGCAAACTTAAGACACCAAACTTTTCTGATCGACTACATTTGTGTTGATGGGAATATGGTTTACATTCGATTATTTCACCAAACCACTGCTTTTACAGTCGATGCCAATAACCAGAACAGCTGAAAGGCGGTACTCACTGCTGGCCTGCATGCCCTTACTGACGCTCTGCACGCAGTCGAGGTTGGGCAGTTTGTCGTTGGACAGGAAGGCCTGCGCGATGGCCGTGTAAAAGCTGCGAGCGACTCCGCTGCCCTCTCCGGGCTCGTCCTTAAAAGTGACCTTGACGCGGTGCACTGCCATGGGCGTGGTGGCGCAGCGCCGGCCGAAGTGGGTGTTGAGCTGCCGCATGGTCTGCTGGATGAGCTGATCTCTGTCCCGGTCCACCTCCAGGGCCAGATCCCGAGACTGCAGGTTCCTCAGCTTCTCCATCTCCCTCCGGAACTTTGACTCTTTCACCTCAAAACCTCCCAGCTCCGTCAGAATCTGGGAAGGATGAGAAAGAAGTCAGGATAACAAGTTTATTTTCACTGGACAATCTGATGCACCTAAAAGAGACTCTCTCTTTTTAATTCATTAATAGAATTTTTTTTTATTAATTAAAATGTTTGAATGCAAAACCAAACAAGCTCATTTGTTTCTATTTGCACTTAGGTTATCATATTCAATTACAAAAAACAAAACAAAAAAAATTTCCGGCACGTAATCTAAGATCTGCAGACCGTGGCCTTCTACAGACACCCTCTGTAAAATACAGAAAACATTGAGAGACTATTTCAGTTATTATGCTTCTAAACTGGAACTCAATTCCACCTTTTATTAGACAGTCAAGCTCAGCGCTCACTTTTAAGAAGCATCTAAAAACGTCTCTCTTTAACTCAGCATTTAATTAAAACTCTACGTCTCGTGGTTTTTATCTTCTAATTTGATCTTTTTCATTTTCTTCTGACTCTAAATAAAATACTCATGATTTCTTGTATAACTGTTTTATCACCTGTCTGTAAAGCACTTTAAGCTGCCACTGGCATGAAAAGTGCTATACAAATAAAAAAATGTTTATTATTATTATTATTATTAAAATCGTTTTACAGCAATCACGTCTTTATATTGCAGTATTGAAAATGCATTTAAAAACAGAAATAATTTTACTACAGATATTATGCTGCTATAACTTCTTAGTGAACTTGTTTTGGTTCTTTATTAGACCTATAAAAAAAAACCACCACATTTTAAATAGAAATTAAAATATCAGTAATACAACTGCTCTACTGTGCACAGTATAATTAATCAAGCATTTTGTTGTCAGAAACAAAATTTTGTTTCTCCAAAAACATAATTTAACAGGGGAAGAATTCTTTATTTTAATGCAAGTTAATATAATATAATGTTGGACCACCTCTATTGGTCCCTTTGTCATGACATCTGGCACAGTATAAAGAATAACTCGTTTTAAACTTTTGTGAAAAATGTGTAATTAAAATTTAAAACTGCATGATTATCACTGGGTTTAATTCTGGAAACCATGCCAAAAGCTGGTGGCTATCCCATCCCTAATATTAAACAATGCAGGTGACCTATTTAATTTGAGAGCTCTTTCACTAAAGAGGAGGGAAAGTCCAGAGGAAGATCGTTCACCCTGTTCTACGACACCTTACTCATCAGCTAATAAAGCTCCTGAACTAAAAAACGCACTGAAGCAGGGAAAACACCTAACTGTGCAGTGTCACTGTACTGTCAGACTGACTGGTTGGTGTGTTACTCACAGATCCAGGTTCTGCTCCAACGTCCTCCATGAAGACTCGCCCGAAGAGCTCAAGGGAGAGCCGCCAGCGGCCCAGCAGCATGTCATGGGAGATCACCATGCCCATGAAGCTACAGTGAGGACTGGCAGAAACAAGAACACCACAGCAAAGTTTAAACAGTCAATCCAGAGCACAGTAACATAAAATAAATTTCTACATCAATAAACCAGAATATCATCATAAACAGCTCGATAATTATCATTAAAGTCATCCATCATTTGTAAAAGCTGCGAAAAACATTAAGCTAAATGGTAGGAAATGCTATAGTGAACACTATACCAATGTATGAAATGTAGCATGTCATCATGCCAACTGCTCATAGGCAGTGCGCAAACCGTGGTTAAAGTGATCCTTTACAGGGGACGTCCACCAATTATTCAAAATTTCTGAATAGTTTATTCACTTTGATGTCATTCAGAGTGGTTTAATGCAAAATGGTGCAGCATCTCATCATCTACAACCCATGTGTCAAACACAAGGCCCGCAGGTCAAATCAGGCCCATGGCACAATCGTATTCGGCCCGCAAACCTATTTTAGTTTTCTGTTAATATTAGCCCATTTCACCATGAGCTGCACTACAGTTCCCAACATGCACTGCAACATAATGCGTGCTCTATGGGACAGCGCCACAGTTCAAGCAAATGGGCAGTTTAAAAAAAATAAAATAAATAATAATAATAAAAACTCCTGTACATTGGGGACATTTAAAGAGGTTTAACAGTTATCTGCAGCTAATGTAGCCTATTTTATAATGCTATATTTTAAATTATTTATGAATTTTATACGAATTGTTCAAGTATTCAGTGCCTGAGCACCAGAGAACCTACAGGTCTAAGTTTTTAATATGTAATGCTGACGACAGTAATATAGTGATGAATCTGAGAAGGGGGTGGGGGTGGTTTCTTTTGGTACTAATTTGCCCTACAATGACCTCAATTAACTTCTCTGTCATGAACAGATTTTTAAAATACATTTCAGGCCTATTCAAATCAACATCATGCAATAATTTTAAGTGTGGTGGTTTTTAGAGGCATTAAACTCTTCAGACGTCTGGTTCCTATCACCACCATGGTGAACAATTCTGTCTTGGTACGTTTCTCTGATGGAGCATTTCCAAACCACTGTGAATGACACTGTTTACATCCTGTGAATTTAATTATACAGAAACTGTGGGCGTTTCCAGCAAAACACTTCTGGAGCGGCGCTGAAACCAAACACTAAATGAAGGATTTAAGTATTCTTCATCTTCTAGATGATCTTTGTTCATATTTTCAGGTAAAGTGGCGCGATGTTTATAAGCCGCGGCATGAAGTTTCAGTTTTATGTTACATTTACGTCTCGTCTTCTGTGAGTTTATTGGCTGGTTGTAAAGCAGAAATGTGATTACTGTCTGACTCATGTAGACCTGGAGTTTCCCCATTATCTGATTACTTAAGTCCATGTAAACGCGCTGATCGGATTACCGACAAAATCTGATTTTCTGCAGTTATCAGATTATTAAGTGCATGTAAACACACTCAATGACGACACAACATTCATTCTTACATAAACGTCGGGAGTGGTGGGCCGTCGCTCTCCGTCAGACCGATCTCTGCTAGCAGGCTGCTCTTCAATTGGGCGGCCAGGTCGTGAGGGGAGGGGCCAGGCTTGGAGGTGTCCATTTCCTGTGCGGCTGCCGGATGATCTTCACCTCCCCTCTGCCGAGACTCCATACTCATAACGTTCTTCATATTGGCCGAATAGGACATCTTCGTGGGCAGAATCTGGGAAGAGCATTACACACAACATATACAGTTGGGTTTAGGTTTCAAAGTTAATTAGGGTTTAACAAAACATCAGCTGGCAGAAGACCGTTGGCAATAAAGGCATAAAAAGTTAAATCCTGTCATTACAGAAGCCATCAGCTCAGATCAGAGGGACCCTGAGATACACATTTTATGTTCTGTCCCCCTTAAATACATGTAAATTCAACAGCTTAGCTAGGTGTCAATTCATTCTGTGAGCTGAATCAAATACACAAAGCAAATACTGCTAATATTAACATAACCTGGGTTTTCAGCAGTGCACGGCCTCCAACACTGTTACTGTAGTCACTGTACGCATGTGTGTTTACCTGTAAGCAGTTCATGTCCACTGTGAGGTCAGACAGGCCTTTGCTAGCCATGTATGAGGAAGAGTAGAGGCCTTGACTCGGCCGCCCAAACAGGTCCTCCTTCCTCGCATTCGGCTATAACGACAAACATTGGAAAACAGTAGGATTTAAAATAGTCTTTTAAGTACAACATCCAGTCTCACTTTATTTGGATAATCCCCTATAGATTATCTACAGACAATCAAACTGTTAAACTATCTGTTGAAACTCAGTTGATTCTAAATAGTGGTGGGGTTGGGGTTAGGATTTGGACCAGGATTAGGGCTAGGACCAGGGTGAGGGTTGGGTTGAGGTTAGGATTAGAGCCAGATTTAGACTTAAAGAAAACAGGTAAATTTAGTAGATATTTAGTTGATTGTAACTTAAGTAAATTAAATATCTAAACAGCATCTAAAGTCGACTATCCAAATAAAGTGTTACCAAACAACCTTCCCAAATTTACATACTGAATATCAATCTTCTTAATAGTGACTTAAAGAGGGCTGAAAAAATGTTATAATTTTTCATATCAAACTCGCAATGTGTAAATGTGCAATTTTCAAATCATCAAAGGTCTGCAATTTTAACAAAGCCAAAATGATCAGCAACCTTAAGTTTCAAGCTTAAATTAACCTTAATTTATAGGAAATAATCTTGATTTAAATAGCTGTTCACAGTATTGGTAAGAAAAAAAGCAATTAGATATCTTCTCCAAACCATTCAGTTATATTCTTAAGGTATTAAGATTTGGTTTAAAAAAAATAATAAATGAATTAATTAACTAATAAACCCATAACTACTGTAACTGGTATAGACTTTAAAATAAATTATTAAAATGAAAATAATTAAACCAGAGGTGCCATCAACCTTTGTGTAGCCACATCCAAATATTAAAGGTTACCAATAAAGAGCACCATAAAATAACCAAAACATTATAAACAGATATAGACAGTGCCCACCTGTAGGAGGTGTGGCTGATCAGCCAGCGGGATAGCCTCAGCGACAGGTACTTCGAAGGGATTCGGAGGGATACAGCCAAGAAAAGTCATTGAGTCGGAACGACGGAAGAACGGGTGGTGCTGGCCGGTTTCCGCAGGGACGGCCTCCTCCTCTTTATCCTGCAGGGTGGAGCCTAAACAGACGTAAACAGAGCAATTTAACTAATGTATAATATTTAACACCAACAAAGTCATCACAAAAGAGAGTCAAAGAGTGACGATAAAAAATGAAAAGAAACTGCAGATTGGTCTCCATTTCAGAAAGCACTGCTGTGCAATACAGAGCATGCAAATTACAGAAAGGCAGCAACAATTAGTCAACAAAGTGGACTCAAAACCTGTGAACTCACTTTGATTGGTGTCCTCATCGTTCTCATGCTCCGAGTCCTCATTGTCCAGCCCGAGTTCCAACAACTCGCGGTTCCTGAAGAACAAAAAAATTAATCCTTAATTAAGTAAAAATAAATACAATGCAATAACACCACATGAATTAAGCCTAAAGGACATGTGAAGCATGTCTACAGTATATACTCTCAGCAGAGACCAGAGATACTGACCTCTTCCTGTCCATCTGCGTGGTGTCCAGGGTGGTCTGCAGGTTCATGGCCTTGATCCAGTAGATGAGGGCCTGGAAGACGTAGGCCACGTGCTTGAGAGAACACACATCCAACACGGGCAGCACGTCAGAGTGCTCGTCGTTATGGGAACGCATCAGAGAAAGCGCGTAGTTCAGGAAGTCCCCACGCGCTGACATCATACCCTGACGAGCGGTCAGCAACGTAGCCGCACGTCTAGAACACAGAAAAAAGGGAACGTCTATGTATAAATCTCTTTTTTAATCCGTATGTTTCACAACTTATTTAAAAAAATGTTTACACAGTTAAAACCAACACTATTTTAAAAGACTGGCTATGAAGATAATGTGACTAAATGCAGATGGCGCTGTTGCTCTGAGCCTCTAAGTCTTAAGCATTATTCAAATTTTTCTAAAGCCTTGCTAAAGGCAGGACGAAGCTTTTTTTCTGGTCGATTAATTTGGATACGTGGTCATTTGATGATTTTTCACAATTAGCGAAGCACAGTTTCATTCATCACCACTTTATCTCCCCCTGCTGATCAAAAAAGCTGTTGTCCAGCATCAGCGCTATTCAACAGGTGACTGACCTGCGTCCCTCCAGGGTGCGGAGGCTGGCCTCCTCGCGTGCAGTCATGCGCTCTCGGCGGCCGGTGTGCTGGGAAGCGTGCAGCGGGTGGCTGGGGTGTCCCGGGTCTCCAGCTGAGGACAGAGCCGAACCATATCGAAGCTGAGCCTCTGTGGAGTCCATGATGGACACCATCCAGTTCCAGGTGGGGATCAGTTTCTCCTCCACAAAGTTCTGCAGGACGAGATACAAACAGTGTTTAAAAAAAAACAAACAAAAAAAAAACAAAGCGATAGAAACAAATTAAATGTATTTAAATATCTTGTAACAAATTTTGCTTTTCAAAATTTCAGTTTAATCTGGTCAATTTGTCATTAAGGGTCCTCACAAAGTAAAGGGCACCTTGTTTTTAAAGTTAACCACTGTTACTGTGGTCAATATGGAACACAGCAGAGAACACAGGCCACAAGGCTCACCTGCAAATTGACCGCATCCTGGTAGGTGAGTTTGACTGCAGCAGGGTACTGAGAGTACACCAGGTGGTTGTATTTGGGGATGAGGCTCATTAGGTCAGAAATCTGCCTGATGACGATGCTGTAGGCTCGAGCCAGGCTGCTAGCGGAGGTCAGGTAGCTGCTGGAGTTGCTGGCCTCCAGGGCTGCGGCCGCGGCTGCTGCACTTGTGCTGATGGCACTGCTCCGGCGCAGGTTGGACGGGTCGATGTAGATCAGGCCTGTCGAGCTCGCTAGGAGATGTTTAGAAATACGTTAGGAATTTATTTCATCCAGAGTAGCACACTGAACTAAACACAATGAACAGTACAGCAGAGCATTCTAAGAATCACATTAACCTTTCTTTTTTTTTACCCTGTGCCCCTGATTTTGTCGTGGTAATTTCCCTCCCACTAGCTAGGCCTCCCCCATCACAAGATGATACCAAGCTGGGAAAGTGAAGGTTAGCACGACCTTCCTCCAAGACTCATGAAGCTCCATCACATCTTGCAAAGTGCCACTAACATGACATCACTGGATGAGACACGCTTGGAGGAGAACACTAACTGCTAATACTATTACATCAGTTAAGAGACACTCGCATTGGCTAACATCACGGTGAGTGATGAGAGGGAGAGGGGGGGACCAACCTACACCTCCAGAGAGAGGAAGAAATAGGACTCTTATGCTCTCCTGGCCATGGATGGCTGTAGCACAGAACTCACGATCTGACGATACAGTTGTAGCACAGATCTTCAAATCCTTCGAATCCAGTTTCCAGTCCAGAATGTTATAATTGCAGGTAGGTACGACACCAGGTCAATCAGTTTCAACAGTTCAGTTAACTATCAGAGACCACAAAATCCAGGACTAGAAACTGGATTAAAAGGTCTGTATTTGAAGACCTCCGCCAGTTGCGTCTAGCGGTGCAGTGAATTTCGAAACCGAAATCCGCTGCACATGGTGTGAACATTTTTTTGTCTCATCCAGAAAGCACGCTGCTCCGTGTTCGATCACAGAGTATGCACGCTGTCGACTGCACAGCCAACCCTTCTAGTAATGTATGGCACCACGAACATTTTGTGTAGTCAGTGGATTTCCAAAAATCAATCAGACGGATCTGAAATAATCCAGTGAAACGCAATGAAACCTGAAATTCCATGAAGTGCCAAATAATTTCCTAAAGAATCGTAATCAAACTGAATTCTTGTTAGGTCAGAGATTTATATCTGACAGAAACGTTCAGTAGTGTAAGGTGTACCTGCAGGAGTGGAGGAGCTGGCAGGGGCCCCCCCTGCAGAGCGCTGGCTGGGAGTGGTCCGCACAGCCCACTGCATGGAGCGGGGTGCCTGGGCGGCGCTGTTAGCGTGAGCCGAACCGGTGGTCCTCTCGAGCGGCTCGTCCAGCAGGTACGTCTCCTGATCCGCATCATCGCTCTGACTGCTGCTGCTGTCAGAATCGCTCGAATCGTTGGACTGAGAATCGTCCTCAGAGAAGAAGGCAGGAACGCTGCTGGCACCTTCAGGAACACAGAGGGGTTTATGGACAAGATTAAAACAAACAACATGACAAAACAAACAAAAGTTGGCCATGGAATTACACACATTAAAGTGATAACAACGGCAGAAACCACAAATACATCGTACCACGCCTGGAAAACAAGTCAAAAAGAAACGTTAACAAAAATTAACCAGGTTACCATCCAGCTGTCAAATTAAATTCAAGAGGAAAACAAATGTCGCAAAAAATATGTAAAAAATATATATAATTTCAAACAATCTCTCTAGGAAAGCCTAAACATTGTGAAGCTTCTCGTTTC
The DNA here is from genome assembly GCF_904425465.1 of Colossoma macropomum. Taxonomy (NCBI): domain Eukaryota; kingdom Metazoa; phylum Chordata; class Actinopteri; order Characiformes; family Serrasalmidae; genus Colossoma; species Colossoma macropomum. Next base: position 4,534,353 of record NW_023494809.1, read on the forward strand.
TGTTTTGTTTAATTTTATGGATACATTTTAAATCGCACACCTATCATAATGGCTCAGGATTACTGCTATGTTTTTGTAATTTTTAACGATGGACAGCATCATAAGGCTACACAAAACCTACATAAGCCTTTCATGATATCTTGCAAACATTTATAAAGGCTTGTTCCGACAAGCATCAGTTTTCGTTTCACTTACTAAGTGAGATGACTGAAAAAAAAGGATTCTTTATAATAACTGTCACTTTCTGGAGAAAAAGCCTTTGTAAAACATTTGTGTAGGTTTCTGTCAGTTATCATGAAGGGCTTATGCAGCGTAACGCAGCCCTAAGGTATGTTTTGATTTCTTCAACAGTTTGCTGGAACTCACTGGCAGATTCTGTAAGCACGGCCACAAAAACAAAATGAGACTGTATTCAGATTTACAATATTTTTACAGTAAATGTGTTCCTTGGTGATTTTATTTTTTATTCATACAAAAAACTCCAGTTAACAAACTTATGCAAATTTTATTCAACTTTACCTGTTTCCAGTGAACCTTCTTTTAATCCTAGCTATTGCTTTGTTAAATTAAATTTCTTATAATTAGTAAACTAGTGGTTTAGTCAAGAAACAAAAGTTCAGTTAAACATTGCAGGGCATTAGAAGTTATTAATATTAAAAAAAAAAATAAAATAAAAAATCACTTGATTAGTACAAGAAATGTACATAAGTATTAAGTAAATATGCACATTAAATGTGTTGCCTGTTAGAAAACCCAGAGCTGGAGTAAAAAACATTATAACATGAGAAACAAGTATTCTTGTTTATTTTTCTTAACGATGCACAACACTTGGTTCTTAACTCTTAAGACTCACGTTTTAAAAGGAAAGCCCTCAGACTTCTAAAAATATGGCTGTGGCTGCAGGGCTGTTTGTCAGTTCCTGACTGCGGTTTTAGACAGTGTCTGTTCAGAGGCTGTGAGCTGTGGGGGAGCTTTGAGTTCTGCTCTGAGAAATATGTTCAGATAAACTGTGTGCACAATTCACACTGGTCCTGATATAAATACACAACAGAGGAAGGAGGAGCTCATACCAAACATAGGAAATGGCAGCGACACCCTACTTCCTGTAAATGAGAAAGTGTCCACTGAACTAAACACTAAAAGAACCTAACTGGCAACAAAAGAAAGAGAAAGGATGTACTAACCACACTGAAGCAAAAGCCATCACCTGTTATCTGGTGTGTGTGCGTACGTGCGTGCATGTATGTATGTATGTATGTATGTATGTATGTATGCATGTACGTACGTACGTATGTATGTATGTATATATACACATACATACATACATACATACATACATACATACATACACACACACACCACACACACACACAGGGTGATTCAAAAAGATTAATCCGATTTCAAAGGGCCATATTTTTACAACCGTGAGGCGTCTAGGAACCAATCACAATCCAACTGAAAGAGGGGGTCATAGAGTTTCTGACTGTCAGTGGAAGATGGCTCCCTTCAGTCTGAGAGGAGATGAGACCCCTGAGCAGAAAGCGTTCTGCGTTCTCCACTTCAATAAGAGTGAATCCGTCATAACTGTGCAGTGTGATTTTCGTGGATGCAGTGTGATCTCGTCCACAACACTAGATCTCCAAAATCGTATTGAAAGAGCCGTGAGTGCAGCGACACCCGACATGCTCAATGGAGTATGGGAATTTGACTATGGCGTTGATGTTGTCTGTACAGCTGGAGGAGGTTCATACTGAGACCTTGTAACATTACATAATAAACTTTATGCTCATTTAAACCATTTTCAGTTCACTGCATTGATCTGTAATGATTTACAAGTGAAATAAATAATTTTGAAATCTTTTTTTTGCTGTTATTTGTTGTTAATAAATTAATTTATTTATTTATTTTTACACATACACAAATTTGAAAACTCCATTTACCCAAACGTTTACATTTTGGAGATCAATTGTGTTCAGACAGAGACGGTGTATATATATTATCCTATTAATTTATCTTCTGTATCTTATTTAATTTATATTTATCTATTTATTACTAGGGGTGTAAACTGCACTGATACATCGAAACTGAAGATGATTAATCATCTGCATCAGTTTTAAATGCTAACACATTACAGTAGTATTCAATAAAGCATCTATTTAAATTCTCAGGCTATTTTTAAACAGACATATCCAAATAAAAGTTTAGTGTTTCGTTTATATTGTCTACATTTCACTGCTGTAAAATAGTTCCTCCAGTCATGCCTGTCAATTCAATGTAATTCTGTACTAAACATAAATCAAATGGCAAAATCATCTGAGATTTTATGCTGCACAATCATTTTCTAAATAATAGCAGAATCGAATGGTTTTGAGGTCAGATTTACACCAGTTATACTACCTAATGGCATCTCAGTCTGAGTTATGTCCAACAGTAATACAGGGGAAAAGTAATACTTTAACACACTATCCAGCCCCGTTCATTCACTGTTAACTGCAGTGGCATCTGGGTGAATCATTGCTCCCCGGCCATCATGTGAAGTTCAACTACCTGCTTCAGATCCTGCTGTTGCTGCAGTGACGACACTTCGGCGCCCGCTTGCGTTGTCCTGGTTACTGTGGTTACTCTCGCTGTCACTCTCCGTCTCCGCGGCAGCCAACAGGTCCAGCTCCATGTCACTTCCTGAAGGAAAATGATGACCTCAACTTTAGCTGTGCGTGTTAGTATCAGTAATCATCAATTCCAATCCACTGTCTGAGGCCCAATCACATTTTCCCCCTCGGCCCTACCACTTAGCCCTACTCCTTCGTTTTGAGCGTTCATTTCTAGGGGTAGGGTGTCCCGATTGTTGTTGAGATAGAAGGGTAGGGCGAACGTTTAGGGCTACATGACGCTCCAAACGGAGTTTTTCAAAGACGCACTCCAAACTGAGTGTTATGAGAAGAAAAACCAGCAAGATGGCTGAACAAGAGACCAAAGAAACTCTCAAACGTGAGTATTTAAAAAAATTATGATAACCACTGTATTAGTTTAATGCCGTTTCAATGTATTATGGTTCTTTTCTTCATAACAAGCATAAAAGTCGCAGGTAGTAGGTGATGCCTCGGTAGCTACCTAGCTAAATTTCCCTGGTCCACCTTAAATGGTGCAGCAGTTACATTCTGGCACCTCCGGCACCAGAACTGCTGCTCCATTTAAGGTGGAACGGAAATATTCGAACAAGTAGCTGGCGAATATCTGACTTCAGCTCATATCACTGAAGAATTAGGGTGTGGGCGATTATAAATAATTGCCCCCTCTTTGAAATCATATGATGCCCTAAATGTAACTAAAGCCCAGCAGTGAGGAGCTGAACTTTACTTCATTAACAGCTACTAGCGGTGCTCTGTAGGAGACCCTGCCAGTCGGCAGTGACAGCAGAGGAGGGTAATGTTCTTTTTATTTGAGGGTCCCGTTTCGTTGGGAAGATTTCAACCACTACCCCCTTGTAGCTCAGTTCCAAGGGGTTAGGGAGACACTGGAAAACAAGGGGTAGGTGTAAAAATAAACTGGTTAGGGCCTAAATCTCTAAGCGAAAATCTGTTAAATCTGTAAATCTCTAAGTTAAAATCTCTAAAAGTCGGGAGCAGGTAACGGTTACTTCTACGATCAATAATACTACAATTTGTCAATCAGCTAATCAAAATTATTATTTTTTACTTTGCTGCTCCCATCACTCAACATCTCTCCAACTAACCAGCACTCATCAAGGAAATTCCTGTGTGAAAGGCAAGAAACACTTATTTATCATTAACACATTTTGCCCTTACATTAACAAACCCCATTCACTGAGGACTCACTTGTGGGCCCTCTTTAGAGTTTACAGTCGTGTTTGTGGTACAGGCTCCCCACTACCAGCTTTGACAAAGCTTTTAAGTTACTTTAAAGCTTTGTGGGCAAATCGTTGCAGCTGCAGTTGCCTGACCCGCAGATCAGGAGAGTCGACTGTGAGGGAGTCTTTACTCCAGACCTCATTAGAGGCATCGTTAGGATTCTAATCAGGCCTCAGCAATAGGACCCAACCCTCACAGCCATTTACGCCTCTCAACAGCACAATACTCATTTACTGACATGACACTTTTAGATCATTACCGTCCTCGTCATGCTCATCATGCTGTCCTTCTGCTTCTGCAGTCTCTTCCCCCTGCTCCTCCTGGTCGTCATGGTGATCTTCCTCCCCAGCAACTCCCTCCACTACCTCCACCTGTAGTCAGCAGGGATATATTTGGAGCACTTGCATTAGCATAAACATTTAAGCAAGGTTTCACCGGACAATGCTAGAGACCGACAGCTCCTAGGGGTCCACACTGTATTTTTTTGTTAGCCATATTAGGCCTTTTTGTAAGGGGGGGGAAAAAAAAAATAAAAAATGTATGACATGCGTTCGCAAATAAAATTCATTCCCTCGCAAAAAATATGCGTTCCCTTGCAAATGTTTTGCATTACGATGCAACGGTTTGCATTCGCTTGCAAAAGCTGTGCTTTGCTTAGGCTCAGACATGAAGCAGCTCATTGAATTTTACGTTGATCTTGTATTGAAATATAAAGACAGTGTTGCTTCTCAAAATCAAACATGATTCTGCTATTGGTGAGCGCAAAGTGAAACTGAGGTCGAGAGTCCTTGTACAGTAAAAGCTACATTTACCGAGATTACAGAGAACAACAGCTGAATACTCAGCACAGACTGGGAAAACAGCTTTTAACGTTAGCTATGCTAAAAACAAAGCTCTAATGGAGGCAATGGCGTTGAGCCCTTCTGGTCCTGCTTGCTTGCTGTCTGACAAGCATATATTTTGCGAGGGAAAGCAATGTCATGAACTTTTAGTTTTTATTTTTGGGGTTAGTAAAGTACTTAAAGACTTGCTTTAAAGAAAAGACCGTTTATAGTGAACTTTTCACAAGGATAAGTCAAGCTAAATGTATCATTTTATGATGTGCAACAATATTTAACCCAGGCCCTGAAAATTCTCATTGTACTGATCAAGAAGGACGTATAAATATTTAAAAAACAGCGCATGTTATCTCCAGCTCGGCTTTCCTAACCTCCTCGACATCAGCAGAAACAATGTCATCCTGCTCCTCATCTCGTCCGCGGGCTGTCTGTGATTGGCTGCTGCGGCGTGGCTGAGGGTTTCTGATGATATAGGAGGAGGCAGACTGACCAGAACTGGGGGGGCAGAGACAAAGGCAGTCGTCAAAAATGGTACACCGAGTACACAGTAACTGGTACTTATAGTTCAGGCTCCACTAAAAACAGCCCAGGTGTGTCTGTTTACCACTTAGACCAAGCGGAAGAACTCTGGAATATTCTCTGAACTGTAATTACAAGACAAAAGGTTTTCTTTGTGACTCACTTGCTAGACTGGTCTGGCGAGGGCCGAGGGGGCAGCGGCTCCACAGAGAAAAGCTCCTCGCTGCCCTGAACAGCGTCAATGCTGGTGCTGGCTAGAGTGAAGGGAGCCGTCGGCCTGGCGATGCCCATCCTCACGGGCACGATCAGAGATTCAGCCACATTACAAAGCTCCTCAACCGCGTACGGCAGCAGAGCCTGGAACACACGTCTGCACTTCCCTATGGGCTGGGGGATGAAGTTACTGCAGGGACAGTAAGAGAGAAAGGAGAGCAGAAGAGAGTTAAATTAGCAAGATTTCCAGGAGAAAAATAATAAAATGTACGGATCTGTAGACACCGTGACAACCAGGCAGGTAAAATGCACTGAATACAACTGAATGATTTATTATAATTCAATAATTATTTAATAATGTATTATAATACAGAAATCTAAAGAATTGTAGTCAAAATGTTTAATGCATTAAAATTCTGTACTGTAAAAAAATAAAAATAATAATAATAAAATAATAATAATAATAATAAAATCAAAATCAAATCATAGTGAAAGTTCAACTGAAACATCCGGATTAATAATGTAAATTATGGCCAAGAAAACTGTTCCATGCCACTTTACAATGAATCAACGAAACCCCTTATTGTGGAAAGACAAACATCTAAAGTAACAGAAGTTCAGAGTCATACTTTTTCTTCTTGGATGAGGCCATCTCAACACTCAGGATGACGAAGACTCTGGCAACGGAGCGCAGGAACCTGCGGGTCACACAGATGGCCTCCTCTCGACGTCCCGGAGTATATTTATTCTGCAGCTCCTTCACCAGTGTGCCCAGCAGGGTGTCAATGAACTACACAACAAAAAAAAAGTGCCATATTACAAATGGGAACTCAACATATTTTATTTGTTATTCCAATATGTTAAATTCAGCAAATAAACATTAAACGTGTGTAAACTGTGTTCTCGGTAGGGGATGTGTCACTGACTTTCACTTAGAAAATCAACAAAACACAGAATATGACCAGGGGCATCAAAACTGACTCCACACGACTGTACATCTTTTTCAATTAGTTTACTTTCCCAATAAGAAATTAAATTTTGCACCAAAAAGATGGCGATATTTCAGAAAATACGATTTCCCTCTGGACCTGTGAATTTTTTTTTAAATGCTCTTATTCATGAGCACTTCATCATATTTTAATTATCATATTCTACTTATTTATTTACTTGTGTCAACTTTTTTTTCTTTAACAAAATCATCTTCTCTGCCTTTTAACTGTATTTAGAGAGAGAAAGAGAGATATTTACTGTTTTTGTTACCCAATCATCATCTACAGGTGTATAAAAATATTTGGGTGGCACCTGATGAAACAATATGTTTTGTTTCCAAGTGACAAGTTAACGCATCCTCTACAGAGAACACACTTCTGTAGATTCAGAAACACATTACTGTTTATTTGCTGAATTTAACAAACTGGGAAAAAATGAAACCTGCAATTTCACAAACCATAATTATTGGACAAATTTTATGCTATTTTTTTCCCAACATGTTAAATTCAGCAAATAAATAGAAACTCTGCACTAAAATGTGCAGAAAAGCGGTATATTGTAGTGTGTTCCCTGAAGAGAAGTGTTAGCTTATTTTCACTTAAATCAACAAAACATGGGATTTTAACATGATGGGTGGGAATCTTTCTTCTGTAAATACATATATTTGAAAGTAACTATTTGTAAACGCGACTGCAACTGTAATCTGAGAAGTGCAACAATAATAAATGACCCACAGATGTCTGCCTTATTTAAGGCATCACCTGCATGGCTATTATCTACTCTTGAGTATTAAAAGAAAAGAGTTACAGTAGTAACACTGCTTATTCCACACAGACAGTGAAAAGACACAAATGCCACAAGGCATAAACAGCACTGTAGCATTTAACACCACGTCTAAAGTCCATCTGCTCGGTTTTCTCGCTGACTCACAGTGATGTCTGGAGCGCACTTGACGATGAGGCAGTGAGTGAAGCAGTCCAGCCTGATGGTGCCACTCTGCTGGTTCAGATACATCTGCTCCTCCGGCAAGAGGTGAGCAATCCGGCTGCTCGCACTCAGCCTACAAAGCAAAGAGAAGGACTTAAAATCAACAGACACACACAAACTAACAGCAATTAGACAAACCTGGTAGCCGCCAACAGTAAAATCATTTCATCATTTTTAGCTGGAGCTTTGTGTGCACTACTGCGTTTCCTGTCAATGGCTGTGTTCACATGCAAAGATTTTTGCCAATCCGACCGAATACATTTCGATTATGGATGAAGACCGAGGTGTTTATATTCTCACTACAACAATCTGAACCAGTAATCTGGTTCAAATTTACATGCATGAGTGCCACTTATTGTAGACGTTACCATGACAACCCGCATCACGTGAGTCCAGTCAGAGTGAGATGAGCAGCAGTGAGCAGTGCTTGTGTTTTTAATCACTTTAAAATGATGTCAGACTCAGGAAAACGTGCTTCACATGTCCTTATTAAAGAAGGCCGAGAGGAAGACGTCGTGTTCTGAGACACATAAGCTGGACGTCCGTCCCACCGCCGTCTTTTAAAGATCAGAGCATAAACTTCGTCTCCTCTGCAGACCAGTTTCTGCTCCGCCATGTTGAACGGTATAAACTTTCACTATGACGCGACGAACATGATCAGAACGGACTTAGACTTTCCGATAGGGAATGTAATCAGATACAGGCGTTTACACGGATATTATTCTTCTATTTAACGGATTATTTACAGGATTACCCACCTCGATCAGTCGGATAGAAACTGTATTCTGAATGGCCTCAATCGGACTAGACTAGATTTTTCTGACTGAGCTATTAGTCGGATTATTAGGCTGCACATAAAAATGTGGCTACGGTGCAAAAGCTGCACGAGGCTTCCTTCTTCATGGGGGGCACTGTGATTGTTTTTTTCCTCCAAGTGAGAAAGCGAGCTCATTCAGGGCGCCGTTCAGATCTCTGTTTTGTTTAATCAGATTAATGATAAGGGCGGCACTTCAGTCGTGCTTTATGTAAAGAATATGATCTTTATGTTTCTATTTATTCTTATATTTTTGTTCAAACTCTCAGATCATATTCTTTACATATCAAATAACAGCAACAACAGCATTCAGAAATCACAATGACAGAGAAGAGTAAATAAACCTGGACTCAAAACTGGCTCACACTAACTGAAGTCGACTGGAATCAGCACGATGTAGCAAACTAAATTCAGCTTTAGTCCTGCCCCAAGGACCTGAGTAGACTTAAGTTGGCTTATGCCGTTTCCAGCCCACGAATTCTGCTACACTAAAATCCTCAACTTAAGAGAGCAGCCAGATCCAGAGATGCTGAAGAATTTTTGTGCCTCATGGTTACTCATATAACATGCTGCCACTGAAAGTCTGAGATGAGCTAAAGATTTCACCCAAGAGGGCAAAACTGTGTAGTGTATATTTAGTTTAACGTGCCTCTTCACTTTAAGCTGGCTCTCCTATAAACTTGCGGTGACCAGCCTGACACTTACAGTTTGCTAGTTACACATAGGTTAGAGTAAAAGCAGAGTAGAGCCCTCCTCCTGAGATCTACCTTCCTACACAACAAATCTAAAACCCCTCATTCAGCTAAGATGGATCAGGTGGGGTTAATTGGGATTGGAGTTTGCAGGAAGGCAGATCTCCAGGGGCAGGGTTGGCGACCACTGCTGCCTATATATGTGTACACTGGAAGGATCTACTCACGGGTCTTTGTTCTCCTGTGAGCCGAACATGATCATGCACTTCAGGGCGTTCCAGTCTTGCAGCACACGCTCCAGAGCCAGCTGGGCAAACCGTGGGGGCTCCAGGTCATGATCCGGCATGTCTGAGTCTGAAAGAGTGAGAACATCAGAGCTGTATAGATCACCTTCTCGTAAAACACAGATAAACAGTTGAGTCTCTTTCAAAAGCGTTAAAGCAATAATTCAAACAAAATTCAAATTTACACATCTGTCCCTTTATCCATAATGTAGTCGATCAAGTTTACTCCTTCAGTTTTAGACAGGAGCTACAAGGCGAGGTAGCTAACAAGTAACGGACCCTTACAGCCACTAGTTCAGCACTGCACAAACTGCATCCATAAGTATGAATGGCTACATAAATGTCAACGGGAAAATTGCGTAAATTTCTTTTATGGCTGAACCACTGGTTTAACCGTAGGGTTGGTATCCTATATTCACTAAACTCCTCTCTTTTAAAATCTGTTTTAATCATGTTTAAAAATTCTATTCTATAAAGTTACTTTTTAAATCATAGTTTGAATTGTCTTTGTATTTCATCATTTGTAAAGCACCTTGAATGACCGCAGTGTATGAAAGGTGCTACATAAATAAACTCGCCTTGCCTTCTTCACATCTGTCTCAACTAATTAGCAAATTATTAGCCTTTTAAGTTTTATATAACAGCAAAAAGAAACATGAGAAATGTGCAGTTCTGTGTTCCAAAAACCACAAATGTGCAGCATTTACTAAAAAGACAGGCTTGTAACTTCGTAATAACTGCTGCCAACAGCAGCATCCAACTGAAATCTTTGAAGTTTTTTTTTTTTGGCTTGTTCAAAGCTATTATTAACAAATGTCAAACATATTTTTCTTTGTCCTGAAAAGTCACAATTTTTGGACACTTCTTACAAATCTATTCTGACTTAACAGCTGTAATGAAGCTGCAGTCTGGTTTGAGATATGAAGTGTCTGTACCTTCTGCGTTTGCAGCCTTGCGGTTCCGGTCCTCTCTGATCCGGGGCGGCCGATACTGACAGTGCTCCACGCTCTGCCTAGCAACTGTCTGCACTAGAAACAGCAGGATGTGCTCACCCCTGCAGAAAGAGAGAGAGAGAGATGGATATTTTAACACATCTTCATTGTGCCAATAGAGTCAAAATGAACTGATTAAAATATATATATTTTTTTTAAATCTGATCAAAAAGCTGATCAAACTTTCACAAAAATCATAAACATCAACATGACATTACATCAACATTAACACTCCCTACACTCGCTCACTGTTTTCAAGCTGAAAGTCTTGAGGAGAAAGATGACGTGGCAAAGCTATTAACACTGGCCGAGATGACCACAGACTATTAGTTTATATGTTTATCGTAAAAACGAACCTCTTTTTCAGGGTAACTTTCAAGCCAAATGTTGCCTACTATAAATATATGCAGTAGCCTGTGCCTTTAGGGGTGGGAGGGATATATATATATTTTTTTATTTTTTACCCGATTTTCTCCCCAATTTAGTCGTCTGCAATTCCACCCGCTAGTTAGGACTCCCCCAGTCACACAATGCTATCAACGCTAGGAGGGTGAAGGCTAACACAGGCTTCCTCCGAGACCTGTGAAACCAGCCACCGCTTTTTTTTCGCGCTCGGAGGAAAGCACCAACCGCCAGATCTGCTACGTCAGCTACAGACGCCTGCGCTGACTAGCATCGCGCTGAGTGATGGGGGGAGAGGGAGGGGCCATTCCACCCACCCAGAGAGAGCGAGGCCAATTGTGCTCTCTTGGACTCCCAGCTACGGATGGCTGTAGCATCACCAGGGATCGAACTCGCGATCTCCTGATGACAGGGCCAACGCTTAGACGGTTGCGCCACTCGGGAGTTACTTGTTAGCCACATTACCCTGATAGCTCTAGAATAAACCAATGCTTGGCTTGGCAGTTTGCCTACATTTGGCCTAATAGTGAAAACTGTTCAAGCTATATTTTTCTGTTTATTTTTTATTTTGAACGGCAAACTACTTCTTTCACAGGTTTACATGTTCTTTTGTATGCAGCTGGAGTTTCTGGCATGAACGTACCTGCTGTTGGGGCTGGTGACCAAGTTGGTGGTGGTCAGCAGTCTGTAGAGGAGGTCCAGACGTGCTGCCTTCTGTCCAGCGATCAGAGTTTTGCATTTACATTTCTCCCAGCAGTCACAGTAGGCAGTGGGAGACGTCCGCTTCAGCCTAGAGACAGACACAAACACGTTTACAACCAGCAGGAGCAAAATGCCTATAACATGCTTACTATTCTGTAACAACATGGACTACAATGTAAATGGGTTGAGTTCTTACATTATAGAGTGATTTGGCCATTTATAAATAAGTTGCTGTATATTTTCATTCCCACTGATACAATGTTTATTTTATTGGAGTCACAATGCACAAAAAAACAAAACCAGTACAAAACAACTGCAGATGTAGCTTGAAAGCATTATAAAAATACTGATAAATACTTATAATACAGTCGAGGTCCCCAGAACCACATTAAGCCTTTACAAAGACTAGATTTTCAAAAGAATGGTAATGCAATATAGATTAAACCTAGTCTTGGATTATGTCCACAAAACTGACCACAAGTGTTCCTAACAGATCTGCTTTCAGAGCGGATTTAAGATTGTCGGTAAGACTGGGCTGAAAACCCACCCCCCTTAACTAAAACCCCACGTGCAAGTCTGAAGGAAAAGAGACGTCCACTTACTTGCAGTCGTGGCCTTTGTGGCAAACCCTGGCGCACTCTGTACAGCAGCACAAGGACTCCAGCAGACCACAGGTCCTGCACTCGAAGATGTCCTATACGCACAAAGGGATCAGATATCAGTTCCACTGTATTTAAAATGTATTCAATTAAACACCATCCACAGCAGTCCCACGTTTCTGCAGTTGAAATATATAGCACATACACAAAAACACAGCAGCTCCACTCCAAAAATGTTCCCCTTTTTTTGCATTATTAAGCAAATAAACAGTAACCGAGCATTAAAATGAGCAGAAGTTTGTTCTCTGTAGAGGATGTGTCAACTTATTTTCATGTAATTTGACAAGAGGTGCCCAAACTTTTACTTGTTTGAGATGGTTATGTTTTCACCACTCACTGATCTTGTTCTGGCAACTGGACTCATCAAAAATATAATAAAAAAAAAGTTGTTTTGTTTTTTTTTAAATCAGTATTATGAATGCATCCTGTAATATAAAAACTACAACACACTATCACTAAATTAGTTTTGGGTGATTTTTCCCACATTTTTCTCCCCAATTTAGTCATTTCCAATTCCACCCACTAGTTAAGACTCCCCCCAATCACACGATACCACCAGCGCTAGGAGGGTGAAGGGTAGCACAGGCTTCCCCGAGTGGACCAGGGATCGAACTTGTGATCTCCTGATGATGGGGCCAACGGTTAGACGTTTGCGCCACTCAGGAGCCCGAAATGTATACACTGTTTGCAACACCATAAAGGGTTTAAAACGTATGTGTCCTGGAGCTACTATGGTCCCAGAGAGTTGAGTTCACCTGGTTGATGTGCTCAGCTCCAGTCCAGGTGAAGCTGCAGGTGTCGTTACAGCAAAGCACGTAGAGCGGCGAGTCGTCTGGGTTCGTTCCCACCGGACAGATCATTTCCATAAAGACAGAGTTCACATCTTCCTTCTCCCCAATACCAGGCTCTCCTGCACCTCCAATGATAAACAATGACAGCCATAAATAATTCAGACACAAGCTTTATTTCTTACACTATTAATATTGTATGTTACTTCATGTTTGTAAGCACACTGAAAAGAGAACAAATGCAATTAACAGAATTTAATTTCTATTGCATTAATACTCCATTAAAATAACTCCAATCTCCCTAGTTGATCGAGACACCAGGCTTTTTCTTATAAAAGACCACATCTAGTGGTTATATTTTCAGAGTAAATTCAGAAATACGCTCACCCTTGGCTATTTTCTGAGCCGCCTCCAGGACAGTTATGGCAGCTGGGTACGCTCGTCCACTCACAGCCAGCATAAACGGAGTCATGCCCCGCGCATCCCTGTCAGAGCAACCCACACAAAGCTCGGTTAGAATTACAGCTAGCAAATACGGCACACACTGAGGCATTAATACTAACATCAATTACTATTACAAGCAGTAATTTAAAACAACTAAATTTGTATATACAAACTATTACATATGTAAATTACTGCTGACTGTTCTTTACTGCTTACGACTCTGAAATAAAAAAATAAATACATTAATAAAAGACATGAAAAGCCATGTCAACATGAGAACTCATCTCAGCCTGGTAGTAGTGTATCTAGGCTCTTTTCTACTGGGTTGTTAAGATTACGGGATTAATCCATGTCGCTAAAAGAAAAAGGACCATGTCATAGTATCCTCACATCCTCTCCTGAGGCTTGGTACCCAGGGGCCTTAATGAAAGCTTTACGTACTTTGCAGAGAGGAGTTCTCGTAGGTGAGGTCTCAGGACCACACTGTCGCACATCAGCTTCAGGATGAGATGAGCGTTGGCTTTGCGGTCTTTACTCTCCACAACGGACGGTTCAGACGACGGCCCTAAGAGAAGCGGATGTAAGGCGTTAGATGATTACGAAAGAGTTAGAGCTCTAAAACTGGACTGGCAGACTCAGTACACACTTATGACCAAACACGTTATCTGAATTTTGTATTTTAACATGCCAAGTGATGCTGATTAGCAAAAATAGCCTAGTGATAATGAACTAGGCTGCTTGGCAGAGGAACTTTATATAAATGACTTACTTTGGCAACATCAAAGTAAATACACAAAGGGGAAAAAAAACGCTTGTGGCCCCTAGCATAAAAAATCTTAAGCAAAATTAAAAATCATACATATTTAAAATCATACATATATGATTATCATGAAGAAAAAAATATATTTATATACACACACACACACACACACACGTATACTACCAGTGAGTACCAGTGAGAGAGCAGTACAAAGCTGCATCACATTCACGTTCTTCACTTCCATTATTTCACTACGGGTTTAATGATTATCATTTTAATCAAGTGTGCTGAAGCAAAGAAAAAGAACAGTGATGAGGCTGAGCAGACCAGGGAATGAACCACACTGATAAATTGTTTGGCAGGAAAAATGGCTTGTGCACTTGTAGGAAAGTCAAATGAACAAAAATGAACCAGTTTCTCTCACCTGGTATGGTGGACGTACTGGGTCCTTGGCTGGGGCCGGTGGAAGCTGTGGTGAGTGAGCCGACTGCAGGGGCCAAGATGAAATCAATGTCACCATCTAGCAGAGAAGATGTTTTTGTAGGAGGTTAGGGGCTACACCCAGGCATGCAGTGGACTGTGATGGTTAAGAGAACAGGTGATCGTCTCAAATGGAACCTAAAGTGGTCGTTATTGTGGCTGTAATTTCATTCATTTCAATTTTTACATTTGAATGAATGCTTTAGCTTTTGTTTATCTTTCTCAAAAGCATTTTGAGACTTTAGATGGAGAAGTTAATGTGAAAGTGGAATCATATTTCACACTGAGCAGCACAATATCAGGGTTTTGCTGGATGACAGACGGAGGAGGTGAAACAATATTACTAGTTAATGTTTTCCCCACCCGCTGGTGCACACTGACGTCATCAAAAACCTGATGCTTTACAGGTGAGGCAAAGGTCAATACATTTTCAAGGAAAATGGAAGAACTTTGTCCTTTAAATGATATGATCCATGATACGATACGTGCTTATTATGACCGGGAACATGAACTAACAAAGTAAACAAAAAAAGTGAGATTTCAGGTTGACTTTAAAATCAGTGGAGTGCATTTCTGTATCCTCTTTTCATTTCTGCAGAATGTGTTTGGACCCAGCTATGACCCCACACACACAACGCCATACGTACCAGGGTCCATGGGCGGGGGGTCCGGGACCCAGCTAGGAGGGGCGATGGGTGGAGACACAGGGTCCTGGTGGTCGCTGGAAGAGGGGCCAGACTCATGGCGGCCCACTCCGGCAGCTCGCAGTGACCGCCTCATCATCTCTCGGAGGCGGAGACTACAAAGACAAAACATAAAACAGTCAGAGAGCACTGGACTCCAATGAGACCAAGAGAAGCTCAAGTTTCAATCTTCATTAAAATGGATATTTATGGTTCTAAACTCTGATTGGCTGCACCGGGTTTGAAGGTATTGTAAAATACTCAATATAGAGTCACACACAAAAGTCTAAACCCTCGCTTTCAAAATACGTTTGCTTGATTTTCAAGGTGAAAAGTTAACGACTTCTACAAGGAAGAAATTAATCTGGCATTTTTCTGCTAATTTAAGTGCAGAGTTTTAATGAATTTTCTACATTTAACATATTAGAGAAAAATAAACCATAAAATATAAATTATGCCATAAATTTTGCACAGAGAACATTTGTTTTACTGTTTAATACTTTTTCCAAGTATGTTAAATCCAGCAAACAGTAGTTGAGCATTAATTGTGCAGAAGGGTGTTCTCTCTGCAGAGGATGATAAATCCACTTGGAAAAATCAATGAAACATGCAAGGTGACAAGAGGCACACAAAGGCTACGTTCACATTACAAGCCTCATTTCTCAAATCCTCATGAGCTCATCCTACTCAGTAACGTCACGTGAATGAATCACGTGCATCATCAGCACAAACTAACGAGCAGAACGAGCTTCACTGAGAAGATAATTAACTCTGATCAGCTCTCAGCTTCATTATTAGAGCGAGACGAAGGAGAAAAAGGTGAGATGAGCTGCTTTTCCACCGTTTACAGGCTTTAACTTCTGTTCAGCGCTGCTGCCATGGTAACGCTGAATGATGGCGCACGTGCAGTGCACATGAATTCAGATCTGAGCGTCACATTAAGGTTGCATGGCCACAAATCGGATACGTATCCGATCTGGGACCACATATGAAAGTGGCTCAGGTTGGATTTGAAAAGACTGTGTCCACACAGCTCTGAAAACATCAGATCTGATTCATATTAGGGCAAGAAAAAAAAAAAAATCAGATTTGTGCCACTTTAACCTGGTAATGTGGACATATTTAAACACGACTGTATACATTTATGACCACACACATGAACTAAAATCTGTATTAATGCACCAGGTAACTAAAAAGCACTGTGCTGCTCGGCAACCATAGCCTACTTAACATAACTACTTGGTGGAAGAACTGTTTATTGCCAATATTACAAATAAATTCAATTATTTTTTCACACTAGCGTATTTTTCCATACCATATTTTGTCACCATTTTCTTAAAGCAGAAGACAGACTGATAGTAGAAGGTAGTAACCTTCCTAAACCCCATAGAGCAAATACATTAAGTCACTTGAGGCAGGGCGGCATCATACAATCATGCATGTTGCTGGTTGGCTGAAACCACAGCACACTTTTGTGGACAGTACTAGTGAGTGCTAAGCACTAGTGAGTGATACAAACAACCAGCGCTGCAGGACCTTCAAAAGTAAAACGACTTCTCCACATAAAGGACTTCTTACCCCCGACTGCTGGATGATCCGGTCCTGTTTCCCGAGCTGTTGCTGGACACCACTGAAATAGCATTAGCAATGGCTTCCACTGCAGAAAGCCGCTCAGCGAAGGTGTTTCTCTCGGAGCGCTCAGCTTCTGTAGCGCACCGCACAGCAAAAAAATGCAAAGGGGGGAAAAAAAAAAACAAGCTCAGTCACCTTCACAAAATAAGCATGTGCTTTAAGGCACTGACCAACTAGAATGCAAAGACTGCTTGAAACTAAAAGCTAAACAGACCAGCTCGCATAATGAAGGATATTTCACATTTACCTTGATTGCCAGTGACTGACCCGTTACATGTCATATGACAGAGCATGGTTCATTTGAGGCTTTAACCCACCAAATTAATCAAAATATACTATCTGGCTAAGGCAAAAAAGATTCCATTGGTTGTTTTATTAGAAAAACGACAAAAATAAATTTGTAGTTTCTTTGAAAGTGTGTAATGGCATACATGTTTTAAGTAGTTAGAGTCGTTACCAGCCTTTTTAAGGCAACATTTACTTTTTTCCTACTAAAGAGGAAATGAAGCAGGTATCAAACCTTCCTCCTCCTTGGTCTCCTTGTTGCTGACGGGGAAGCAGACGGAGACGCAGGCGTGGAGGAGGTTTCGGTTTCCGTCACATCGGTGTCCCAGTAGAGCGTCCAGAGCGTGGGGGTTTTGCTCCAGCAGCACAGCCTGCTCCAAACTCACCAGATACTGCCGGCATGCCTCATAATCACATCGCAGCACGTGCTGCATCAGCGTCTGCTTCTAAAACACACACACACACACAAATACTCAGAGTTTCTTCAGAACATACTGAGACAGGGTGATTTCACCAACAGTTCTTTTTAAATGAACTCTCACTCTGCTCTGTTAAAGCAGGGGTGTCAAACCAAGTTCCTTCCAGGCCACAGCTCTGTAGAGATGAGTGTTTTCCCACTTCTAACGCACTGAATTCAAATCAAAAAGGCTTTTCTAATTAGCTGAGGAGTTGAACGTGTGAGACGGGTACGTTTAACGAGGAAGAAAGCTAAAATCTCGAGTGCTGTGGGCTGTAAGGAACCCAGTCAGACATTCTTGTCTTAAAGCAAACCTGAAAGGGAACCAGCTGCACATCTGCGCTTTGTGTGTTCATAATGTAAATGAACATCTGCACTGATGAGATCTCATCTTTAGTGCTCTGCTGCTCGAAGTGACTGAGCCATGTTCGAAATTGTGGAAAAATACACACTAGACCATTTGTAAAATCATCTTTGATCAAAATGATTTTTTTACTTAACACTGTATTTCATTATAGTTTTTTTTGTTCTACCGTATCTAATTAAACCAATACGCTTAAAGCTGTGCATTACTGTGATTTCACCATAAGCAGGGCGTTTAACTTAAATGTTGTGCATGCCTGGCATCAGCCTTTACCCAAGATACAATCACTGTAAAATGGGCTCTCGTGGTTTATTGCTTTTACATGCCAATGCTGCCAAAAGTGCACAAACCCACAGGCAGCTAATCTCCCAAGTAGTTTGTTTGTGCTGGAAGACTGTGGCTGTGTATGTACGGGAAGCCTCAAGTTTCTTCAACAGTAAAGCAAAACACAAAGCTGACTAGGGCCACCCGTTGTCGCAATGCACTAATCAATCGGACCACAATATGGACCACAAATGAACGAAAAAACTGTATTGAGACCATCTCAGGTGGTGGTCCAAGGTCCGAGTAGGTCTGTTAAGAGTTGTGAATTCATTTGACATGTTCATATGTATGCAAAAGAAACAATAATAAAACAAATATTTTGTTATTTCTAAGACGGGACTAGTTTTTAAATGACACAGCTTTCATCTATTTTACTCGGAGTCATATTTTAATTTAAATGTTTTAAGAATATTTACTTCAGTTGAGATCATAGCTATTCAGCAAAGCTGCCCTGACCGCAGAAAGTGATGTTAAAGCACACAACGTCCAAATGTAGCCTATCCTCATCAAAACTGGTCTTCACTATAAAAAAAATTTAAACTACAAACACAAAATCCTAAATTGCACATTAGTCTAATAGTAAAGATCAATGACTCATACTGGCTAAATAATACGCTGTTAAAATAAACAGCGGTTTCTACCTCTACAGCCATAATGATGATAGCAGCTTTCTTTTTGATTGTGGAGTTGCTGGGCAGGTTGGCGAGGGAGTGGACTCCCATGCCCAGGCTGGCGATGGGCGGCAGATCCAGCCAATCAGGATCTCGAATTCCACCCATGCAGTCTTTGGCCATTGGGTAAATGGTGCCGTTTCCATCCCGCAGGATGATGGGGCTTTCCTGTGAACGTAAAGGGAGAAGTCAGAAATACAACTCCTTTGAGATCAGGCACGAGTATGAACAGACCCACAGAACGAAAAGGAAATGTACAGGCGTCTGTGGAAAACATGAGCTTTATTATTACAAGGTCCATGCAATGAAGCGCAGTTTCAAATTCAAGGACTTTCCACGACTTTTCAAGCACTCAGTCATAATCTCCAGACTCTAAACTGCTTCAGCGACATAAAACAACCCTATAATTATATTAAAGAACGGAAAATATCGAATTACTGTTAAGCACCTTGAATCAAAAACTACTCATTTTAAAGGACACTGCAGTGCTAGTTTTTCATTCTGTGATCCCCACATGTTCAGCATGTCTTTGTTGCTTCTGCTCTGTTTTGTGCCAAAGGGACACCTTCCAATAACAGAGAATATGAGCTTCAACTGACTGAACAAATAAGGAAAATCCCTCTCGCAAAATGTCTGTTTGTTTACATGGTAAATCAACACTTTAAACAATGATGCACTTAATTATTTTCAAAAATTTCTAAGTAAGAGTGTAAGAAGACACTGACACATTAATCTGAAGGAGATTATCCAACTGCAAAAATGTCAGAATTGCTTAGAATGGCAATAAACAAATGATGCACTCTTTTTACCAAATAAATAAATGAATAAATAAATAAAATTTCAATTGTCTATATTCCACTTAGGGCTGAATGATTTGTGAAAAACATCTAACTGCAATTTTTCCACACCAATATTTGACTGTGATTTAAATTGATTACTTTTTTTATTAATTAACTTTTATTAGGCAAACCTTTTTTTGGCCAAGAAGTCCATAATATACATTTTTCCTGGCTTAAGGCTTTAATACTGAACAACCTGCCAGTTAGTTGTGGTCGTGTTGTCATGTTAACACCACATGGGTGTTTAGTTGCTTCTGACTGATCCAATTCATCTAGCAGTTCAAAAGACCCTTATTAGGTGAAATATGCCTGAAATTTAACACTTGCTGAAACAACAAAGAATAATATAGGCTATAAAAAAAAACAGCTCTTGGAAGTTGAAAACTGTACTAAACTGCAATTTTAATATCAAAAACAATTAATCTGTGTTAAATCAGTACATTTTAAATTGACTGAGAATTGTTTCCTTACAATAAAACTGTTTCCTACAGAATCCCAATTGAATCAAAATGAAGTCTGAGATTTTCAGCTCTATTTCCAACCCGATATGCGTTTGAGGGTATGCTGAGTAGATTTTACCTGGCCAGCGGTGAAGATGGCCACATTACGCTCGCTCTGGCCCAGAAAGGCCAGGTTGCTCGTAGGGAAGTGATTCTCTTGCTCGGCTTTACCAGTGGCCAAGTCAAAAATACAGTACCTAACCCAGCTACCTGTTTTCAGCACAGCATGGACTCCTGTGGAGAGAACACAGGGATTAGCAGCCACTTCTCAGAGCCAGTAAACAATTAAGCTAAGCTACCACTTTTACAAGTGTCACAGCACACATTTACAAAAAAAGGAAAGCGAATACTGTCTGTTCACAAGTCAGGGTTTAGCAGCACAGTTAAATATATACTTCATATCAGACAGCTTTGGTTTCAAAGAATGTAAAAGGGACAGTGATGTTTAAAACCAATAGCTATGATAATGTAAAGGTCAGTAGCCAGAGAGTTAGACAGACTAAGCAATATATAGAAACAATAATCTTAAAACTATTTTTCTTTTTTTGGAAAAAAGATCAGTTTGTCTATTCGAATCTATTTAAAAATTCCACTTGCCTTTGGAGTCAACGTTCACAGCTAAAATTTCAGCTTTTTCTGGTATACAAAGTTTTTTAGGTGTGCGCTGGAAACAGTCTGGAACTTTAGGAGTTCCACCAGTTTTAACAACCTGTTAGGAAAAAAGAAGAGAGAGACATTAAGTGGGTTACAAACAAACACACATCACTGACCTACAGCATCACAGTTTTTGTGCTTATCTTTGTCAGAGACTCATCTATTCTGTAAAGCCGATGTCTAACAGGAGCAAATATGGAACTGGTGGAGACTAGATGGTGATTCAATTGCATGGATTTTGTTTGGGGATGTTAGAAGCAACTATAAATAACAATATTTAGTTAAGTGCACTTTATTTTTTTGGGCAAATGTGGACATTTACAATACAATTTGATTTTATTTGATTAAATATAGTTCACAGCTGTGTAAACAGCTCCAGCAATCACAGCGTATTTTAGATAAAATGGCTCAGAATCGTTCCAAAATAATCTAATCATGATGAAATTTAGGACTCGTGATTCGTCTTATTTTCTAAAGAATTGTAATAAAATAGAATTGAGGTCAGAGATTTACATCCCGGAGTATGGAGCGGAGAGAGAACGAGACTTATTTAAACTAATTTAGTCGAATTTTCAAAATCTATGGGATATTTGACTAAAAGCTATCGCGGACTGGCTGCACAGCGCAGTGTCGCGTAGCAGCGAGTTTGAAGCACCGCTATATCACACTGTAAGCTCTGTAGTGAGCGAGCCAATAAATATCAAACCAAAGCTCATTTTACACTCTACTCAGATGTAATGGAATAAAACTTCTCATAATTTGGTGAATTTATCAGATTTGTTATCAGTTAACTTATGCTTCAAGGAGAAATAAGTTCTGATCTAACTAGGCAAGTAATGTTGGCTGAAGTAACAGACGATTATCATTTGTCTGTTTATTTTAAAGACTTTAAATTCACTGATTCAATGTAAATTTCAAGTCACGGCACCCACTATTGATTTTTGTGAACTGGCTCTGGATGTAATATAATGCGACAATTGTAAGATGCTCAAAGCAGGACGTGGAATATTTGTGGCAATGTGTGTATCTTCATTAAAATAAATAAATAAATAAATAAGACTTTTAAATGAAGCTACATGCCACCACAAATATTGCATCATCTGCCTGATGTGTCCGGTGTTCAGTAGCCTTAAGGCTGCTTTTAGACAGTGAAATTTTCATGCAATTTTCAAGCAAAGTTGCTTAAAAGCTACACAAAACTAAACTGCACAATGTAAAGTGTCCATCAACTCCCTTGAAACTCAACGGAAACCGTTTCAAGCATCTTCGTGAAGCCACTCAAACGACGTGTTTAAAAATATATTTACAGTAAGTAAAATATGTTGGCCAAGTTAGTAGCTCATATTTTTTTTATATCTAGTGGAGTAATGAAATGTGTTTCACGCAACTTTGCTTTTGAATTGCTAGTTGCATGAAGGTTTCAGCATGTAAAGCTAGCGCAAGAGTCGTAAGTGAAGTTTCATCCTAAAGATAAAAGAAACTGAGGTTTAGGGCAAACTAAATTCCCAGTTCCAGACTCTGGCGGGTTGGTGATATTTTCCTGAACAGTGTTTGAATAATGCCTCACAAATTCAGATACCAAACTGGACTGAAATGTCCATCAGCAGCACGTGTGTGTGTGTGTGTGTGTGTGTGTACCTGTAGTTCATCTATTCTGAGGAGCCTGCAGTCCTGCAGTAGTGAGGACGGGTCAGAGTCAGTGGGAGCTGCACTCTGGCTGCTCACGCTGCTCGACGTCCCTGGAAATTTCACAGCAACATATGCACCATCGACTTTTAGCACCTTGAGTTCAAAAGAGAGATTTGTTGCAAATGTGGCGTCATAGCAAGAAGTCATCACAGAAAACAAGAGAAAAAGACACACAAAACAGCAAAACATTCCAAGCAAAACAATTTCCATTTCTTACTGTTCTATGATTACAAAACTTTAGACAAAAAAAAAAAAAAATTACATTATTAATTGTATATTTATTTGTAATTTTTTCCCCTCAACATTAATCCACAAAGTTGCACTCCCAGTGGGCGCAGAGGGAAAATAACATTTAAAATAAAACATATAAATTGAAAAAAAATATAAATAAAGTCCTTCGCTGTCTGTATTTTCGGTCTCCACAGCGTCGGGTGGGAGCAGCTTGCTGGTGCACATACCTTCCCTACTGGGACATTTTTAACATCCTCCACGAACACGACCTCTCGCAGAGGCCACTGCTCCTCGTTTACTTTCTCCTCCTCTTTAGGCGCCGGCGTGGAGCGCCTCCGCTCTGCAGCACAGTGAATAGCACATAAGACACCAACAAAGACCACCAAACCAGCCCTTTACTTACTCATCTGCTCTTGAGACTTAAGTTCACCACACGACTGTTAAAGTCTTAACGGATTATAAAAGACTGGGCGTCTCACATCGGACTGGTTTTAGCAGATTTTTGGGTAACTAAAATACTGGGGATCCACACTAAACGATTAGGGATCACACACTTCTTAACCTTTAAGCTGCTGCTGAACCGAACAGAACTCACTGAACTCCAGCGAACTCACGTGTTCTCCCATTATGAGGAGGCGCAAATAAACACAGAGCGTCACGCTGCTGTTTTCTCTGCCGTTTGCGCCGACACAGCAAAGAAGCAGCAGGTAAACATGTTTAATTGAAGATCATGGGTTTAAAAATGTGATCAGTTTGGTATTAAAGAGTTTTAAACGTACATAAACTCGATTGTGCCTTAAACTCAGCTCATTAAAAAGCTTTGCTCCACACGTGAGAGACTTTTCACCATTTTTCTTTGTTCACTTGATGTATTTTCTTCTTTCGTGCTCTCAGTTTTCATTGCCTGTTACAGGAATCCGTTCAGATTGAGTCGTTGATCAGTTTACACTAGATTACGAGTCAGGTTGGAAAAAAAAAACAAAAAAAACAAAACAAAAAAAAAACATACATTTAATAACTCTGACTGGTCTGTAACCCAATCGGGAGGCCAAAAACCTGGGTCTGCGTCCCTCACACACGACTCGACTCTCTTGCCAACTGTCGACTCCGACTGACCCAAAAAGCTGCAGACTAGAGCTGACCAGCTCAGACTCGGCCAGGCTGAGAATAAGGGTTAAAATCGGAACCCCGGCTTTACCGAGAGAAGTAAAAAAGCTTGAAGATTTACCCAAAAAAAAAAAAAAGAATTGTGGCTTCTTTGATTCTCTAACAAAGATCAACTTGTGCAGACATGAGCAAACCTGCAAAAATTATACTTACCTTAAAAATATGGGACAACCTGAATTACTAATAAAATGTTTGAGCTATTTTTAGCCCTTCTTCAGCCATAAAGTGTTTCCTAAGTATATCGCGTAAGAAAATGAAATCTAAAAAAACTGGCACAGATATAATTGGTGAGAAATTAATGGCAACTGGAGTAACACCGGGGTCGGTGTTAGTAGGCCAGGACATATTTTACAGAGCACCTCAGGGGCTTGTGTTCAAAATTTTCCCCTACCTAACTGCACTAACACAGCTAATAAAGACAGACAGCCAGTAGGAGCCGATAATAACTCTGAAACGAGATAACGATAACTGGTCTCCATTAGAGATCATGCATTGTTAGCTGTGTTATCATTTTAAAAAATACCTAAAATATGCCTAAAGCTGTAAAGGAACACTTAAAAGGGTTTGTGCTCAAAAATTAAGAACACTGATTTACTTTTTGTCTACAATGCAAATACATAAATTTTTATTGTACTCTCCAAAACCTCCAGTGAAACTACACATCTCCAGAGTTTTTATATGTAAGGTTTATTAGAAATTAGTGGTAAACCTGAGAAAAACTGTAGGGACTATTCTGCCTCACAGGGCCCTGCATGTACCATCTCCTCTACATGAATGAAAAGCACTTTAAGCCAAAAGCTTCTCTCAAAAGCATCGCAAAGCAACGCCTCCGATATCAGGTCACCTATCTGTAGCCTATTTTATGTAAGAACTTTCAGTGAGGAAGCTGTTAGAGACACTAAATACTTCAGTTGTCTGGTTCCCATCACCACCAATGTGAACAATTATTACTCTTAAGCTTCTCTAAAAGAGTTTTCACATTAAACCACTCAGAATGACTTAACAAATTATGTGAAAACTGTGATAAATCGGGGGACTTCCTTTTAACATTCCTTGCGAAATATTGGGTTTGCATTACCGCTGTGCTATACTGCATTAACAAGCTATATCAGACACTAAATAGCACCTGTATGGTCTGCACTAACAGACTGTAGTAGACATTAAATATTAGCAGTACGGTTTGTAAGAACTGGAAGATGTTAAACAACAGCTGTATGATTTGCATCAACAGGCTGCAGGTACATACTGTATGGCAGTGAGGCACTGCTGGCAATAGAGGAGGTATCGCTGCATGTGGAGGCTGGCGAGGGCGGCGGACCCATCTCAGTTTTAACCAGTTCAGGTTTACTCTCTGTCCTGTAAAGAGAGACACACAACACCACCACCATCAGAATCCAGAACAACCCCTTAGAATGGAAAATAGGACAGTATACTGTTAAAGTGTCCCCTACAAGGCCCTGTTCCCTCTTCATGAAATAATATACTACCTAATCATGCTACATATTTCATATTTTATTAGGGACAGGGCCTTTGCAATACGATAGTGTCCATGTCATGCAGCTTTAGCGTACTTGGTCTCCTGGGCCTTAGTGCTCTTCTCCATGCTCTTCAGGCTTTCTGGAGAACGCAGCTGGAACCGGCAGCTGTCATTCATGTTCCACACAGACTCCAGCAGGACTCCCACTTTGGGGACGCCGGCGCTGACGGAGAAGGCCACGGCACCAGCGTGGTAGAGGGGGTTGTTCCTCAAACACACCTGCAGAACAGGGCAAAAAAAACATCACCTCTCAAACTTTCAGACACGTTAGACAGCCAGGTTTACAGTGCTGGTTTTCTGCTGGTCTTTATGATAATAAAAGATGTTCATGCAAAACCAAAAACATCAGCATAAACCAGTGATCAGTATAAGAAATGGACAGTGATGTGTTTTTTCACCTGAGTGCCCACTGTAATGTTAGGGATTGATGCAATTCCTGCGCTAGACTTTGGCTTCTTGTTCTTGGCTCTGGCCTTTTCAAGCATTTTTTTCCGTTGACTAAAAGGCACTACGCCCCTGCAGGAGAAAGGCGGCAGTTACTACAAGCTCCAAGGT
This sequence comes from Colossoma macropomum, assembly GCF_904425465.1. Lineage (NCBI taxonomy): Eukaryota > Metazoa > Chordata > Actinopteri > Characiformes > Serrasalmidae > Colossoma > Colossoma macropomum. The sequence goes on from NW_023494809.1 coordinate 4,560,375, forward strand.
GAAGAAAACGTATATACATATTATAGAGCATAGGGTACAGACATATATACAGAGAGAGTGAGCGAGCAAAAGAGAGAAAGCGTGCGAGAGAAAACAAAAGAAACAAAGAAGAGAGAGAGTGAGAGAAGGAATGAATAAAAACAAAGAAAGAGAGAGGGGAGAGAGAAAAAGAAAGAAAAAGACAGAATGAAAGAGAAATGGACAGGCAAAAATAAAAGTGAAAGAAGATAACAGGCAAAAACAAAAAAAGAAAACAAATAGAAATAACTTTTTTTTTAATAAAGAAATGCTAAGGACAAATGAAGATATTAAGAAAGAAAGAGGGGGCTTTAGGAAGAAAAATGTTTGAAAGAAATAAAAAGAAAGACATGAGCGAGAGTGAAAAACGCACCACCAGTAGAGGCTGCTGTCAAGCTGGGCGCAGGTGTAGAGTGAGCAGCAGTGCAGAGAGACGATTCGTTCACCCTGCAGCTCAGGGAACGTCTGAGCGCCATGCTCCAGCTTACACGCCACCGAGCTCAGCGTTTCATCCACCCACGTCGCCACCTACACACACGTTTCAGATTTTTTTTTTTTTTGCAGTTCTTAGATGCTAAGGACATGTGAGAGCATCTGGATGGTAATTCAGTTCAGCACTTCATGACAGTTAGACAGAAAAAGAAGTCTGACCTTGTTGGTCTCTGTAGCCACAGTGGCCCGAATACTGTTGGCAGACAACAGAGTGATCTTCTCATTGGTCAAGCCAAGGAAAGACACACGAGGGTGATGGATGGAAGGATTCTGCAAAAGAGGACAAAATCTGTTAGTTTCCATAGTTACAAGATCAGCCACATCACAACTACCTTCGGCAGGAGCTTTACACCACGTTCTCATGAAAACCCCAAAACGGCAAATTTACTGAAGAAGGAAAAAACCTTCTCAGCTTTGAATGGGAGCTGAATGGGGGTAATTTTGGACCATTTCTGTGGCTCCATTCATCAACACAATGTAAAGGAGAGCTGGCATTTTCAACTTATGTCAAAAAATAAGAAGAGACAAAAATGGACGCACAGATGGCAACAATCTGCGCAATTATGGGTTTTGCATGACTACCGAATACTCATCTCACCCCTCACCCCTACCACTTAGACCAACCCCTGCGTTTTGTACATTCACATCTAGAGGTAGGGTGTCCTGATTCTTGTTGAGATAGAGAAGTAGGGTGAAGTGTTAGACCTACATGGCCCTCCAAAGGTCTCTGACGTTTTTCAGAGACTCCAAACAGAGAGTTATGAGAAAAAAAGAAAAAAAAATGGTAAGATGGCTGAACAAGAGACCAAAGAAACCCACAAAATGTGAGAGTTTTCTCTGTTAAAAATTATGATAACCACTGTATTATCATAGTTTAATGCCGTTTCAGTGTGTTACGGCTCTTTTTCTTCATAACATGGATAAAAATCACTAGTGTTATGCTGATGATTTGGTAGCTATCTAGGTAAATTTCCCGTTCCACCTTAAATGGTGCAGCAGTTACATTCTGGCGCCTCAGATGTCAAAACTGCTGCACCATTTAAGGTGGAACGGGAAAATTCGAAACAAGAAGCTGGTGAATATCTGACTTCAGCTTCATATCACTGAAGAATTAGGGGTGGGTGATAATAAATAATTGCCCCCCTCTTTGAAGGCATATGAGTCCCTAAATGTAACTAAAGCCCAGCAGTGAGGAGCTGAACTTTACCCTCCTCTGCTGTCACTGCAGACTGGCAGGGTCGCCTACAGAGCAGCACTGGTAGCTGTTAATGAAGTGATGCTCTTTTTATTTGAGGGTCCCATTTCAGAGGGAGGATTTCAACCACTACCCTGTAACTCAGTTCCAAGGGGCAAGGAGACACTCGAAAACAAGGAGTGGGGGTAAAAATAAATGGGATTGGGCCATGGTTAAACATTTCTGGCACCAGTATTCAAACACTGTTGAAGGTTTTAGTTACACTGCGTCACAGGAAATCGGGGAGAAAATACTGCAACAAAAAATTGTGACTTCTTGTTCGCTGAAGTTCAGCAAAGCTTGTGTTGTACATTCAATGGCTCCATTCAACATCTCATAAATGTGCACACAAGATTTTCGCACAGATATGAGTGTGTGGGTGCTTTTTTTTTCACATTTAGAAATGCTAAACGTGTGCCATCAACTTGTAGTAAGTTTAGTTACAGTATGAAAATGGTTTTGATGCAACCTCATAACACTCCTCAAAAAAGGGAACTGATCAGGGCAACATTCCTGAATCCTGAACATATTCAGACTCTTACTTGTGCGTTTCTGTACGGTTCCGGTTCGCTCCACTTCCACTGGTACAGTTCTCCTTTAGAGCTGATGGCCACAAGCTCCGAAAACATGGCTGCGATGCTCACAAACCTTGTACCATCCTTCAAGAGCATTAACAGAGGGAAAATACAGATACATATCCATTAATAACAACATATTACATCAATAAAATGGGTGCAACAAAAGATGCTTAGTATATAAAACCATGAAATTAATGATTAATAAAAATGTATAATACGTTCAATCAAACTGCTTGACAAAAAACATTTTTGCTTGATTATTTATCCAAGTAAACAAACCAACACTTCACCCAAAACTACCAAAGTGGGTTTCTTCAACAGTTTATTTTTCCACATAGTCATATCTGCATTAAAATGACCAAAAACATCATGTATAGTATGCAGTAACTGTCACACAGCAATGTTGGTTTTTAACTTGCGCAGTACTAACAGATAATAGCTTTACCGCAGTGTAACTCACTGGGAGACTGTTTGCTTCAGACTGTTTTGAAAGAAAAGTTAAAAATACATAAAAAAAAAAGCAAAAATAAATACAGAAAAAAAAATTCAATTTTAAAAAAGCTAATTTTCTTTCTGTAAATGTAGCTCCCTTTCCTGTACTACCCCTCTATATCCTTAGCAAGGCACCCCACCTTGTCGGGCCACCACTGCAGCTCCTCTCCCAGTGAGACGGGGCTCTGCAGGGGGACACTCTTCTTATCCAAGCTGGGCTCCCCCTCCCGGCTGGTGGAGCCTCGCTCAGCGTCAAAGGAGGCGCCGTCCAGCCACCTCCGCTCGCGCAGCCTCAGAACAGACTCGCGCTCTCGCAGCAGCTCTGAGTCGCGCTCTAAAGGCAGAAGGAGAACTGGTATGCAATAGGGTCACACCAGTGGGATACACGTAAGCCACTCTCTGGGAAAGACCCTCATAATGAGTCAGATTATCACTACTAAATAATCAACTTAGTACTAATTAACTACAGAAAACATGAAAATACCTAAAGTGATAAATAAATGCAAAAGAAATGCTTGTTTGTATTCCTTTCTCTCTCTTCACTTGACACCACCGAGTCCATGTTTTACTGTGAACGCCTCAATCCCAGCCACTTTCTCAGCATTCGATGGTCACTTATTTTCTGACACTGGAAAATAAAAAGTGCTAAAAGTGCAAAAGGCAAAGCTGGACTGGTATAAAATGGTATTAACAGCCAAGACTGGCCAAGCCAGCTGCAGGGGGTCGTATTAAGGGGCGGAGGGGGGATAATCTTGGCTGGGCATCAGCGGTGTCCAGTGAAGGCTGGGGGGAGATTTTTTAGATTGGCTGCAGGGTCTCGGACCAACTGCCCTGAAGTGGAGCAGTAGAGCAGGGCCTTTCTCAGAGGGCTCGTTATGGGATAAATGTCTGTGACCATGCAGCAGGGTGGGGGACAAACACACAAACATGTATACGCACAATCATGGATTACCAAGTATGGGGGATGGGGGTGTTTCACAAAGCAAGATCTCTCAGTTAGCTACATAACTTAAGCCAAAAGTCCACCCAATAAGAGAAGAGCTGACTGACATGTCTAAAGGTGTCTGTGAATGTGGTGTTTTGTTCTACATTAGCCATTAGTCCGAGGTCTCTGGCGTTTAGGGAATCGGAATCGGCAGATTTTTTGCTCAAAGCACAAAATCAGCCTATTTATCGTTTTTATTTTGGCTGATGTTTTGCAATTTTGTTTAGTAAAAATAAGGAAAAACAACATTTTATAAGGTAATTATGCGTGGCTCACTCTAATTAGACAGTCACCTCTTACTTTCAATATAGCACTCAATTTGATTCATATTATTTAAACAGTCAGTTGATTTAAAACTGAAAAATTTAATGTTAGTACGGCCCACTAAAGACCCCAAAACACCAATCATGCTGTTTCCCTTAAGGTTGGCTAATAAAAAGCTCTGGAAATGTGTTCGTGTGTTTCATTGTTCATTTACCCCACACAGTATGAGATTCAGATTAAAATAAAGCCGAATAAAACAGGCCATAAAAATCAGTCTTCGGGCCAATTTGGATGTAAAGAAATAGTAACAGGCCATAATTTCCATGACCGGCGCATCCCTAATGGCTTTTTTTTCTCCAAAAATGATCCATCATGGTCTGTGGTTATCCAGCAAGCTCCAAAGCCGATATGTTTTGACCAAAACATGCATGGGATTTGAATTACAAGGTCTAGCAGGCAAAACTGCTACAACCTTGATCTGATAAGACGGGCAATCTCCTCAAAATATCCAAGCCAGCAAGCTTTACCAAGTGTGGCAGTGAAAAGGTTCCAGCAGCAGCTAAAACACATCTATATTTTATGCGAATGTCTCAATCCCAGCCATTTTCACAGCAGACTAACTCAGACTGTCACTGACTTCACAGCAGGACATGAGGGATTACTAAAAAAGCCTGACTCAGCCATTCAGGTTAGGGGATAATGTTAGTGTGTTATACACCGATCAGGCATAACATTATGACCTTGTTTCTGCACTCATTGTCCATTTTATCAGCTCCACTTACTATATAGAAGCACTTTGTAGTTCTACAGTTACAGACTGTAGTCCATCTGTTTCTCTGTGTACTTTGTTAGCCCCCTTTTACCCTGTTCTTCAGTGGTCAGGACCCCCATGGACCCTCACAGAGCAGGTACTATAAGCTTTTTGAGGGAAAACGCATTTGAGGGAAAAACGTACACAGCTTTGGAACAATTTTGTTTACTGCAGAATAAAAATACTGTTTATTTTCCCTCCTAAAGAGAAAATGGCTTAGATCGGAAATCTGGGCATCTCTGACTACAAGACGACACACGGCATCAGAATCAGACGTCTACTGAAAAACGCAAACTTTAGGCTTAAGTTATATATCCAACTGAGATATCCTGCTGTGAATTATCCTCACTTCACAGTTCATGCATGTTCCTGACTTATGCAAACAGATTTATGGCTATTTTATTCCTGTAAGTGTAATTTACACCATAAATAGCTCAAAAAAAGTGTGATGCTGAAAGAGATCCTGTGTGGAACGGACACTGCTTTCTGCCTGATTTCTGAAATCAATTCCCTCACTGACCTCACTTGGACGACAAGCTATTTCACACAGGATCTTCTCCAGCTCTTACCGACTGGCTTAAAGTTACAACCAGGGATTAATGACGTCACATTTACTGGCACCATAGTTAGACATCTTCACACGCTGAGAACAGCTTATTTAGATTTCCATATGTTTTTGGTGATGTGTTGTAAAGTGTCCCTGGGTTTGTGAAAAGGCTCTCTATACATATTTTAAGTCCCTGGTTGCAGCTTAAAGCCATAAAACACGTTCATGCTTTTGTCCATTACCTCTTGAGGAGCCAAGGCGAGAGAGGGACGAGCGGCGGAAAGAGGGGTAGCCGAAGTAGCTGATGTCCTCTGAGAACATTGCATCCGCGTCGATGATGACGCTGGGGTGTGCAGAGTGGATGTCTGCGTCCAGCAACGACATCAGGTCTTCTGTGGAGGACATGCAGTAATTACACTTAGTCTGGCTTAACGTGGTAAAACTTTCATGCAACTTTAGCTGCTTGAAACTTGCAGGAAACTAAACTGCACTTCAGTCCCATAACGTAAAGTGTCCTGCAACTCACTCGAAACTCAGCTGCAACAGTTGCAGGCAGTTCAACTTCGTGAAATAAGTTTCATGAAACAGGTAATCAAAAATGGCAAACATGCATCACATGTTCACGTCCATTTCACTGGTTCAGTGGACAAGAAAGCAGATGGTTGTTTATTGGGTGGCTGAAAAGAACAGGACTGGTGAGGCATAACGTATATACCAGATTATATAATGTATATACCAGATTATATAAGCATAATTAAAACGTGCCATAGAATGGAAAACTGTATTTACATTGGCACAGTTGAATAAGGAGAGTTCAGTATATGCAACTGACCTACTGTGAACCTCAAACGCTGCTGTCTCCTCTTTCAAATGAAAATCCTGCATTTGCAAAAGAGGATGGTAAAGCCGGCCAATTCCAAAGTCCTACACTGTTATGTGATAGTCTTGACTCATTAATATTTGCCCACGTCCTAGCCCACGTCCTAGCCCACCAGGAAAGAACAACGGAGAGTCCCATTCCAGGCTGCGAAAGGGGATGTCAGCATTTCTCATTCCCTTCCCAAAGAACCAAACAGTCAACAGCGATGGCTGATGTTCATCTTTACACAAGGCTGAAACCGACTTCCTATTCGTCACCTTCTTAAATTAAAAGTTCCGTTCAACCTTAAATGGTACAGCTTGTACAACAATGTAACTTCAGTACCATTTAAGGTGGAACGGAAAAATTTGCAAAACAAGCTGGGCGAACAGGAAGCCAACTTCAGCTCCCACATCTCTAAAAGGATCCCAGACAACGTTAATTTAAAGTTGTTAATTTGCTCTGCACATTTCACTCCGGACAGTTTCTCAAAGCTTGGACAACGTCGAGCTGCTTCACTCAGTGTTTCACAGTGAAGAGACGGAGGGCCAGTTCCACCTTTATTAGCATCACAACCCCAACCATAACCACCACCTAGTGCTGTGTGATTTTATCCATATTTTTATCTTGAACTTAAGGTTTCATAGTGACGTATCAACTTCAAGTTAGTCAAGTAAGTTAAGCTAGCGTAAGTAACATTAGCTACTAAGAAGGTCCAAGTAACTAGCATAGCTATCTAAACAGCTCTCTTATTTACGGAGAGGTTAATTTTATTCTCCTGCCAGTGTTTATTTTGATATGCTGCTTGTGTGTACAGGTATACAGATAAGGAAGAACAATAACAGTGAATTAATACGAAGATGATGGGTGACTTTACACAGCAAGAACACGGTGTACCAAAACAAATGAGCTGCTAATTGGTATAACCTCTGGAGTAACTGAATGTGCTGCATGCAGCTATGATTTTGAATGGCTCTGCGTAAGTGTGAACAGCAGCCAAGGCACAACATGCGAGTTTTACCGTGTAAAGCCGGCAGCAGACTTTCATTTTATAATTTTAACCCATGTAATGATTTAAAAACACAGCTAGCAATAGAGATGGCATAACACCACCGTCTCTTTGAAAATACAGACAGCAAATCAATACTTTCTTTTTAAAAACTACTTTAAAATGAACTGTTTTCAACCAAAGCACTTCACTTAAAATATGCATCTAAAAGTACTCTATGATGCTGAAACTACTCAAACTCTATTCATCCAACAGGAACAACCACAGCGAACATCACATCACACAGTGTGTGTGAACGCTGATTCAGGATAGATTTGTTACAGGATCAAGTTCATTCTATTTTTTCCTCCAATATCCCATCCAGCATTTTCTGCTATTAACAGATATCAATAACTATCAATACTGATCGAGCTTGATCCTATTTATTAGCAAAAGTACAGCTTCTTTTCTTTAGCTATATTAGCCTCATTGTTTCATTGCAAAACTAATGAAGCAAATTCACAGCTGACTGATTATACCTGAGGTAAGAATGAAAACTGCAAACCTGATAGTTTTTTTAAAGGTATAATTGAAGATCCAATGCATAGACTTCTATACATATGCAAGCATAAATCACCTACAAGCCCAAGAGGCTCACTGCACGGTTTAGCTTTTCCCTGCTCGCAAATAGTGCAGTGCACAATTTTACCACCAATCAACAAATGTGTGCAGAAAAGACTACACAAGTGCTCTGCTGTGGTCCTGTGGGGTGGAGAGAGAGGTGGTTTAGCTGAACAGAGAGGAGAAGGTAGCTGAGGTTGCTTCACCTCCAGGTAAATAAGACTCGCTGGCCGTGTCGTCTCCATCGTCTCCATCTTCGTCGTCCCGGCTCAGCAGGTTGTTCACAGCCAGGTTCACGTCCAGGTTGGTGCGCTGGAGCTCTCGGATGATGACGCTCCTTGACTTTCCCTGCAAAACCACCTGGGCCTGAGAGGAGACAGGAAGTGAGATCACAGATGTAATTTCAGTTATCAGCGTTATGTGTTTTAGGATACTGAAGCCTGAGTTCTGAGATCTTTGGAGCACAATTTCCAGTCCAACAGGATGAATCCATTTCAGTCATTCTAACATGTGAAGGAGTTCTTATGGCAGTGCTGTTGGAGTACACTAATCTCGTATTTTTCAATGCATAAAATTCATAAAGAGTTCAAAATAAAGCAGCAGAGAACATCAATTTCAATTTCTCCAGGATCTGATTTGATTATGAAATTTGAATTTGAAATATTTAAAAAAAAATAAATAAAAAAAAAAAAATAAAAAATAAAAATACATTGAACACAAATGTGACTGGAGGATCTATTTACACAGTAGAACAGAATATAAACAACACAATACACCAAGCCTTTTCTTTACATTTGAAAATCACTGAGAATTTTATTTTGGCTACAAAACAAGCGCATATTTTATTTTGTATATACATTATTATAGTCGATTCTAATATTCCTAAAATGATCATAATGCACTGTAGTTGTGTCGTCAGTGGCAACATGCGACTCCGGAGCTGCAAGCGCTCTTTTACTGCCCTGTTTCAGCTCCACAGCAGAATCAGATTAGTAGGTAAAAATAAAATAATCCTCCTTTACAGTAAAATAAAGCTCTGCTGATCGTTCAACACAGTTTAACAATAAATGGTCTTAAACTCTGGAGTTAATGTAGAACTGCTAATTCACCCTTTAACCCTGAAGATCAGCGCAGACTGCTGGTCACCACAGCAACACAGACAACAGTCTCACCCAGCTAGTAGCTAACGAAACGGAAAGAGAGAGATTTAAGACGAACATCGATAATCTGGAGATGAAGGGACTTATTTGCGTTTATAATCACTCCAGCTGGTTTCCTGATATGTTTAATCTGCAACGAGAAACTGTCAAACAAGCCGTGACGCTGAAGTCAGTTTCTCATTCGCCAGCTTCTGAAGCACCATTTAAGGTGAAACAGGAAAATGTGAAAGAGAAACTAGTCAGTGAGAAGCAACTTCAGCCTTGTAAAAATAAATAAATAAATGTAAAACATTCGATCGTTGAGAGACATTTTACAATCAACAGTTTCACTTTTGGAAAAGTTTCCTGCCAGAGATGTGAGAAAAACATCTATAGCTGAGCTAAAGCTTAAAGCAGATCAAAGTAAGTCTGAGTTTTTGTTTATAATATATTTTTTGGCCTTTACTAGCACATCAGCACATACTGAGATATATTTACAGCCAAGATGGTAAAATGGACATAAAGTGTTGTGGCTCCCAAGGTGGTTTGATTTTTGCCGAAAGGACAAAATGGCTCTTCTTAACATTTGGGTTGCGACCCCTGACCTAGTATGACTGCGCTGTAACCGAATCATAGGCCCGTTTGTGTCAGCAGTGCCCGGATCCACTGTGTTGAGATCTGTGAAAGATGTGACTGCAGCATCAACACATACGCAGCACTCAACACAGCCTCTAATTAGAGCTGAAACAGGCTGTTACCAATACACAGGCAATTAAAGCGGACTGACCTGAGAGATGAGCTCCTCAGGGATGACTGATGCGGGGATGACCGGCTGCGGCTGGCTGCCCAGCAGGCCGGAGCCCCGGTCTCTGCCGGTGCGGATCACACGGGTCTGCCTGCGCGAGTCCCGGGCTGCGGTGCTGGAGCGGCCCGAAGACCCTCCGCCCCCTCCCCCGCCTCCTCCACCTCCGCCTCCACCGCCACTCCCTCCACCTGTTCCTCCACCTCCACTCCCCCCGCCTCCACCGCTGCCTCCTCCGCTCACTCCTGAGCTCCAGCGGCTCCTGGTGAGACGCAATGTGGGTCAGAAACAATGATGCACACCAGAGAACTTCACCCAAACATTTGTTAGTCATCATGATCAGTGACCAATCAGCAGCCGGAAGAGTTTAGCTTAAATTATTACTTCCAGACCACCACAAATGATCCAGCCAATGACTATTCAGAAGTCTTAGATTAGCTGGATCAGGTGTGGGAGATTTGGGTTGAAGGTTAAGCCTGCAGGACAGTACGTGTCCAAGGGGGGTTAGTGACCACAGCTTTAAAAGGACTAATTAGGGATGCACAATAATATCGGAAACATAACTGTCAGCAAATATAAAATATCTTAATTTTAATCATTTTGCTGCATTTGTAACCTTACAGAAATAAATGTTCTATATCTCTGTAAAGGTAATCCAGGTAGATTGTCTAAAATTCTACATTTTAATAAACGTTTATGCATTAGTATCAGCAAAAATCGTGAAAATATTGGATATCAGCATCCATTTCTATCGCTCCATTTGTCATTAAAATGTTCACACAATCGCATCTTCAAATGGTGTAAGAATTGAAAGATTAAAAAGTGAAAAAAATATGAATTACAAAAAAGGTACAAGTTTTGATTTGCAACTTGACTCTTGTTTAAACCGTGTAAATGTCTATTTACAAAGAAAAACTAGTCTGTGTGGACTAAAACTTACTGCAGTTGATGGCTGAACTAGAATCAGTCATAACAGAATTAATCCAGATCAGAAAACATTTGTACTCAATTACATACAAATGGGCTGTAAAGGTTAAACTTTTCTGTGCACCCACTTTACTCCAGTGGCAGGGAAAAATCTAAGTTTTAAAATCCTTTTCTTGGAGTTGGGGCTACTTTTCTGAAACAGTTTTCAGAGGTTTTTGAGATCTAATTTGTCATGCTTTGGAGAGAATTATGGAAACAAAACAAAAAACAAAACAAAAAACACAACAAAGAGAGCAAAAGACCTTGGGGATTTTTCCACCATGCGTTGTGCAGCTGGCAACTTCACCCGACAGTCTTTGTACTATGGATATACCCCCGTCCAACAACTTACCCAAGGGTGTTGCCTGCCAGTCGGCCCAAAGTGTCAGAACCAGACAGGAACCAGGGCGGATCACTAGTCCTACCTGGCCTGGAGGTCCTTCCTGTCCCTGAGCCACTGCTCAACTTTGAACTGGAAACAAAAAACCGGAGATTTCAGTTACACATCTATAGTCCCAACACGGGACTATTGAATAGAGCCTGGAATTCCCAGGCACAGAAGCCAATTGGCCCAATAACTTCTCTCTGTCTAAAATAGCGGAGGCGGGAAATTTAGGGGCTGACTAGCATGGCAAATGGCAACACCCTTGGATAAAAACTGGCTGCAAGCAACATTTTCCTCAAACAAATAAAAACCTTTACATTCATAATGTCTGCTGGACTGTTTGAAAACAAAAAACTTAATTTTAACAAAAAAATCTTACATAGTGCAGCTCAAATAAAAGTTAAGTGGTGTAGCAGGCTGGCCTTTCAAAGGGGGAAACGCTCGCTAGCTGGCTTAGAAATGACAAACAAAAAAAGGGGATGCCAAAAAAAGTTAAATTACTAAACTACAAATAAGAAAAAAGCAGTACTCTGTCGCACAAAGCAATGCAATTTCCTACATTTTCCACTTACGATGTATTTTATATACCAAAACAGTCATAACTTATTTTTACATGCCCTTTTTCCAACCTCTGCCACTTAGAATTAAACAGGATGTTTTGGTTCCTGTGCCTTTAAGACTGATATGCTAATGAGCTGTGTTCTGATTGACTGTACCTCATTAAAAAAAAGGCAGTCCAGAATGAAACACTCTTTACAACTTCTTCGCGAATGGGTGGAGCTAAACTATCATAGGCTGAACAGAGGGATATGTAAATGTGTCGGTTGTTGTGACATCACGAAAAACATGAAAAGCTAATTAAAAGCAGGCTTTTTAAAAGCAGCTTAGTTTCCATATATGGGATGAGGAGTGAACAGAACATATTAAAACTTGTTTAATGACATTAAGCTCTTTTATTTAAGAAATAACAGGGAAAATTCTGTTCACTATGATTTGGATCCTTTAAATGACTACAGAAAACTGCTGTAGACGGCTTTACAAGGACTGTATCTTCTCTAAACCTTAAACCAGTTGCTATAATGCAGTGTTAACCAATCTGTGAGCAGCTAAATGGTACTGCGATGCAATTCTAGAGACATTTGAATACAGAACTTGAGCAGCGAGTGCTTTCCTACCAGACATAACACACTAAACAGCCACAAACGGAACAAATATCCAGCACCCACAAAACAAAATTCAGTTTACTTCATCGCGTCTCTCAGCAAAGTACACGCTCCACACCGGTAGCTCTTTTTTTGACGTTTTCTGTGTTCACACAAACGTTGAGTACAGAGTTTATTTTAAATAAAGTGGGTGCAGAAACCACTGCTCCGTATAAATAAACTAAGTTCGGCTTTCTAAACGCAGCATAAACAACATGAGAGCTTTCAACATGAGAATGTAACACCACTGCCTGCACGTTTTTAAAATAGAAAACTAAAACATCTGCAGAAAGAAAGAAAAACACAATTTCTTCTAATCACAACAGCATGAGTCAAAAGCTGATGTGCTCATTTAGCAATGCAAAGCCCAAAAGTTCATCCTGCACTACCTCCCAAACGCAGCCATCTGAACCTCACCACACCAAATCAGCCCAAACGAAAAATAAAGTAACCTGGCTCTTATGTATGTAAACATTAGTAGAATCTCACCCATCACTTCCATCCGGCTTGCCCAACTCCAGTCGATCTGGCTGGACAGCAAAGCTTATCCTACAGATCCGTCCATCCTGAAAAACAGAGCATCGTCATTTCCTTTATAGTCAAAAACACCGGGGAAATAAAAATATAGAGCCTCTACAAACAATCAACATAAACAAATCACATTTTGTGTTAAAAAGCTGGTTTAAAATGTTACCTCGAGCAGAAACCCAGCATGGTTTGGTCCAACCACACACTGTTTGAGTGTGGCCTGCTCCAGTAAGTTGAGTTGTGGATGACTGGAAAGTAGAGAAAGAAAAATTAGACGACATTAAACGTTGGGTTTCACTTACAAAAAGCAAGCCTGTCATCAAGATTACTTACTTAAAAAAAAATAATAAATAAAAAAATAAAAAATTAAAATACCTTCACAACAAATTAACAATAATTAGTTCTTGTTTCTCTAAGTCTTTATACTTAAATTCTAGTTCATACTTTCCAGTGATGTATTCGGGAATCTTTAAAAAGGTTCTGAATCAGTTAAGTTCAGTTTTACTTTAATTTTAACTAAAATTTACTTTAATTTTTTTCAAAACTCCTTATAAAAATAGTTGTCAAAATAATTGTGTAATTACTTAATTAAATAGCAAAGAGTGAATACTGACAGTGACGGCTGTAGATCATTTAACACTGATTAATCACAGCTAGTGACCCGTCTGCAATGGCTTGATTTTCTTTTTAATACCCTCAGGGAAAAGTAGACAGAGTATTCCCAACACCCAAAGTATACACTTTGGTTCTTCAAGGGTTCTTCAAAGAAAATGAATCTGTTTAGAACCTTGAACACTCAAAGAACCATCACCAGGATTAAACACTATTTGCATCATGAAAGGGTTCTTAAGACTGACGGAGAATGTGTTTACGGTTCTATAAAGAACCATTTTTGAAAAGGGGTTCTTCTATTTTTTAACAGGTTGACAACAAAGAACTGTTAAACCTGTTTTGGTGCTATACAGAACCCTTTACAAAAAGGTTCGACACAGAATCATAAAACATTCTCCATCAATCTGAAGAACCCTTACATGATGCAAAGAGCCCTTTAACGATGCAGATGGTTCTTCGAGTGTTCATGAAATGGTTCTTCAGATCGATGGAGAATGTGTTTTATTTGGTTCTATATAGAACTTTTCAAAAAGGTTGTATACAGCACCAAAAACGGTTCTTCGTTACAAGCTTGACATCGTTCTTTACAAAAGAACTCTTGAAGAACCATCATTTTTAAAGTCAGTCTGTAATTAAGAGTCCACAGGCTTTCGGCCCACTCTTACATCTGTCCCTGTGTTCAAAGCTCGCGGAAATATGGGAAACAATATCTTCAAAATTCATCACTGGTAGATTCTTTTGCTACTTGTAAAGCAAATTCCAGCAGTTTCTGGATTAAAACATTGCAATATTTAGAATGGATATGAACGGCTGGCACATTCATTATTTTCAGACTATGTTTTACAAACACTGTCTTTAATGCGCATATATTTAACTTTAATCTCCACTTCAGAATTGAAAACCGTACTGAAAGGCTTTGTTCACCCAGCAGGTAAAAGTGGCCCAAATCCGATCTTTTTCTTTATATGTGACACAGATGTGTGTCTGTGTGTCAGTGTGAACAGATAAACACACTGAATCTGACATTTTCAATTCCGATTTGAGACACTTTTATATGTGGTAATGAAATCCGATCCGTATCCGATCTGCGGCACTGCGACTCAGTCTGAACAGCCAGATCAGAATTCATGATTTTACCTCAATCTAACCTGACATTCGTCACCATTTCACACTGCTGAGACTCATAAACATTTAGGCTGATGTTTCTGTACAAAAAAATATTAGAGATTTATCCAAAACCCTCCGTGTTTGAAGAGATTTCGAAAGAAGTGTCCGAACGCGGCCGCAGGAGAACGAGGCTGCAGCGTCAAAGAACAGTTAAAAGTCTGAAAGCAGAGTTTAAAGAATCCGAGGACGCGAACCAAAGAAGCGACTGAGCCCTTTTTACTGCGAGCTGAACTCATTCTGGGTGATGAGCCCAGCTGTCAGTCAGTGAAGCTTCATGATGGCTCCTGTGATGCTGGTGAAGATGAAGCTGATCCTCCGGGAGCGACTGGCGTCGTTGGCAGTCGTGATTGTTTACCTCTGGATGAGCCGTGAAGCTCTGTTCTTTTAAACATGTGGGTCAGTTTAGGAGCTGATCTGTTCAGACTGATGTCTCATACAGATCACATTTAAAAGATAATCTGAACAGCCAAACAAACAATCGGATTTGGTGAGAAAATCAGATTGGGCCTCTTTTACCTGCTGTGTGAACGAAGCCAAACTGAAAAGCTGTAC
Source organism: Colossoma macropomum (assembly GCF_904425465.1). NCBI lineage: Eukaryota > Metazoa > Chordata > Actinopteri > Characiformes > Serrasalmidae > Colossoma > Colossoma macropomum. Next base: position 4,575,617 of record NW_023494809.1, read on the forward strand.
ATTGTTATGCTCCTGGTTCAAACATCAACACTAACATGAACACGAGGCAGATATTAATTACCCTCTTTATACTCGTTACCACAGTAGATGTTTTGCTTGAAGGAATAAGTTCTTATATATTTTGCACCGTTTCAAGCCCCCCTCTCCCTCCCCCTCCCTCTCTTAGTGTATACAACCAAGTCAAGCTAATGTTCTCCTAACTATAGCGAGGTACAAGCCAGGCAGCCTTTTGCAGAAGGAAAAATGTTATAAATGGAACAGCCAGAAGCCAGAATGCCTTCATTTACAAGCACGAGAAAGTATGAACAGCAGGTGTGCTCGAACAGCTGGCTGGCAACATGACCGACTCATTGATTTCACCAAAAAAATGACAGTTAATTAGATCATCCTTTTCTTCAACATCTGGGGCAAATATTTAAATAAATAATAAAAATAAATAAATAAACCAAAGCGAATAAAAACCCTTCCTAAGACCCTGTAATGAAATGAAGATGTTCTGTGTCAAAACATCACTCAAGGCTGTGTGACAGCACAGAGGGTCTTGAACACGGCAGGAACAGAAGAGTGGGAGCGGCTATTTAAATATGAGGATATCTAAACTCGTCTTGGGATTATCTTCATTAATCGAGGAACCTAACAAACCATCTTTGGTTTGGGAAAAGGGTGCTGTATTATTAACCAGGTCATAATAGAGCAGAACCAATATAAATATTTCTGTTCTTGCGTTCCAAAAGGTTTCTAAACCGCTTTTTGCAGAACTGCTAATTCTGTTACTTTAACTCAGGCCTAGCACGGGCTGTGGAGTTTCACTGCTCGAGAATCAGTAAACTGCTCCAAAATGAAACCACGAAATCGTCGGAAATCATTTACTGGTGGTTCTTATGATCAATATAAGTCAGAATGTAATTATCTTGGAAAAAATTCCCTGTTTAAAAATGCAGACATGCTGTCTGGCTGAACAGTTTCTCACATCACGACACAATACAAACAAACGTGAGAGTGAAGGGAAAAATGCAGAGACCGTCCAGAACTCGTCCACTTTCAGGCAGTGACTGCTGAACGTATCTATAGCCAAACTGCAAAAAAGTACCACAAAATGTTGTATAAATCTGTAAAATGATCCACAGAATGAAACCACAACAGATGTGGTTTTGATCAAAAACATTTGGGAGTTCGGAGAAAGAATACTTTAAAAATAAATCACTACTAATCACCAACAGACTGCAAATTAATATTCCTGTTCCAGGACAATTAATTATGTCTTTGGTTGAGTTTTTGTTACTAGCAAAACACAAAAGCCCTTTTCAGACTGGCTTAGTAACAAACATCACATCCAGATGGCCATAAAAACACAAACCACAGGACGAGCCAGTTTCTAGTGGGTAACATTTAACACAACAGACATGTCTTAAACATAACAGTCTGAATGTAAAAAATGTCATTATTCACAGTTAAATATTAGTTTATCAGAATTTGACATCAGATCTTTGAGGAACTGAACAGTGATACAGCTGTTCTGAACAGTGATACAGCTGTTCTGAACAGTGATACAGCTGTTCTGAACAGTGATCTCACTTATCCTCTCTGTTACTTCTAGAGAACGAACATTACTTAAAAAAAAACACCTGAAAGAAAAAAGCTGATGTGCGTTACGGGTGGGCAGATTGATTCTATTTTATCGTTATCATGATAAATTGTGTCTCAATATGCTTTTCTGAGCATATCATGAATATAAGTACTAAAAATACCAAATACCTACATGTTTAACTACGAAGTTATTTGGTTAATTAGATTTGTGTTATGCAGTTTGTAAAACACTGAATAAAACAATGATTAAACAATCATAGTTCTAGGTTATTATTATTATTATTATTATTATTAATGATCATTATTATTAATATTGTATTTTCTATAAGTGGCACTACAGGTTCCATTTTGTTTGTTCCAACTTAACTTATATCTTAAATTCACAAAAACTAAATACAGTATTGTATATCGTGGGTCATGCAAATGTCTAAGTATCATGATACTTTCTGCCATATCGGCCAGCCCTACTGTGCATGTGTGAACGTTTTACATCTGTAGCTTCGCACCTTTAATGTTCTTTAATGAGCCTGCAGGTTCTCCTTTCTCTCATTCATTTCATTTTCTTTCTCCTCCTGATTGTGCTTTCCCAGGTAGCATATGAAGCGGATTTTTTCCTCGTTTCGCAATTCGGAATGCATTTAATCGCGTACGTTTAGTCTCTGAGCACTATGGGACCAAATACAATCAGCAGTGGTTAAAACCCTGTTCTTCCATTGTGAGGCAGCATGCGCCTGGTGAAACAAGGAGACGTGTATCCATTCAGGACTAAATTGATCAGCGAACTGCTGAGTTTGGCAAAAAAATAGTAGTCAACTCAGCTTGCAATTTTCAGGGGAGGACAGAGAAGAACACCGAAACAATAAATTCACCAAGGACCACCCGGAAAAGAGGAAATTACCCCAGGACTCAATGAACATCTAAATAGGTCTACAGAACCATTTTCATTCAAAAACCTGTCATAAACACAACGATAAGCCAGACTGACCACCATGACTGAATCTGTGCTGTTTTTAAGAGTTTTCTCTGTATTAATACAAGAGGCTGATAAAGTGTGGAGCTCCACAATAAGGAATACTCGCTTTGTGACTAACTGGTCTCAATTTTTACCATCTTAACTGATTATTATGTAAATTCCATCTTGAACACATTTATGCATATGGCAAGTTCTTCTCCCCCATTTTGAAAGGAAAGACACAGAGGACATTTAAGTTAGGCTACGTTCACATTACCAGGCTGAAGTGGCACAAATCTGATTTTTTGCCCTAATGTGACTCAGATCTGATGTTTTCAGAGCTGTGTGGACACAAATCTGATCTTTTCAAATCCGACCTGAGCCACTTTTATATGTGGTCCTACATCGGATACGTATCCGATTCTTGGCCGTGTGACCTTAATGTGACGCTCAGATTGGAATTCTTGTGCTTTTTTTGCACTGCGCCATCATTCAGCGTTACCATGGCAGCAGCGCTGAACAGAAGTTAAAGCCTGTAAACGGTGGAAAAGCAGCTCATCTCACCTTTTTCTCCTTCGTCTCGCTCTAATAATGAAGCTGAGAGCTGATCAGAGTTAATGATCTTCTCAGCGAAGCTCGTTCTGCTCGTTAGTTTGTGCTGATGATGAACGTGATTCATTCACGTGACGTTACTGAGTAGGATGAGCTCATGAGAGTCATTTCAGGACACCGGTTCGTCACATTAATGACAGATTTGAGTCACTTACCTAAACGAGTGTGAACCATCGTGTCAGAGAGATCGGATTTCAGCAAAAAATCAGATTCGAGCAACGAGGCTTGTAATGTGAACGTAGCCATAAAGGTCATCTTAAACAAATAACATATGGCACTGATCGATGACACGTGGCATGATTTTCTTACCTGTTGCAGTTGTATTTGTTGAGTTTTTCAGACACTTCACGAAGTCTGCAGAAAGAGTGAGAAAATGATGTCAGACTGGATCATAAAATAAACAGAAATAACAAAAAAAAAGTCCTAAAATCTTACAAACGTTTACTGTATACATTTTTAAGCTAAAACACAGACGTATGTTTTTACACTGACAGTCAAGTGAACAACTGAGAACAGCAAATACACCCTAAGACTAACGTCCAACATCAAACTGATGTGCATTTTTAAGATACCAGTCATGACTGAAAGCAGTCAGGAAGACCAGTTATAATGACTCCTGCGTATTTAAATGGTACGCCTACATTTCTAAACATGGACATGAAATATCCTGCTCAGGCAGCTGAGACAATAAAACAGTCCATAAAAAAATTCCAGTTTAGCATTTCTCCACATCATCTGTTTGAATTAGTCAGGCAGTTCTGAGCTTTATAGGTCATGAAGGACAGGAATGAATGAGAAGCAGCAGGTCAGTGCCCAAGGTCAGAAAAGGCTGGACTGGTTACAAACAGGACTCTTCACTGAGCCAGTGGGCTGTTTCATCCAGGCAAAAACTGAACACGACATAATCAATCACAGATATTAAACACTAATATGAACAATTATGCATGTCAGGCATTTGAGGGGGAAAAAAAAGGATTCATCAACTCAGTTGGGACAAAAACCTAACATGGAATGACAACCACGTCACATCAAAACACTCTGAATCCCTTTGTTTACATCTCAGCAAATGAACTGTGCAAAAAGTTTGAAAAATTGGTGGAATTCCCCTTTAACCACATTTTTAGTTTCAATATCAGAATCAGAAAAGAAAGTGATATCATGCCAGAAGAAAAGGCAGACCACCTTAATCAAACAACTAAAAACAGGTCCCTCGTTATCTAGAACCTTAACACCTTACATTAGCAGAGCTGTGTGGACAGGCCCCTAGGACAGGCCCCTAGGACAGGCCCCTAGGACAGGCCCCTAGGACAGGCCCCACTTGTCCCTTTGAACAGAGTCAGCACTTAGTTTCAGTATCGGCCATCAGTGATTTCCTCCACACACCTTATCGTCTCTATTCCTATCGATCGACTCAGAGAGAAAAATCTAGTTTAAAATGACAGAATTAAGAAAATGAGATACAGAAGGTCGACAGCAGCAGCCACATGTAGCCCAACACCAGCATTAGAACAACTAGCTAATTATGTTTAGTTACTAGAACTACAATTACTTTATGCTAAATAGTCTAACTGCTGCGCGAGCGACCAAAGAAACCAACAAATCTAAGTATTTTCTCCGTTAAAAAATTATGATAACCATCGTACTACCTTTGTTTAACGTCGTTTCAATGTATTATGGTCGTTTTTTTTCATAACAAGCATAAAAAAAAAAAAGAATAAATAAAAATAAAATAAATAAATGAATAAAAAAATGGCTGATAGCATGCTAACTTTCCCGTTCCACCTTAAATAGTCAAGCAGTTCTGACACCTCAAGCACCAGAATGTGACTGCTGCACCATTTAAGGTGGAACGGGAAAATCCGAACAAGAATCTGGCGTATTACTGACTTCAGCTTCATATCACTGAAGAATTAGGGGTGGTGATAATAAATAATTGCCCCCCTCTTTGAAGGCATATGATGCCCTAAATGTAACTAAAGCCCAGCAGTGAGGAGCTGAACTTTACCCTCCTCTGCTGTCACTGCAGACTGGCAGGGTCGCCTACAGAGCATCGCTAGTAGCTGTTAATGAAGTGATGCTCTTTTTATTTGAGGGTCCCATTTCAGGGGTTAGGGCGACACTCGAAAACGAGGGGTAGGGGTAAAAAGAAGAACTTAAAAAGAAGGGACTGGGCCTAAATTTCATGACGAATTGACCAATAGAAACGGCCCAAAATGACTAGGGGGGAGGGGAGTCTAGTTCTACTGACCTACATTAAAGTAGGTTTTTTCCTTCTCCTGTAAAGTTACCACTTACGAGAAACAAGGTTTTCTTCCAACATCAGCAATAAACTCATACAGCCTTAAATATGAGCGAAGCTGCCCACATTAAAACACTTAGAGTTGGAGAGAAGTCAGTTTAGAGAAGTTAGAAGTTACACAGCCGAAAAGTAATAAACACTTAATTACGAGAATGTAAATTCAGCCTTTTTTGCTGTGAACAACTTTATTTTTACTACTTAACAAAAACAAGACACAAGACTCGTGTAGGTTCACTGGTGGTTCTGGATAGTAAATAAAATGTCTATATTTGTGTTGTAGTCATGGCGACCCCTGGTTCCCAGCACCACCACTGTAAAGACATCTGAGTCGGCTAGTTTCTCTACCATTAACCATTTCGCATCAAAACACTCTGCATCACTTTGTTTACATCTGCACAACTGAACTGTGTAAAGATTTCGAAAAAAATGGTGGAATTCCCCTTTTAGCACACGTGCACATTCAGTATCAGAAAAATAAGTGAGATCATGCCATCTCTAGAAGAAAAAGCAGACCACCTTAACAGCGCTAATCAAACAACTAAAAACAGGTCCCTCATTATCTGGAACATAAACACCCTGCGCTAGCAGAGCTGTGTGGACAGGTTTCTAGAACAGGAATCTAGAACAGGCATTACTTGTCCCTTTGAATAGAGTCAGCACTCAGTTTCAGTATCAGCCATCAGTGATTTCCTCCACACACCTTATCAGCATGAAGCTCAACTAACAGAGGAAATGGACATGAAGAACTGAGCAGCACCGCAGAGAGCAGTCACGATTCTGAAACAATGTCAATGTGGGTTTTTCACTGTTGAGTCTGTGTTTATATTTAAACTAAAATGCTTTAATGTTTGCCTACCTAACTCTGAATGCTGAATAATACACCGGTCAGTCATAACATTATGACCACCTCCTTGTTTCTACGCTCATTGTCCATTTTATCAGCTCCACTTACTATATAGCTGCACTTTGTAGTTCTACAGTTACAGACTGTAGTCCATCTGTTTCTCTGATACTTTGTTAGCCCCCTTTTACCCTGTTCTTCAGTGGTCAGGACCCCCATGGACCCTCACAGAGCAGGTACTATTTGGGTGGTGGATCATTCTCAGCACTGCAGTAACACTGACGTGGTGGTGGTGTGTTAGTGTGTGTTGTGCTGGTACGAGTGGATCAGACTCAGCAGTGCTGCTGGAGTTTTTAAACACCTCAGTGTCACTGCTGGACTGAGAATAGTCCACCAACCAAAACTATCCAGCCAACAGCGTCCTGTGGGCAGCGTCCTGTGACCACTGATGAAGGACTAGAGGATGACCAGCACAAACTGTGCAGCAGCAGATGAGCTATCGTCTCTGACTTTACATCGACAAGGTGGACTGACAAGGTAGGAGTGTCTAATAGAGTGGACAGTGAGTGGACACAGTGTTTAAAACTCCAGCAGCACTGCTGTGTCTGATCTACTCGTACCAGCACAACACACACACACACACACACGTACAAACGCTGTGTGGCTTCTGTTCTGTCACTGCATGTAAGAAATCATTCAGACAGGCAGGACTTTGAGCAAACATTCTGTACTAGCCAAAGTGGCACAGACCTTCGACTTGAAATAGGATAAGGTCTGATTTGTTCCCCCCCTGTTGTCCGCCGTTTCTCCCCTGTGAGTTTCTCTTTCTTCACCACAGGTTTAACCTTTTCATTAGCTCCTCAGCGCCACCATGTGGAGTCATAAAGATGAGAATCTAGTTAATGAAGGGGGGGGGGTGTGCGCATGCATGTTTCAATAAATAAATCGATATTTGGCGCCAGTGTATCGATAAGGCATCGCAAAAGAAAGCGTTACTATATATCACTGCATCAATATTTTATCCCACCCCTATTAAATACACAGCTGAGACCTAATATTTACTGCTTTTTTTGAGGATACATCTTTATTTTTATTTACTCGCTTATTTTACACATTTATTCATTATTTATTCATTAGATTAGTCAATTAATAGAAAGAAGTGTCAACAGGTTCACCTATTAAGGAAATAACCAGCAAAATAAATAATTTGCAGCTCTACACGTGCAGAAAAAGTCACTGTGTGAACATTTTATGACAAAGAGATCAACAGAAGTGGGTCCTAAATTACTTAAAATAAAATATTTTCACTCTAAAAGTTCTCAGGGAGATTTTGTACTAAAATCGACGATATACTAGTAGAGCCTAAAGTAGAGCCTAAAGAAAGTCTTCACCGTCACGTGCTTCTTTCTAAAACAGGAGCTTAAATTTCCAGCATTCGGTGCCGTCATCTTTGACCCACATGGGAGAAGCAGCCCCCCACCCAGCTCCTGAAACACACACTCTGCAGCGGGTCTCCTTAGAAACCAGCCAAGCTGGCAGAGAAACACCTCTGATTATCCTCTGAGGACATAAACGAGCCATCCTATACCCTTCGGCGACAAAGCCCCTCCACATCACCTCCAAACAGATCTGCAGGGGAGCGTGGGGGAAATGAGACGATGCAAACCAGAAACCGAAACACAGGAGATAATATTAAAACCCTGCACGTACATTCAGATCATGTTCATTCAAAAAGTGAAAGTGGGGAAGTGCTTTACTCCTGACTCACACTAACGCTGGGCGATATGGCAGAAATATAATATCATAATACTTGAAGCCATTGTTGTAATGAATCATGCAGTTGTTTAATGGTCTTTATGCAGTGACAATATTCATCATATACTCAGAAAAGCATGATGTGACATAATTTATCACAATAACAGTAAAATATGTCGCCCACTCCAACTGACTCCCATCCATTTTGTTCAATATTAGGTGCAGCCTTGCTTTAGCTCATCGTTAGAGTGGATCTGAATTATTTAGATAATCGATTAATCTATCGAGTATTATTCATTTAACCCCTGTGTGGTGTTGATGTGTGTGTTACTCAGTGGTCTGCTGGACCCACCGCATTATTGATTATTAATTCAATACAGCCATAATAATTTATATAAAAATACCAGATGTTTAAAATATCAAGTGTCCAGCATAGGGTTCTCCTTTAGCAGCTGTAGCCAGTCAGCAGCCTGTCCATGTTGTCCACACACACACACACACACACACACACTAACAGCAGGCCATGTAGGAGGAGAACAGAGTGAAGGACACAGCACCTCCACACTTTTACTCCCCGCAGGTTCACCCAACACCACATGTGTAGTATAAATGTGTGGGGGGTGAACAGAGTGAAGACACTGAAAATGGGTTATTTTATATGTTCTTCACAGAAAATGAGCAAAGAACAAGAATCTGAGGTTCAAATCACATTTTTTCATTTGGTAAACATTGAAAATGGGTCCTACAGACCTGAACACCACTCAAGGGTTAACTAAACAATGTTCCACTGTAAATAGTTTTGTTTTAAAAAGGAACATATTTCTAAAATACTGGAAAAGCTGCGTCACAGACTGGGATTTGTGCACTGAGGATTTCATTGTATATTCACTTCTCTATACGCTAAAGCAGCACTGATGCATTCTGTCAATGTATTTTTCTGAAACTAAACAGCTATTTCCTAACAAATATACATTTAAAAAAATAAATTAATTAACAAACACACTGAACTACTATGCTTTCCACAGCTTCCTCTCACTTTGACCATCACAGCGCTTTCATTCAAGTGATTTCATTGTGATATAACGAAACAGTAGAAGTCAAATCGCCCCCTACACTTCCTGTAGTGTATTACAGTCTGTCAGAACGACTGTGTGGATCATAAACATTATAGAGCGCTTGAAATATAAGATCTTTTATTACAGCAAGACATTGTTGTCTCTCTGTGTATGAAATCTTGAGCTGCTAGCGAGCAATGAGGAGCAAAATGAGACTAAACTGCTGTGAAAACAATTCACATTTCTCCACAAAGATGACCACGCCGAGATATAATGAACAGCCCAACTGCAGTTTTCTACATATTAAATTCTACATATTAAATTCTATTAAATTCTAAATTTATACATATTAAATAACTGACGTTATTCAAAAAACAGCTTTTAAACACAATACAAATACTAGCTCGAACACACAAAAACGCATTTCACTTCCAGTTTTGTAAACCAAATACATTTCCACTAAAAAGAGAAATACAGCATTATTAAAGAGAAAAATATGCACAGTGCAAAATCAGAGCCCTACAAAACAGACAGGAAGTGCATTCTATGGCTGTGAAAACGAGTTAAGCAAAAGCCACATGGACTTTTATTCATAATTGATTGTCGACTAACTGCTGCAGCCCCATCTAACACCAAGACTCACTTTGTGCCGATAACAGAAACATAAACACAGAACTGAATCACATTTCAGCCTTGGAGATCTAGATCACTGATAAATATCAAACCAATGTCGTTCACAACACACCAAATATGACAAACGCCTACACCAACCAGGACCCTGCAAGCTCAGCACACACACTACTGAACACTATAACAAGCCATACAGCACTAACTAATGCTACACATCACCACTGCAATGACTCATGACACTGACAAACACTCCACAGACATCCGTCACCTTCTGTTAATTCATTTCCGCAACACAAACTGTGCATCTCTAATCTCAAAGATAGTTCCTACTGATGTTACCTGGTTTATGAAGAGTCAGTAAATTTTCACTTTAAAACTAGCAATGGCTCACTGATACTCTGCTCAATCCCAGAGACCTAGTTTTGAGAAGGGTTTGGCCTGAAATGTACATTTTTTCAATCCAATTATGATGGAGAGGTACGTTTTTTTTTTTATACATAACTATTTTGCAGACACAACGACCCCTGGTTCCCATCAACGCTGTAAAGAATGCAGAATATCTACAACAAACCAACCAACAATCTTTTTTTAAATTGGTGGACTTCCCCTTTAAGATGTCATAAAACAACACTTCCGTTTTTAATGGAATTCCATTTTTTGTGTGTAAAAATCAACATAATTAAATGGTTGAGATGTAAACAGAGTCGTTCAGAGTGGTTTGGTGTGAAACGCTCTGTTCTAGAGAAACTTACCGAGTCAGAACTGTTCACAGTGGTGGTGATAGGAACCAGACGTCCACCTCTAAAAGCTCCCTCACAGAAAGTTACTACAGGAAATGGTTATGAATTCACTGCCTGATGACATCGTTTAATGACATATTTGTTAACAAAGTTTTGGCTTAAAATGTATTATAATTCATTCATGGTGGAGGGATACATGCAGGGTGTTGTGAGGCAAAATAGTCCCCAAAAAACCTATCTAGATTTATCACTATTTTTCCATTATCTACATCCATATAAAACTCAGAAGACAGCTGCAGGTTCACTGGAGGTTTTGGATAATCCACTTATTTTATCCATTCATGCAGAAAAGTCAACGTCAGTGAATTTTCACTTTCAAACCAGCAACAGTATCAAGTGGGGTTGGGCAGTTGTTCCTTAATCATTATAAAACTGGCCCAAGCAATACTAATTTCACAGAAGTGTGAGATATGTACAGGAGCCCTCCAGACAATGGCAGTTTTTACTGCGTGCTGTAAACATCCTGCCCAATCACAGCTCGACAAGAGTTTCTGTGGGTGTTTTGATGAATGAAGGTTCTCAAATGGTTAGAATTGTGGTTACAGAGGGAACAACACCACTTTCCACTTTCCTCTACCTACACCAACTCAGAAACCTTGAAAACTCGCAGATAAAATTTGACTTTAATTTGTTAAAAAGTATAATAAAAAACTATAATAAAAAAACTTTAATATCAGTTATAAGCCCAATACCAACACCTAATAACTTACATTGAGTGCGTAAGAAATCTGATAAAGAGGCTGGATTTTAGCTCAGTAATCAGATTTCTCAGTGCATGTACTGATTTCTGATTTCTTTCCGATTTCTCAGTCTGAGCATGTGTGAAAACAGACGGCAGTACCGGAAATAAGCGAGCAGTTTTTTGGAGCGATACTGAAACCAAATACATGATTGACGAAATAAAAGATTTAAATATTCTTCATCTTCTAGACGATGTATGTTCATATTTTCAGTAAAGAAGCCATTTACGTCTCGTCTTCTGTGAGTTTATTGGCTGGTTGTAAAGTAGAAATCTGATTACTGTCTGACTCATGTAGACCTGGAGTGCATGTAAATACGTTGACTGGATTACTGACAAAATCTGATTTTCTGCAGTTATTGGATTATTAAGTGCATGTAAACACACTCACTGGATCAGTTCCATCTCACATTTCGGTCAAAATAACTCCACGGCACTCAGATGTGTGCATTGTGCACAACATCAATAGCAATAATAGTAATTGTATTTCTGTGAGTTTCACATCATCCAATAAAACTATTTTGATCAAAATAATGCCGGTCAGTCGCTGACATCCAACTGAATACACTAGATATCGGTCAGACATGGTCAACCCGTATTAGACGCTGTTCGTTAGACATGGTCATTATAAAACAGTAACAGTACAGGTTTATAATCCTTCTAAAACTTAAACTGCACAGCCCTAAAAAGGATGTTGGTGTGGGACCATCTGCTCTATGATAAATCAGCTTGTACTGCATATTTATGTTCTTTCCAAGTTCACAAGTGCCTCAACAGTTCACCGCTATCAGCTGACGCTCTTAGCTCAGATTAGGGATGCAAAACTATGCAAGACTCATATTAGAATTAGGGGAGGACGATGTGTCAGAAACATTATATAAACATTACATCACGGATTCTAAGACATTTTCATGAGACAATACGCAACACAATACTCGGCACAATGCACAAGTAGTGCAACTTTTAAAAACCGCTATCAAATCTCTGGGTACAATTATTTTTTATACAATTTTCCACATCCTGTACCGCACTAAATCCTCAAAACAACTAATTTGGTTATTTTTAATGAAGGTGCAGAAGTGTTAAGTGTCATGACAGACTTGGAAGAGCATAGTAATCATCACACTAACAATGTTGTCACCTTTAACTGGAACCGGCAAATAATCATTGGGCATTTTGGCATCTAACAGATGTTTAGATCTGACCACCATTTTAAATCGATATCTGATTACACAGTTATTCTACTCCAAAAGAGCAGAACGTTTAGGTGACGCTGCACTACTGTTCCAAAATGTTCACATTTCACTCATTTTACTGCATTTCTAACAATACAAATCAATGTTTAACTCTCTGTGATGTTAATCCAGGTGAACATGGTCTATTCGTGTACACCGATCAGGCCTAATATTATGACCACCTCCTTGTGTCCACTCACGGTCCACTCTATTGGACACTCCTACCTTGTAGATGTAAAGTCAGAGACGACAGCTCATCTGCTGCTGCACAGTTTGTGTTGGTCATCCTCTAGTCCTTCATCAGTGGTCACAGGACACTGTTGGCTGGATATTTCTGGTTGGTGGACTATTCTCAGTCCAGCAGTGACAATGAGGTGTTTAAAAACTCCAGCAGCACTGCTGTGTCTGATCCACTCGTACCAGCACAACACACATTAACACACCACCACCACGTCAGTGTTACTGCAGTGCTGAGAATGATCCACCACCCAAATAATACCTGCTCTGTGAGGGTCCATAGGGGTCCTGACCACTGAAGAACAGGGTAAAAGGGGGCTAACAAAGTATCAGAGAAACAGATGGACTACAGTCTGTAACTGTAGAACTACAAAGTGCACCTATATAGTAAGTGGAGCTGATAAAATGGACAATGAGCGTAGAAACAAGGAGGTGGTCAGAATGTTATGGCTGACCGGTATATATAAAAATAAAATTATCCTTGTTGTACATGACAAATATCGGATATTGGCATCAGCCCAGCATTCCCAGTTCAGATACTGGGAATGGTATTAGGAAAGAAAAGGCTGTAAAGTGCCTCCCAACATGCATCGATTTAAGGTCAAACAGTTGTCTTGTGCCATGAACCATCTGACAGCACCCCATGTGCAAGTAATACCCGCACACAGGGAATGTAATCTGCTGATGTCAGACTGATTTGTGCAGCTGCACATGAAGGGACACAAGAAAACACCTAATTTCCTGTAGAAAAGCTCTGAAATCACACCTCTACTCCAATGATAACAGAGAGCAGACAACTCACCAAAACACACTCATCACACCACAATGGGACACTTAGGGTTCTGTACACAACACCCGGAATGAACAGACAGTGCAAGAAAATTATTGATAGTGATTCGCTTGCAACAAAATATAATACGTATTACCTTAAAATAAAACAAAGCTGCTCATTGTGTTCCACTATAAAATGATACAGAACATAACCGCTTGCCAAAACCCTGCAAAACCTTCAAAGGAACAATGCGATGCTACTGTAACCTGTCTTATATGACTCAACAGACGTCAACAACTGCCATTAACAACTGCAGAAAGCAAAGTATAAACGTTTTCACGGACAGTGACTAAGCCTAAATGGACTGAACTGGATCGTCATTGCATTCATCATTTAAATAACAACCGAGGCCAATCCTAATTTGGGAAAATCCCCTCATCAGATGCTCCCCTACATAAAATTAATTCACTGTGACAGTGCCATGGCCTAAAACAGCAAACTACCTAAACTTATGCTTACCTAATCAGTTTAGGGGCGCACTAACTTTCTCCATTTTCGCATAATTCAACTGTTAAGTTATAATGACATTCAGAGTAGTTTGATTTGAAACGAGACGCTTTAGACAAATTCACCAAATCAGGATTGTTCTCAGTGGTGGTGAAGACATTTATCTTTGATAAGAACTGCTGTGCTAGACAACCACACGCAGCACCACCTCTACATATAGAGACGAGCTCTGGCTCACTATCACCATTTCACAGACTTGATGACCGCTGGTTCCCATCAGCACTATTAAAAAAAGCAGAATATCTACAGCAAAAGTACTCCACATGACTTTGTTTTTCACATTACTTTGGTTTTTTTTTGTGATTTATACAAAGAATTTTTAAAAAATTGTGGAATTCCCCTTTAAAATGTCTTAAACAGTACACGTATCACTGTCAGGTCAACAAAAGCATGTAAATCATCAGAAGACCCTGTGCATAATATCCAGCAGCAGTTATCTTGTTAAAGGGGAAACCCACTGATTATTTTATGAAATATATACATAACTAAATGGTTAAGATGTAAACAGAGGCATTCAGAGTGGTTTGGTGTGAAATACTCTGTTCGAGAAACTTCTGAGTCAGAATTGTTCACAGTGGTGGTGATAGGAACCAGACGTCCACCTCTAAAAGCTCCCTCACAGAAAGTTACTACATGAAATGGTTATGAATTCCCTGCCTGATGCCCAAGACGTTATTTTATGATCGTTTTGTGATAAAGTTTTGGCTTAAAACGTAGTTTTAACGCATTAATTAGTGAAGGAGGGGTATATCCAGGGTGGTATGAGGCAAAACAGTCCCCAAGAAAACTTCATCACTATTTTACCATCATCTACATTCCATATAAAAACTCAGGAGACACGTGGAGCTTCACTGGTGGTTTCCGACAGTAAAATCGGAGTCTCTACAAATCAATCATTTCACACTAAACCACGCCGAATCACTCTGTTGCATCTCAAGGACTGGATTATTCAGAATTTTTGGTTGAGTTCCCCTTTAAGTAAGCCCCCCCAAACCAAGCCAGCCAGCCAGCTGCCAGCACTAGCTCTAACGCCATGTTATAACTATGAAGCCCTTTGAGAAATAACACCTAACAAAAGCCACTGCGCTTATAATATCCACTGTTAGCACTTCTTTCAGAAGATGGGGGGATAATTCAGACTTCTTAAGCCAAAGTTTAGACAAAAGAGAGAAAATATAATATTATACATACACATACATATATATATATATATATATATATATATATATATATATATATATATATATATATATATAATCACGGATGATATAATAACCAAATATAAACTCTCCACCGCAGGGCCATTTCGCCAGCTAGCAGTGCCTTCATGTTTGTGACGAGGCTAAAGTTGGTTTTCCTCATGTTCCAATTTTCCCGTTCCACCTTAAATGGTGCCTGAGGCGCCAGAATGTAAGCGCTGCACCATTTAAGGTGGAACGGGAACATTTGAACAAGAAGCCGACTTCAGCTTCGTATGTTTGTGGTTTTGCAACCGACCGCTAACCCACATAACCTGCCAATTTCATGTTAAATCGATTAAACAGCATCTTTCTTGAGGTTATTCGAACAGAAAGCTTTACAAAAACACAGAAAGCTGTAAAACAATGTTCTCATAATGACTGTGTAACTAACCCGCTGGCGCCGGCTAGTCAGCTAAACGGACGTGCTAATATATGCTAAGCTAAATCTCCGGTACAAGTCAAATTCTTAATCGCTTTATCGACCTAATATAAATCGCGACATCACCGAATTAAGGTGGAATAACATTAATAAACCCTATATTGTTGAAGTAGCACGTACATTTATGACAAATAAGCGCAATTTCTTCAGGTTCCCTCTTTTTTTCCTCCCATCCCCCAACCCGCATTGTCCATCATTCCAGTTTTAAGTTAGCTTCGCTAGAATGGAGGGCCTCGGTGCTACAGTTTAAGGTCAAAAACTCCTGAAAATGAACGCTGCTGGATGATATGACCATGTGGAAAAGGAAGAAAAACGTCTGTAGATATTTTATCAGCACACATCACATAAATATCGCTGTGACTTCTTGTTTTTCCCCGCCCGAAAACACAAATACCTGTCATTGAGCTGGTCCTCGGTCCCGGGCAGCGGGTGAACGACGAAGTGTATAGAGGTCATGATTTCAGTCCGAAAACAAGCCGAAAATAGGGGTAAAGTGCGCCTGTGTGGGGTCTCTTTCCTCGCTGCTTAGGTCTAACCGTGTGTCTCACAGCAAACTCCCTCTTTACGGAAAGAAAAGCCGAGCGGAGAGCGGAGATAACACAACCTCCTCACCCACATGCCGCCATCTTAACTCCAGCGAGCTGCTTGGTTTTGTCTGTGGACGAGCCAAAGGATCCAACCAAAGTGCGCCCGAGTCTGATACAACGGCGACGCTGGTTGGACCTCCGGGCTCTAGCAGGAGGATGCTTGTTAGAGTGAAGCGGATTGGAGCTCTGCGAGATAAAGGAGCTGAAAGCATGTGCTGCTGCTGTCAGTGAGAGGAGGATGATGTTTTTGTATTAATTATACGTATTTAACTTACATATATATATATATATATATATATATGTATATATATATATATATATATATATAGTATTTTTAGTAGTATAGTATATAAATAGTAACTGTGGCCTTAACAGTAACAAACACACACAACATATATATGTATATATATATATATATATATACATATATATATATATATATATATATATATATATACACACACACATAATATGCATATACATAACATTAATTATATATTATTTCACATATATGGACAAATCTACTGAATTATCAATTTTGTAAACATATATACATATATTACCATATATTTATGTCTATATACATATCAGGCATAACATTATGACCACTCTTAATGTCCACTCAGACCAGCACAACACACACTAACACACCACCACCACATCAGTGTTACTGCAGTGCTGAGAATGATCCACCACCCAAATAGTACCTGCTCTGTGAGGGTCCATGGGGGTCCTGACCACTGAAGAACAGGGTAAAAGGGGGCTAACAAAGTATAACAGATGGACTACAGTCTGTAACTGTAGAACTACAAAGTGCACCTCTATAGTAAGTGGAGCTGATAAAACGCACAATGAGCATAGAAACATAATGTTATGCCTGATCGGTAAATATATATATATATATATATATATAGATAGATAGATAGATATAGATATAGATATATACAAACATTATGAAATATTAATATGGCGGTGCTGTGTTTGTACTTTGTCCGTGTATTCTGTTCACTCATGTTGTAAATGCAGGGTCTTTGAATTCAGCTAGCATTCAAACAAGTCCTTACCTCACCCTTGGGAGGGAGGGTTTAGACAGGGACGTGTCTTTAGGGACCCTCAGGGTGCAAAGCACATTAACACATCTCTCATATTTCAGAACAAAGGGAGTAACGTATAATTTGATTGGTAGTTGAGACCAGTTCATGATGCACACTGGCTTTTAAATCCAAAGAGGTTAGTGGTTTACTCTACCGTATGTTCATATTGTTACAGCTGGTCCACATGCAACAAATAAATATCAAAAATATCTTAAACCTAGTCAATATAATCTAACATTGCTCAGTTTAAGACTGTTGTAAGCTTACTATAAGATTATTTCACTTATTATTCAACTTTACTTGTTTTAGGTGAGTTTAGTGAGAATATTTCACTATTTTGGCAGATAATTCGCATATTTTCGCATATTTCTTACAACAAGTTAAATTATCTGAGATAATCTGACTTACTAAAATCACTTAAAGCAAGTAATAATTGTCTGTAAATTAAATAATCTTATAAAATAAGGTTACAACAATCTCAGGATGAGAAATATTAGATATTTTGACCAGATTTAAGAGTATGTCACTTCATTTTTTCAGTGTAGCCACTTCTTCTCTTAAGCTCTGAAAGAATCTTTGATCGATGTACAGCTTCTAGGTGGAACAAGTCTGGGTGGAACACGGCCTTGACAAATCCGCTGCTGTTGGAGATAATCCATAATAAGCTCGAGGCTCAGCAGGATTGCAGCTTGCGATGATACATCTTCCAGCAATGATCCATTTAGACCCATAGAACTAAATGCAGATGCAGTGTGGGTGTTCCTCGCTCAAGCTCCAGACCATCCAGCCTTTCAAAATCCGAAAGCTCAGTGCAGTACAAGCCTCGGAGAACAGAGTGAGCCGCAAGCCAAGTCATGTTGCTGAGGGAAGTTCATGTTCACAAAAAGCCATCAAAATAGTCAAATAGCCAATGGCCAATTTAGGTTCAGCCCAAAATCAACCGTTTCCTGCTGTTACCCCACCAGAGAAAAACGCTGGGTGTGTGAAGTTTACTTCTTTAGTTTTACACTGGAGCTACGAGGCTAACAAGTAATTTAAGCTAGATGCTAGGTAGCATGGTGCAAACTATACGCCTAAATTACCACACACTCGCCTCAAACCGTGTGCAGTTGTTCAGTAATCTGTAATAGACTTGCTAATGTGGTTTCTGACACTGTAGAACTCCCTAAAATACACAAAAGTACAGAAAGAATTCATGCTTCAAGATAGCTGCTACTGTTTTTAGCTACAAAACACTCTGTGGTGCAGGCAAGAATGATTTAGCATGATTTACACAATGCTAACTGGTGGATATCTGCTTCTATATTACATTTCTTCTATTTTATTATAGGTTTATAAGTACATATTTCTATAAGCAAGTCTGCTTTAAGTCCTATATTGTATAATGTTGCCTCAGGATATCAAACCCATTCT
Source organism: Colossoma macropomum (assembly GCF_904425465.1). Taxonomy (NCBI): domain Eukaryota; kingdom Metazoa; phylum Chordata; class Actinopteri; order Characiformes; family Serrasalmidae; genus Colossoma; species Colossoma macropomum. The sequence continues at coordinate 4,594,472 of NW_023494809.1, forward strand.
CCTCACTTTACTGTGGAACATATTTAATGAGAATGAAGGGAAAAGTGGACGTTTCAAACCACCGGCATGGTGCAGCTAGTGGCCCAGACAGTTTCCCTCAGAAAAGCATGTTTTCATAATTTTTTATTCATCCAAAAACATAATTCACATCTGTTGGAGTGTGAAGTAGATTTTTTTAAACATTTCATATCATGTACAATATTTTTCAGTCATGATAAATTGCATTAATATTTATGTTGCCTAGAAGCAACATTGTGCAACAGCGGAATGTATATAGCCAGTCGCAAGTACAATGTCACTGTAACACCACAGTTACCATTTAGTTGCTCAGTTGAAAGTTTTTTTTTTGTTTTTGCTTTGTCAGGAAATCTAATGTGTTTGTAATATTACACTGTTTCATTGTCATTTGTGGTTTTAAATGACTGGTGCACAAGCAATCAAAACATTGCATTGGTAAAATGTTTTCTTTAAAAATAACATTTATAGAATTGTTCTTTTTTGTTTTTGATTTTTTTGTATTAACAACTTGTGCAGTCCTTTAGTTTAGTTCCACATATTTCCATTAAAAAATCTTGTTTTTGATATGATTTCTTTTCACTATTGCAAAATGAAAAGAATTAATAATAATAATTTTAGTATACAAGTTTTTTATAAACAAATCTATGTTTGATGGATATAATTTTTTAGCCTGTTTCTACTATAACAGTATGAGGGATATAATGTAGGGCCTGCATCACGTGGCCTACTTTTATAACCCATATAATGTGGTGCAGAAAAACATCCAAGAAAAAATCTGTACAGTATCATCCAGAGCTACACAGAGAAAATGTAAATGCATGTATTCAGCACGTTATGTTTCTTCTTTAACACAGAACCGAAACAGCAGCAGCTTTTTATCAGTGAAACCCACACAGGCTGCTGTGTGTGATATGAATGCGATGCCGCTGGAGTGCGTGGTAAAGCAGGGTGAGGAGTTAGTGGAGGACTCAAGCGCAGGAGTCGGTGTAAGTGGGATTTCGTCTGATGTTCTTTTGTTCAAAGTGACTGCGCTCTCTCTCGAGACCAAAGATCAAGTAAGAAAATGCTTTCTTCTGTTTGAAACCCACTTTAGAAAGACTCCCACCGCGATCCGACTGAGGATGAAGTTGGTTATTCATCTGAAAACCATAAAATATGCTTAAACATATTCAGAGATAAAGGCATTCAGACAAAGTGGCTTTTGAAGAAGAACCATTACTGTCAAAGGCAGCCATCTGAACCGAAGAGCTGAAGAGGCTGAAGTGATGTGGCCTTGCAGAGATTACTCTGAAAGCAGGAGCAAACATTTTGTAGCATAAAATATAGTTTTATTTATATTAGTTTGGCTTTTATTGATTTAGTTTATATTTTAGTGAACACTGTAATGGCACACAGTGGGGTAGTTGTAACTGGGTAAACAGTGCATGTGTCCAGTCCTCAAGAATGAATGAGCATATCGCTGCTGTCGGAAGAAAACTTCGTATCTCAATTTTTGTCGTTTTTCAGTTTCTGTCATAATTTGAAAATGCCTGTTGCTCTTTACATTGTATGTAAATTTCATGATGAATGGACCAAAAGAAATGACCCAAAATGACTTGGAAAAAAGTCTGGTTCCATTGACTTACATTAAAAGTAAAGTAGGTTTTTTCTTTTTAAAGTTACCATTTTGGAGATACGAGGTTTTGTTCCGACAACAGCGACATGTAATAGTATTATTATGTAAATGAATCACTATAGACAAGCAGCAAATTGGAGGGCGGGGGACTGGGGGGGGGGGGGTAGCAGTGTTAACCTGCAGGGGGCACCACTGTATTGAGACAGCATCCCTCACTTTCACCTCATTTCAGAATCAGAAACACTTTATTTCACCAAGAATGTTGCACATTTAAGGAATCAGTGTTGGTGAGTCACATGTGTGACTGACAGAACCAGCCAACCACACAGACCATTAACAAGTATTTAGCTATACACTTAAAAAAGATGGTTCTTCAATGGATCTTTAGTAAAGAAAACAGTTCTATAGAGCCATGAACACTTAAAGAACACTTTGCATCATGAAAGGTTCTTTAGATTGATGGAGAATGAGCTGTATATGGTTCTACATAGCACCAAAAAGGTTCTTCTATTATTACAAGCTTGACATTGTAACAACAGAAGAGCAAGGAGGATTGTTGGTTTAGTTTAGTGTACACATAGAAATATATATATATATATATATATATATATATATATATATATATATATATATATATGTGTGTGTGTGTGTGCGTGTGTGCGTGTGTGTGTTTATATGTGTATATATATATATATATACATATACATACATATACATACATATATATATACATATACATACATATATATATACATATATATATATATATATATATACACATAAAAGCAGCTATGAAAAGAGAAATTGTTTTCCATGTGAAGAAAAATATGGGCACATATATTTGCTCATATTACAAATACTGCAGTATATGTATATTTGCAATACATGTAAATATGTTAATAAACTGAAACATGCATGTGTAGATTCAACTATGTGTCATTTTTAATATTCATATATATGTCAAATTTGTTATATGTGTATATGTTATTCTTTTGTGTTTACAAAATCAAAAATATCTACTACAAACCATTACAAAAAAGGTGTTTTTAGATGTTCTATTTAACATTTCAAGAATGTGCAAACATAGCGTGAATAAAATGATAAGGAATATACGTTAATTTATCTGTTTTATTATTACTATTAATTTTTTTAGCTCAAGTTATGTGACTTCCACTTTTGTAATATGATGAATTCTAGATATTTGTTTTTATCCTACTTCATTCTGGACGTTTGTTTTATTAGGTTGTCATTCTAGGTATTACTACTATTAGAAGTTAATATTAGATGTTAATCATTAACTAACAGTTCTTCATTTTAATTTTGCAATTTAATTTTGTGAAGTTTACAAGATCAGCAGTTTAATTTTATACATTAATCTGCAATCAAATTGATTATATTTTAATAAAAACAATGATTCAACCTCTTGACCAGTGATCCCAAGTTTTTGAACAGTAGTGTATATAATAGAAATAAAGTGATAGAATGTAAAAATACACTTGTTCCTATATTTTGCATATAAAAAACCTACTTAATTTATACATAAATAGGCCTAAGTAGCATATAATTAATAAGTCAGCCAGTAAATCAGTCTGTATCTCTGCAGGACAGCAGCCAGGACAGATTTAGCCCTGAGAGAGGTATTTTTAGCCCAAGTAGTTACAGATTAATTCTGAGCGTAAACACAAAGCATAGTTAGAGTAAACCTGCTTTATACCCCGTTTCACTGACCCGCTCCGGTTTACCGCACTCGGTGTGCTTCACAAGAATCTGTGAAGAATAATTCAGAAAGCTAAAAATAGGAAGAACATTTAGCCTCGTTTGAGGTCTTTCACCCCAACTGGGCTGAAGAACGCTGCATGGTGTGAGGTGACGGGGGCCTCAGCTAATGTCTGTTTTGTTTACTTGATTCATAGAAGATAAAAAGTAAAGCACTGCAATGTAGTCACATCAAAGCTTTTGCTTTTTTAACCTTGAACATTTCCACCTCAATTGATTATCTAAGTTAACATGTCCTTGACAGAGAACACGCTTCTGCACATTTTAATGCACAATCACTGTTTATTCACTGAACATGTTGGGAACAAAGTAAAACAGAAAATGTTGCAAAAGTTAAGGCATATTTTACAACCGGGTTTCCAAAATAAAAAAAAGATGGAACGCTGTGCAAAATGTAAACAAAACCAGAATCATTTAAACCCTGTATTTAATTAATAATAGTGCAAAGACAACATATCAAATGTTGAAATTGAGAAATTTTTGAAAAATCTATGCTCATTTTGAATTTGATGCCAGCGGCACATTCCAAAAGGTTGGGACGGGGGCATGTAGAATGTGGTTTGACATTGTCTTTCTGAAATAAGCAAGACCATCCCAGAAAAAAACGTTGACTTGATGGCAGCATATGCTGCTCCAAAACATGAATATATATTGTTCAGTTTTAATGGTGCCTTTATAGATGTGCACGTCACCCATACCATGCAATGCACACCTATACCGTCACGCATGCTGGCTTTCAATGGTCCCTCTCTTCTTTAGCAAAGAGGATGTGATGTCCATGATTTCCAAAAAGAATTTCAAACTTTTGGTTCGTCAGTCATCTTAAATTAGCTCGGGCCCAGAGAAGGCGGCGATGTTTCTGGATTGTGTTTATATATAGTTTCTTCTTTGCATGGTAGAATTTTAACTCGCAATTATGGATGCAGCGACAAACTGTGTTCACACATTGTAGTTTCTGGACGTGTTCCTGAGCCCATGCAGTGATTTCCATGACAGAATTGTGTCTGGTTTTAATGCAGTGCCGCCTGAGGGCCCGAAGATTATGGCCAGCCAATATTGGTTTTCGTCCTTGTCCCTTGAGCTCAGAGATTTTCTCTGAATCTTATTTAGCACCAATCCAGCTGCACCCTTTTTCTCACACTGGGGCTGAATCTCAAATGTCTCCCTGCTCCCTACATAATGCACTATATGGGAATTTAAATACTGGATCCTGAAATCCCAACAGTGCAAAATACAGCTAAGAAATAGTTGAGACTCAGACACATCCACACTCGATAAATGACGATAAATTTGGCTGTAGGGCTAGAATTTCTAAACTTTCACAGCTAGAACACTATTTAGGGAGTATGGAATGACATTTTTAGACTTTTATATTGCCGTTTTACAGTTAATTATATCGTAAGCACTTTAAATCAAGCCTGTGATATTAAAGATGGATTTTTTTAGACTGTTGGCTCTTTTAGCCTGTTAGTTAGCTGATCAGTCTAGTTCTAGTTAAGAACATAAGTCGCCAGCCACTCAGATTAAACAAAAAATGGGTTCTTACTTCATCAATGTACTCGGTGGTCCATGTGAGCAGCATGAGAGTCTAAGATTATTCCATTAACAGCATAAGGGTTTTTAGTGCTGTGGTGCAGTGATACAGAGTTCAGTCGCTGTGAGGCGTCATAGCTGTGCATATATCGTGGATTTTACAACGGCTTCGAACGCAGCTCAGCCAATCAGATTTTAGGACCAGAATGACCCGTTTTATTATTCATTTTTTCTAGTTTTAGGTCATTATGCTGATTGTTCTGGTGGCTTAGGTGAGGTCCCTACACTGGAATAGAAAGTTACCAGCGTTGTGAATGTGGGCATTAATCTCTAACTCCCCCAAACACTTAACAGTCTTAATGCAGCAACCATTTTCGGTGGTCATTTTCGCTGACCTTAATAAAGGCCAAAATGCAAAGTCCATCAACACCACACATGGTCCAGTTTATTAAACTTAATCCACTGGAACAAACAAAGAAGGATTTGTGAATTAGCAAACTAATCAATTCAGTTTAAAGGAATTTTTATTTTAAAAATAAATAAATATTTTTTTTCTTACCACAAGCTGATCAGCCAAGATATGTTTGGTGTCTCCTTTGCTTCTTTAGTTTAGCACTGGAGCTACGAGGCTAATGAAAGCTAATGCCCTATCAATTAGCGTGGTGCCACCTGCAAACCTAAATCATCAGACATTTGACTAAAACCGTGTGCAGGTGTTCAGTATCTCTGATAGACTTGATTAAATGGTTTCTGACCCTGTACAATACACTGCATAAACATAGAAAATTTTGGCCCATTTATAAATAAATGTCGTAGTGTTAGCAACTAAACAAGCCAGTCTAGTAGACAACTTTACATGTCAGAGTGCAAAACTCAAGAACCAAATTTCACACACTGAGCGTGTCTTGACTGATTAACTACATTGGGAGTAATGAGGAAATTGTGCCAAGTTGATTTTTTGACGAACTGTTCCTTTAAGTAATCCTTGACCTCAGATTCACTCAGTTTAGGGTGAGTTCAGGTCAGACCCAAACTTAGCTCTTCAGTTTTAGCTTTGAATCAGCCTGTACTGCCGTGATCACTCTGAAAGCATCAGTCAGGAGCATCAGGTTTGCCTCCTTCAGAAATACGATCACTGAAGGAGGGGTGTATGCTGGCGGGGGGCCGAGAGGACCTAAAATAACCCCCCATCCCGCTGAATATGCCATATTCCCTCAGGATTCATTTTTAGGCCTGTCGATCTGTAACAAATACACTTACAAAATCTGGGAACTGACAAGTCCATTTGTCCGCTGACATGTGAGACTGGTACTGTTAGGGCTGAACGATTAGGCACTTTTAGACTGAAACTGCAATTTGAAACAGAGCAATTTTCAAATCACAAGAGATGCGACATTAACTGGAAGGTGAAAGCTTGTGAACAAACTTGGCAGCAGGTTAATACGCTGTTGCTACAGTATCCCAGGTGGTTGCTTACGTGTTAGTAGACTGTCGCCATGGTATCCCAGGTGGTTGCTCAGGTGTTAATAGGCTGTTGCTGTGGTATCCCAGGTGGTTGCTTACGTGTTAGTAGACTGTCGCCATCGTATCCCAGGTGGTTGCTCAGGTGTCCACAGGCTGTTGCTATGGTATCCCAGGTTGTTGCTCAGGTGTTAATAGGCTGTCGCCAGGTGGTTGCTCAGGTGTTAAAAAGATGTTGCTATGGTTTCCCAGGTGGCTGCTCAGGTGTTAGTAGATCGTCGTCATGGTACCTTAGGTGATTACTCAGGTGTTAATAGATTGTCGCCATGGTATCCCAGGTGGCTGCTCAGGTGTTAGTAGACTGTCGCTATGGTATCCCAGGTGGTTGCTCAGGCGTTAATAGGCTGTTGCCATGGTATCCCAGGTGGCTGCTCAGGTGTTAAAAGGCTGTTGCCATGGTATCTGAAATGGTTGCTCACGTGTTAATAGGCTGTCACCATGGTATCCCAGTTGGCTGCTAAGGCATTACATATCAGCACACTACATTCAGCCTATAGTCCAAAATACACATGCTGGTCTTCTTGGAGAAAAAAGGCCTGGATCTAAACAATAGAAAATAACCATATTCAAGATGCAATCACAATAAAAAATTGCCATTTGATATCTTCTCCAAATCGTTGAGCCCTTGCTACTGTGTTGGAAAGCTGGGCAAAGCTTCAGCAGCTGGGTAAAACCACCTCTCATCCTAACACTTGCACTGTTACAGTGTAAAGACACAGTTCATTCGCTTTAGATATTAAAATGTTTATTCGTGGAATACGACATACTTTTGAGGACGTTTTTGGGTTCTAAATGCTGGTGCTTCACATCAGTGACACCTTGTCTCACCCCTTGACGTCTCACCCCTTCTCTTTCACCCCTCATTGCTTGCTAGCAGCTCGACAAAGGCTTCGTTCACACAGCAGGTAAAAGTGGCCCAAATCTGATTTTCTCACCAAAAAACGATTTTTTGGTTTGGCTGTTTATAATATCTTTTAAAGGTGATCTGTATGTGACACCAGTCTGAACAGATCAGCTCCTAAATTGACCACATGTTTAAAAGAACAGAGCTTCACGGCTCATCCAGAGGTAAACAATCACGACCGCCAACGAACGCCAGTCGCTCCCGGAGGATCAGCTTCATCTTCACCAGCATCACAGGAGCCATCATGAAGCTTCACTGACTGACAGCTGGGCTCATCACCCAGGATGTGCTCAGCTCGCAGTAAAAAGGGCGCAGTCACTTCTTTGGTTCGCGTCCTCGGATTCTTTAAACTTTGCTTTCAGACTTTTAACTGTTCTCTGACGCTGCAGCCTCGTTCTCCTGCGGCCGCGTTCGGACATTTCTTTCTAAATCTCTTAGAACACGGAGGGTTTTGATGAGTCTCTTCTAATTTTTTGTACAAAAACCTGTACAGAAAAGCCTAAATGATTATGAGTCTCAACAGCGCAAAACTATGACAAATGTCGAGTTGGATTGACATAAAAGTCACATGAATTCCGATCTGGCTGTTCAGACTGAGTCACACTGCTGCATATCGGACACGTATCGGATTTCAGTACCACATATAAAAGCGTCTCAAATCGGAATTGAAAATGTCCTTTTACCTGCTGTGTGAAGCCACAGAGTCACATATCACACACAGAGAGACAACAGTGTTCTAGTTCATCTGATAACAGAGTTGCGATAAAAAAAATTATTTATTTAATTTGATTATACTAATTTAAATGTTCTAATGCCACTAGGGGCCCTGATGAGTGAATCCAACACCCCACCCTGAGTGTAATCACTGATCCCCATAATCATTGCAGTGAAGCTGTTCTGTCCAGGCTGTGTGACACTGAAACAGTAGTGCAGGCAGGTTCAGTCCCAGGATAAGTGCCTAGTGGACAGACTGTAAGTGCCAGGATAGCACTTATCTGCTGCTTTCTGGTCTGTCTGTAATCACGCCTCGTACTTACGGGCCTTTATAGCCAGCTTTCTGATTGATTTCTCTGGAAATCTCTTCCAGGTAGTAAAAACAAATTTCTTCAGCCTTTAACAAACCCACAAACGCTTCATTGCTGAGTGTGGCTGCATATTAAGTTACACTCACAGCTGTGGAAGGCACTCCTAAGGGAGAAGGTGAATACAAGGGTACACTTTGGGCACCCCTGCCTCTTTCCAGCGGAAAGAGGAAGATGCCGTCACCATGGACACGGATAGATGCTTTGCTTGCCTAGTCGTGTTACCATCATGTGCTACATTGGCACATCATCACTGGCAAGAACATCTACAACATCTTGTAAACTCTTAAGAAATTATTTCCATCATTTCAAATTTATAAAACACTCAAAGGCACAAATGTGACTTTAAGACGATCGTATATGTAAATTCATGTTTAAGTAATGATTTATTCTATTTTTCCTTCAATAGTCAACAGCACTTGTTTCCAAAATACCTATGGCTTATCTATGCAGACCATATTTATGCAAGCAAAGCGTCACAGTACAATGGGGCACCATCACTCCTGTGTCAACTAAACCTTCCTGTATGTCCTTTGCTGTCATGTGGGGGTTTTTCTTTGCCTTTCTGGGCAGCACACAAGCAGTTCTGAGAGTTTTCTTGCTCTTCCAGATTCTGTTTTGACTTCCACAGTTTCTCTTAATGGCCATTTCTTAACAACATTTCAGACAGTGGCTGTTTCAAGCTGGAAGAGCTTACGTGTCTTTTTATAGTGTTCCCCTGCTTTGCACGCAACAATTAACATGAGTTTTCGATCCTCAGCCAATTGCTTGATGGAGCCCATGGTTTTTGGTTGTTAAGTGTTGGCAGAAGGTTTGAAGAGTCAGAGTATTTGTCATGCACTGGAATAGTTGTTAGTCAATTCTTGGCTTGTCTAACCAGTTCTAACAAGACAATTAAGGCCTGATGAGTATATTAAATTAAGTAACTGTCCATTAACATTTAATTTTTAAATATAATAATTTTTAAAATAATTTGCTGCAGAGGTTTGATTCACACACACACACACACACACATATATATATATATATATATATATATATGTATATATATATATGAAATACAAGCCTATTAATATTGTCCATCTTTGCTGCAGTTTCAGCCTCTACTCTTCTGGGAAGGCTTTACACTAGACCTAGACATTAGAACATTGCTGTGAGGATTTGATTGAGCATTAGTGAGGTCAGGTACTAATGTTGGATGGTCAGTTCTGGATCACTCCAACTCATCCCAGAGGTATTGGATGGAGCTCCATCACTCCAGAGAACACAGTTCCACTGCTGTTCCAATGCTGAGGGGCTTTATTCCCCTCTAGCCCACGCTTGGGCTTGGTGACCTTAGGCTCATGCGCAGCTGCTCCAGTGTGTTCTATTCTATTGGTCAGTGCTTTTCTACTTAGATTAAAGCTGTGTGTGCACACCTGAATGCCAACAATGGGTGCACCAAAGTCTCTCTAGGTACTTTTGGATATCTATACTCTCAAATATGGATGGAATCAAAGTATTAATAATAGATGTCTTAAAGGCACAATAATCTATATAAATTACACTTTTTGACCAGGGAGATGGAATCTCGCCCTCAAATCCAGCCCTGACTCTGAATCAAGTAGCATAGTTCATGGAGATTGAGTTTGGCTTATTTTAGACCTAAAATAGGATATTTTGGACAGGACCAGTCTTAGCAAACCCGTACCGCACTATTTTCCTCCTCCAGTCTTTCACCACTTCACTGACTTTCTGCTCTGATGCATCGTCTTGACCTGCACAGTTACAAGCTAATGATGGGACTTGACTTCAGATAAACATGATCCTGCAGAGCAGGTGGACTAAAGCTCTGGTGCCAGAAAACTCTGGAATACAAAAAAAGATAAATAATGAACTTCCACTACATACCAGACACATATTATTGACACGTTATATTAACCCTGGAATGTCTCGACTCCTACAGTCATTCTGTCTGTCCATTCACAAAACTGCTCAGACAGATTCGTCTTCAGCACTACAAATGCAACCTATTAAAACGTGACTGACTAATCATTGATGACATCATAAACAGAACTCAGTAACACTGAGATTAATAACTGATCATCACATTGATTTATCAGTCTACTCAGGCTTTAGCAGAGCTCAGTAACACTGAGATTAATAACTGATCATCACATTGATTTATCAGTCTACTCAGGCTTTAGCAGAGCTCAGTAACACTGAGATTAATAACTGATCATCACATTGATTTATCAGTCTACTCAGGCTTTAGCAGAGCTCAGTAACACTGAGATTAATAACTGATCACATTGATTTATCAGTCTACTCAGGCTTTAGCAGAGCTCAGTAACACTGAATTAATAACCGATCACATTGATTTATCAGTCTACTCAGGCTTTAGCAGAGCTCAGTAACACTGAGATTAATAACTGATCATCACATTGATTTATCAGTCTACTCAGGCTTTAGCAGAGCTCAGTAACACTGAGATTAATAACCGATCACATTGATTTATCAGTCTACTCAGGCTTTAGCAGAGCTCAGTAACACTGAGATTAATAACTGATCATCACATTGATTTATCAGTCTACTCAGGCTTTAGCAGAGCTCAGTAACACTGAGATTAATAACCGATCACATTGATTTATCAGTCTACTCAGGCTTTAGCAGAGCTCAGTAACACTGAGATTAATAACTGATCATCACATTGATTTATCAGTCTACTCAGGCTTTAGCAGAGCTCAGTAACACTGAGATTAATAACTGATCATCACATTGATTATCAATCTACTCAGGCTTTAGCAGAGCTCAGTAACACTGAGATTAATAACTGATCACATTGATTTATCAGTCTACTCAGGCTTTAGCAGAGCTCAGTAATACTGAGATTAATAACCGATCACATTGATTTATCAGTCTACTCAGGCTTTAGCAGAGCTCAGTAACACTGAGATTAATAACTGATCATCACATTGATTTATCAGTCTACTCAGGCTTTAGCAGAGCTCAGTAACACTGAGATTAATAACTGATCATCACATTGATTTATCAGTCTACTCAGGCTTTAGCAGAGCTCAGTACCACTGAGATTAATAACTGATCATCACATTGATTTATCAGTCTACTCAGGCTTTAGCAGAGCTCAGTACCACTGAGATTAATAACTGATCACATTGATTTATCAGTCTACTCAGGCTTTAGCAGAGCTCAGTACCACTGAGATTAATAACTGATCATCACATTGATTTATCAGTCTACTCAGGCTTTAGCAGAGCTCAGTAACGCTGAGATTAATAACTGATCACATTGATTTATCAGTCTACTCAGGCTTTAGCAGAGCTCAGTAACACTGAGATTAATAACTGATCATCACATTGATTTATCAGTCTACTCAGGCTTTAGCAGAGCTCAGTAACACAGATTAATAACTGATCACATTGATTTATCAGTGTACTCAGGCTTTAGCAGAGCTCAGTAACACAGATTAATAACTGATCACATTGATTTATCAGTCTACTCAGGCTTTAGCAGAGCTCAGTAACACTGAGATTAATAACCGATCACATTGATTTATCAGTCTACTCAGGCTTTAGCAGAGCTCAGTAACATACATACTAGGACCACTCGATGGTGAAATACCGCTCCGTAATGTCTTCCGGGTTTCTCAAACACTAGAGGGCGCTCCTGAGAGAGTCCAAAATGAATGGGTTAAGATGGAGCATTTGAGCAAAATCAAAGTTTATAAATGCTTAAACGTTTTAATATAAAAGAATATTCATTTCCTGAACACAGAACAGCATCAAACATTTTAACACTGCTGTTCTATTTTTAAAAGCTTTTAAACTCGAGTTATAGGAGTTTAAGACGGCGCCTAATGATGTCAGTGAGCGCGAACAGCGAATGAGATGCTCCGCTCGCCAACCAATCAGCACTCAGTAGCAGTAATGTTAGCGTCCTGCTGCCCAAAACCCGTTTGCTGTAGAATAAAGGAAACATACAGGTGAGTTTTCCTTGCTTTTTTTAGTGAAATCCATCCTTCTACTATCTAAAATGAAAGGAAAGTTCTGGGCGAGTGATTAGAAACTATTTTAACTTTTCGTTTTTAGCCGTTTAGCTCTATACACCTCCATTCAGCGAGGGCTCGCTCTCAGTGAGGGCGCCCTCTGCTGATTTGCAGTCATGTTGTTGATATAACGGGGGAAATAGGAAGAGGCCAGATTTCTCATAAACCAGCTCTGATAGTATTCTCCTAAAATTGTGGAACGTGACTGTATGCTGCATTTTAACCTGTTTAAAATGTAACTTGGACTGAACACAGACAATTCCTGAATTCTGAACATGTATTCCCAATACCTGTATTTCATTACATCCCAACCCAGTCCATAAGGAGATCCACCTTTCATGTCAAGCAATAAAAACATAAGGACAGCGAAATTCCTCGCTTCAAATAAAGAAAATAAAACCACACAGTGACACGACCACGATGACCCCACACCACATCCCTGCAGCACTCGGCAGAGGTATGCAGCGTGTGGGAGAAACGCTGCAGCTGAGCTCATTCACAGGATTCCCGCGTTCGCCTGCTCACACGGCCGGACCGCTGTGTATCACGCAGGTTTCACGCAGCGCATCAGCCTCTGATCACGCGTCTCCTCTCTCCTGATTGGCCGGCGGCTCCTCACACCTTGACTTGTGATTGGTCCACGGTCACCCGTGCTCTGAAATGTCTGAATCAATCTGATAACACAACAGAGCGGCTCCATCTCTCCAGTCAGACGTTGTCCAGCCTCAGAAACGCACAGTTATACGTGCTCATTTGCTTTTTTCTGCGGGAAACAGCCGCATAGCGTTCAGCGTGTAAATATTATGTGGTGACTGATAGTTTTGCCGGTTTGACGACATGAACGAAGCGCATCGCGTTTCATCCCCGCCAAACGATGTAAGTAGTCTGTCAGCGTTTGCTAACCTGACACACTCCGTTCATTTTCACGCTTTTTTCCGTGTTTAATGAGCGGCGGTTTTGAGCCTCTTGGGCAGGCAGGGACTCTAAATATGGCTTATTGTTCAAAAAAACGTTGTTTGATGCTCGCTAAGATACTCGCAGTCGTGTTTAGGCACGAATCCAAGGATGTGGTGAAGTAGCTTGCCAGTTGGCAGAACTGTTGGTATTTCTCCCGCCCGTTTTCCGATTGGCCAGTAGTTAAGTCCCTCAAGCAGTTCAGCCGTTTTAGAACGCTTCGGGGACCAATCAGGGCGCAGGAAGGGCGGGTCTGGCCGGAATACGGGTGGGGAAAAAAGTCGCTTGGCTGCTGTGTATAAAGTAGGTGAAGGGTCAGGCTCAGTGTTCAGCGTGGATTGAGAGCCAGTGAGTGAAGTTTTTGTTATTAGTAGTGTTTTTAGTGTTGATAGTATCAGAATACACTTAATTCTGTACAGGTTTTGCATAACTTTAAGTGGAGATTTTTGCTTATTTTTAAAACTAAAACTAGAACTAATCCTAAATCTTAAACTTGAGTTCTTTTAAGCAGCAGTTTTAAAGCATTTGCCTTAGCCGTAAAACAATTAGTATTATTTCTCTCCAAAGCATCACTTTTAGTCTTAGTTCATTAGTCTGCTTCGGAGGCGTGCATTCATGCGATCTTATAAACAGACGCACTTTCATAAAACACTTAATAAGCCTCCTACTGTTTCTAATCAGCTGTATTTATTGCACTATGATGCTTATGTAACTTCTGTTGTCATGTTTTCTGACAGGATCTGCCGTGTGAGGCTGTGGAACAAAGCCCAGAGCATTTGAGGGATCCACCTGAGACTTTAGGAGACCTGCAGGCTGTAGAAGCTCTCGTTTCCATGAAGAGCAAATGGAAGGATAGAAGTTTTTGGCATAAGGAGCTCCGCCCACTTACGCCGTCCTCCGACTCCTGGGAAGAGTCCGTCTGCGCAGGCCCAGCTGATTTCCAGGAGTCTGCTTTGGTGAGTGCCGCTGTTCTCCATGCTGTAAACTTATAGTGGTTCACAGCCGTGGTCCTGCAGCGTTTGCCCCACACTATCACAATCACTTTATTTTTAAATGAAAGCAACAGCCTTGCTGAGTCGGTAGAGGAATAAATAAACCAAAACATGGTGTCCTTGTGCTGCTGCGAGCCTTATAAAGCCAGAGTGGTCAGGTTGGGTTGTTTATTTATTTTGTGCACAAGAAAGTGGCCCTGGTATCACCCTATGCCAGTAAGAGACCTTGGACAGCCCTAAAAATCTCTACAATCTCTAAACAGTCATTCAGAACCTGAAATGGTTCACTGTCGATTCAGATTTCTGTAGGAACCAGGGGTCGCAATGTCTTACTACCATCTACTTCACTGTTTAATGTCGATTTACTATTTTAAATACTGTCTGTTTTAATGCTGCACTTTTATTTACTATCCAAAATACCAACAGATATCTTTTGAGTTTTATTTGTAATGTTGATGATGGTAAAACACTAGTATGTCCACTGTGAATGGATTTGAATGAACATTTTAGGCCAAAACCTTCTCAAAACCATCATAAAACAATGTCTCACCTTTTAGAGGTGGACGTCTGGTTCCTATTACAGTCATCAGGAACAGTTCTGACTCTGTAAGTTTCTCTAGAACAGAGCGTTTCACACCAAACCACTCTGAACGACTCTGTTTACATGTTTATGATATAAGTATGCAAAAAAAGTATGGATTCTTCTCCCACTTGCTTGCAATTACACATTTCCACCAGAGAGGGCTCCAAATCCCTCCAAACATGCATAATGCTGCTTTAATTAGCTGTTTAGTTGAAATCAGCTGTGCTAGAGCACAGAAACCACCACAGTATGCAGGGCAAGGGTCCCCCAGGACCAAGATCAAGAATCACTGGCCTTTAACATGTGACAATAGTCAATTTAACTTTGTAATCGTTATCTCTGACCCCTTCCCTCTCCAATAGGCACTTCAGTGCATGACCCCACCCTATAGCCCTCCAGCTACTGAACTGGTTCAGAGTGACACACTGGAGGGTTTGGATAACAGCGCTTCACTCTGCTCCCCACAGCAACAGGGTAGGACCATCAGTGTGATCCGTCACACTTCTGACCCGCTGCCATGTCCCGCTGGAGAAAAAGACGAACAGGCCTGCACCCTTAAACCCGCGCCAAGCCCTCTCAGCCCCACCCAGAGCCGCTTGAGTGTCCAGCCTGGCACAGACACGGGGGTGAATCATGATCCTCCAGGCTCGGGTACCCCCACCCTGCCAACTCCCCCAGTAGCTCCGCCCACTGTAACTCTAGCCACCCCTGGTGTTCCTACAGCTAGCATGTCTTCAGTAGCGCTATTCCAGATCCTTCCACTCACGCCCTCTGCGAACTCGACGGTCAGCGCCCCACCTGCGCCCACAGCTAATCCACCGAACGTCTGTCCAGGATCAGCAGTTTTAGTGTGCGGTCCTGTAGTGGGCACTCAGACTCCCTCCGGCCCCATCATGGTGCTGGTGCCCCAGCCAGCTCCACTCACGCAGCATGTGGTGGTAACCGCCACTGGGTCAAAGTTCACCTCCATTGCCCCTGCACCAGGCCACTTGCCTGCCGTGCCAAAGACTGCGACCCAGCCTGAGCCGCCACGAGTTCGCTGTCACGTCTGCACCCACCCCAACTGCGGAAAGACCTACTTCAAAAGCTCGCATCTCAAAGCGCACCTGAGGACACACACAGGTGAGAGAAGCCTGGTTTCTCATTCGTTTAATGCCACATTAAATATGCTGTGCAGAAAATAATTAGCATGGTGCTAACTGCCTGCCTAAATGATTACATACCCGCTTCAAAACATGTAATCTCTGCTAGACTTGCTTACATGCTTTCTGACCATGACTGTTAGAGCTAGGCCTTCATTTCCACCCATAAACGGCAAAAAGCACCTCTATCATAATGCTTATTTCTGCTAGTGCGCCTGTGGCTGGAGTGCTCAATCCTGGTCCTGGACATCTACCACCCTGGGAGTTCAGATCCAGCACACCTGGCTCTAATTGCCAGATGCTCCTGAAAGCTTTAATTACCTGGATGAGGTGCATTCGATTAGGGTTGGAGCTAATCTCTACAGGGTGGTAGATCTCCTGGACCAGGATTGAGCACCCCTGCCCTACGGGGGTCAAGAGGTATGTTGGTGCTAAGCAAATGACAGCCGTTCCAGAGTAAACGTGGACATTAGAGGCTTGTAAATTGTATGTGTTACCTTGTTTATTGTGGTATTACAGTAAAGAGTCCTGGCATAGTTTTTTCATCTGTAACAACTACTTGAAACCTGGTTTGATTACTACTCGTATTCAGTGACGCACACCACAGAGAAAACAATCCCGATTGGACAGTTTTCCATTGAATTTAACCCTTTTGTTTCTGAATAAAATTAACAATGGAAAAAGAAAATTACTACAATATTTACAGTTTACATACAGAGTTTACACACAACAAGATTGATGATTATAACTTACCTAATTTACCAGATTATAATTACAGGCAGGTTTATTTCACAGCAGGCTTTCTCTGAAGGTACTTTTATCCATGTTTAAAGATTACAGTATATCCTATAAGGTCAGAAACCACATAAGCAAGTCTAATAGTTTAAGCGTGTAGTTTGCAAAACGTTAATGAACTTCAATTACTTGTTAGCCACATTTGCATCGTAGCCCCAGTGCTAAAGAAGACACCATGCATGTCTTGGTAGATCAGCTGCACTTAGAGTAAGGAGCAAATTGTGGTTATTAGATTTTTCACCTTATTATTCCTTTAACCCACCCACACAGGCGAGAAGCCGTTTACGTGCCAGTGGGACGGCTGCGGGAGGCGTTTTTCTCGCTCAGACGAACTGTCCCGCCACAGACGCTCTCACACAGGCGAGAAACGCTTCTCCTGTCCCGTGTGCCACAGCCGCTTCATGCGCAGCGACCACTTGTCAAAACACGCCCGCCGCCATCTAATGACCAGGAGGCCTCCGGCCTGGCAGACGGAAATCAGCCGGCTCCACAGCATCACCAACGGGGGGCGCATTCTCCTCCCCCTCAGCCCCAAACCAGGGAGCTGAGGGCCGGACTCAGAACCGAGAAGGTTCACACAGAACTTTAAAGCATGGAAGATCAATTCCGAGCGCTGAAATTTTAAACTGCACATACGTGACGTACACAGGGACATCAGATCAAACGCTATGCCAAATCATTTTTTACCATTTAACTGACTAGTTTGGGATAATTTTTCTGAAATGCAATTTGTGTAGGCAAATTAATGTGCAAACTACATGCTGCTAAGTGCCTTTTTTCACGGGCTTGACTGTAAAAGTCACTACAAAGGTGATCTGCAGAAGAAAACATATATAAATAAGTTGCAGTTACACAACCCTGACATTAGGGGGTGCTGCGGAACTCTCAGCACCTTCACTTTATGTGTTCCAGACCAGATCAGCCCTTAATGTTGGGGATCTGCAGATTTTGCCCCCTTGCTTAAGCTGACAGTAGGGTGCAGTCAGCTGCACAGACTGTTAGAAAGTGATTAAAAACATAATGTGGATTTTAAGGGCAATTCCACCAAATATTAAAAAATTCTGAATTGTTTACTCATTGAGATATAAAGAAAGCCATTAGTTTGATGTGAAATGGTTCACTGTAGAAACATTTACCAGCTCAGAATTCTTTACAGTGGTGGTGATAGGAACCCGGGCTCACGATTTCCAATAATGTAAACATAAGCATTTTATTTGCTCTATAAAATGGCAAGTGAACCGACACGTCTTCGGAGTTTGTTGGTGATCAATCAGAAAAACAAGTTCTGTTTGTGGGCAGGAACGCCCTGCATAAAAAATCTGTTTTAGGCTAAAACGGTGTCTCAGACATGAGGCAGCATATTCAAAACCATTCCGTGTAATAACTGTCTGTGACGGAGCTTTTAGAGCTGTTAACTTCATCTGGTTCCCATCACCACCACTGTGAACAACTCTAACTGGGGCATTTCACATAAACAACTCTGAATGACTTCGTTTGACTGTTTAATTAATCAGAAACTTTTTAAAAAAAGGTGGAATTCTCCCTTAAGACTAAGAGACGTTGCACTAAAATGTTTGGTAAATATATGTTAGTAAATATATCATGCCCTGTAGGTCCTGCTTGGTGAATTCAGTAATGCTTAAGAATGTTTATATGGGAAAAGAGGCAGATTTAAACACTGAGAACGTAATATAATGTAATATATTGAGTTGTATTGTATGGGAATTTGGTTTGCTTCTCTCACTACTTCAACTAGAAGCACTTTTTCTCATGCTACAAACATTCTATCAACCACTAACTACTAAGTGCCATTTGCTTCATCCACCTGTGATATGAGGACAGTGATTCACACCAAGGGCAGCCTGGAGATCATGGTGAAAAAACGTCTGCTATTGCGGTTGGTCTGAAAGAAAAAGGTAAAATGGGAGTAAACAGCTGACAGTTCGCACTGTTCTTATGCAACAGCACATGTGAAATGTGGATTGTTTGAAATCCAACATGCAGTTTAGTTCAGTTCACTTAAGTTGAAGCCAGTCTTTTACAATTGGGTTTTAAGAAGTATTTAAACACTGAAGACACTTTATTCCTCATGGCTGCCTGACCAAAATTCACAAATTCTATTTTTCTATTTTGTACAATCTGAGCTGCTTTATTTTTGTTATTGCCGAGTGTTTGTTTACAGCCTTTAATAGTTATTTGAAAAAATACTGAATGTTTAAAATTGTGTAATACTGTGGTTGTGATCAGTAAATTGTACCATAGTGCCATTTCTCACCGGGCTCGTCTTGTTCAGTGAGCAAGTGTTAAATGAACACGTGTAAACTTGCATGTATACGAAAATAAACTGAGTCACTTCAGCAGCGTGACTTCTGGTCTAAAAGCATAAATAAGACACCCAACGCTGCCAACAGCCGCACATTATGTAAGAAGGAAACCGACACAAATTCATGAGCACACTGGTTTACTGACAGCGTATTGCCAAACAGGCCACTGGCCAACATTTTACATATTCAGTCTGCTTCTTTCTGCACAAAGGATCTCGTTTAAAAATGACACTTCTTTAGGCAGCACAGCTCCAGAAGGTTCGGGTCGGTCTAACAGGTCACGTCATGGATCCTTCTTTTATAGGGGTTTCAAATGACACGTCTCACTTAACAGAGCAGCCTCAAACCAACAACACTTTCCCTAAAACGTTTCAGTCACTTTCTTCACCATATTTCAAACGGCATCATTACAACCTATCAGAAGAAGAGCAGGACAAATCTGAGGAAACAATAATGTGCTATGACTTCATGCCAAAGCGATTCCAGTATTGCAGTTTACTAATACGATCTGTGTTCAATTTGTCTGAACAATATTTATCGAGAGACACAGAGGCTTTTCTCAAAGCTGCAGCACCATCTGCTGGCCACAAGGAAAACAACGTCTGACTTAATGGTTAGACACACAACAGCCACCTAGTAGCTTCGATGCTCAAAACAATAATACCACAAATACATGGGTCTTAAAAGGCATGACAACTGATACGGTCATTAGGCTTCATATTCAATAAATAACTATCAGGTCAGATGCAAACCTGACTTGCAATTGACGACATGAAATATCACATATATGCAAGTATGTATATACTGTGTTTTTAAAACTGAATTAAATAGACTCTAGTAGGTTTGTAAACAGCAATAAATGACTCCCCCCCAAAAAAGACACAGATCCCGTCTTATTTAAGTTACTGTTTCGTGTTATAACTTATTTATGACAGTAAATGAGTTTGTTTTTGATCCAGTAACACTGGCTCGAAACCTCCCTTCCACTTTGCGCGGTCCCAGCCGAGCTCGAAAGAGCCAGAGGATTCTGCAAGACTTTCTTTAGTCACACCGCAGAGGCTGCTGAAGCCCCGGGACGGCCTCGTGCTAAGCTGGAGTGGAAATGGAGGTTTTTGTCAGGCTGGGTTGTTGGACCAGAGAGAAATTCTTCATGGTGGTGTCCAGAGTGATGCCACAATTCTGAATCTCGTACCTGCAAAAAAAAAGAAAGAAAAAAGAAAAGACAATTAACATCACGTTTATTATAAATTTATTAAGGTTCGATCCCCAGTGGAGCTAAGGCTACAATCACACAGCAGGTAAAAGTCAAATCTGATTTTCTCACCAAATCCGAATTTTCTTGTTTGTCTGTTCAGATTATCTTTTAAATGTGATCTGTATGCGACATCAGTCTGAACAGATCAGCTCCTAAACTGAGCCACATGCACAAAAGAACAGAGCGTCACGCTGCTTCACGGCTCATCCAGAGGTGAACAATCACAACCGCCAACGAACGCCAGTCGCTCCCGGAGGACCAGCTTCATCTTCACCAGCATCACAGGAGCCATCATGAAGCTTCACTGAGTGACAGCTGGGCTCATCACCCAGAATGTGTTCGAGCCGTAAAAAGGGCGCGGTCACTTCTTTGGTTCGCGTCCTCGGATTCTTTAAACTCTGCTTTCAGACTTTTAACTGTTCATTGACGCTGCAGCCTCGTTCTCCTGCGGCCGCGTTCGGACATTTCTTTAGAAATCTCTTCGAAAACGGAGGGTTTTGGATTCGTCTCTAATAATTTTTTGTAAAGAAACATCGACCTAAATGTTTATGAGTCTCAGCAGTGTGAAATTATGACGAATGTGGAGTTGGATTGACGTAAAAGTCATGAATTCCGATCTGGCTGTTCAGACTGAGTCGCAGTGCCGCAGATCGGATACGGATCGGATTTCAGTACCACATATGAAAGCGTCTCAAATCTGAATTGAAATTGTCAGATTCAGTGTGTTTATCTGTTCACACTGACACACAAACACACATCTGAGTCACATATGAAGAAAAAGATCGGATTTGGGCCACTTTTACCTGCTGTGTAAATGTAGCCTAATCTGCCTGTTCTGAGTTCACTGTTTTCTGTGACGTCACAACAAGCAACTCATTTATATCCATCCATCTTTTCAGCCCACAGCAGTTTTATCTGGGGTAGATGGAGAATTGGGTAAATTTGATTTTTGATCAGCTATCAACAGCTGAACTATCCCCTTAAGCATTACAATCCAACCGAGCGACTTCCTCTCTCCCACTCAGCGTCCGTACCAGTCTCCTGCAGAGATGACGTAGTGAACGGGCGGTTTGTGTTCGTCTGCGTGAGCACCCATCACTCCGAGGCTGTTCGCTCCAGCGCGGCTGAACACCAGCCAGTCCCCCACGCTGAGCTCGGGGAGCAGGCAGGACTCCACCACCTGATCCAGGCCGTCACTAGAGGGCCCCCACAGACTGCTAGAGAAAAGTGGCTCGTCCGAGGATTTCTCCTAGAGGAACACCGCAACAGAGACCATCATCACCAATTCTGGATCTTTATCTCTTTTTAACAAGCATCTTAAGTCTTTTCTTTTTAGACACGTTTTATTTATGTAGTTCTGGATCTTTTCTTAAGAAGAGTCTTAAGACTTTTCTTTTTAGACCTGTTTTCATGAATTAATTTCTGCTTTGTTTTAGAAACTCTGGATCTTTTAAGAAGAATCCTAAGAATTTCAGTTTCAGATGGGTTTCATGGATTTTGTGTTGTCTTAAAAAATTCTGGATCCTTTTTTTGTAGAATCTTAAGACTCTTATGTTTTTATGATTTTTGTTTTGTTTATTTTTCTGTAAACCACTTTGAGCTGACCTTGTAATGAAATGTGTGCTATATAAGTAAAATGTATTATTATTATTATTATTATTAATATTATTACATGTGTTAGTAAGGATAAACATTATGAAATGTCTGAGATTTCGTTGATTCACCAAAAGATATATAGGGTTTAATTATTGATTTCGCCATAAAATCAGTGCCATGGAACACTAATGATCTAATGATGATGCATGACATTTTCAAGCATTATTCTTTGGTTTCAAACGTGTTAAACCATCCAAACAGAAGATACCTTGTGCAGAGATGGAGCAGGAACAGGTTCCTCCAACAGTTTATAGGCAAATGAGCCAAATACACCATCATTCATATAGTACAGAAACTCCGGCTCATCATTTCCAGAAAGCATGTCTGAGGACCACAAAACACACACACACAAAGATGGTCATGTTTCCATTTATCTCAGACTGAAACAGTTCAGGACTGTTGGATTAGAAATAATAATAATAAGGCAAATAATAAGATCATTTTAAGTGCTTTTCAAGGTAGCCAAGGACAATGTACAAAGAATGTACAGAAATACATAACACACATACATACAGATACACCGATCAGGCATAACATGATGACCACCTCCTTGTTTCTACGCTCATTGTCCATTTTATCAGCTCCACTTACTATATAGGTGCACTTTGTAGTTCTACAGTTACAGACTGTAGTCCATCTGTTTCTCTGATACTTTGTTAGCCCCCTTTTACCCTGTTCTTCAGTGGTCAGGACCCCTATGGACCCTCACAGAGCAGGTATTATTTGGGTGGTGGATCATTCTCAGCACTGCAGTAACACTGACGTGGTGGTGGTGTGTTAGTGTGTGTTGCGCTGGTGCGAGTGGATCAGACACAGCAGTGCTGCTGGAGTTTTTAAACACCTCTGTGTCACTGCTGGACTGAGAATAGTCCACCAACCAAAAACATCCAGCCAACAGCGTCTTGTGGGCAGCGTCCTGTGACCACTGATGAAGGGCTAGAGGATGACCAACACAAACTGTGCAGCAGCAGATGAGCTATCGTCTCTGACTTTACATCTGCAAGGTGGACTGACAAGGTAGGAGTGTCTAATAGAGTGGACAGTGAGTGGACACAGTGTTTAAAATCTCCAGCAGCACTGCTGTGTCTGATCCACTCGGACCAGCGCATCACACACTAACACACCACCACCACATGCAGTGCTGAGAATGATCCACCACCCAAATAGTACCTGCTCTGTGAGGGTCCATGGGGGTCCTGACCACTGAAGAACAGGGTAAAAGGGGGCTAACAAAGTATCAGAGAAACAGATGGACTACAGTCTGTAACTGTAGAACTACAAAGTGCACCTATATAGTAAGTGGAGCTGATAAAATGGACAATGAGTGTAGAAACAAGGAGGTGGTCAGAATGTTATGCCTGATCGGTGTGTGTACAGATACGTTTCAAAATGTCAAACCATGGACGTTCGCTAATATTAAAACGGTAAAGTTAAAACAGTAAATAAATAAATAAATAATCATCACAAAAGAGGAGATAAAATATAACAGCAGAGCAGAAAAGCAGTTTGATTGGTGCTCACCGTGTGGGTGCTGATTGGCGTCCCTAGCTGCCGTTTTCTTTGAGATGATGCTCACAGCCAGTGAGAAAGCAGAAGAGACGTGATACGCTCCAGGTTCAGCAATAACTGAGACGCCCGTCGACGGAGGAAAGTACACGTCCAGCATGGGTTTCAACGCCCTGTTCACCTGCAAGAGGAAACAAAATATTATGCATGGTATCTGTTTGTCCAATGCTGACTAAAGAGGTTCCACACGTAAGCTCAGACTTCAGGGAGCTCTGTTTTGCTCCAAAGGGCTTTATGTCCCCTAAAGGACAAAAATTCAGAAGGGCAGCTCTAACTTAAACTGGTATTATCAGGTATTTTTCATAATGAAGTACTTATTACCTTTTCTAACTGAGCTTCTGTTCCATCAAAGCCTCCTCCAATGTCCAGAACATTCATGACGAAGCCAAGCTCCTCCTACGTTAAACATGATTTATAACACATTTTATAAATTTATGAGCCACTGTTTACTTCGAGATGGTGCAGAAGAGACATAGTTCTCATTGCTCCAGGTTGAGCAATGAATATGCAAACATAAAATGTCTGCTGACTCACCCCCATATCAAACACACAGCGGGCGTCTGACACAGCGCGAGTGAAGGCCTGGGGCTCGGCACAGCAGCTCGGGATGTGAAACCTGCAACGAACAAACATTTATATTTTTTAGGCTGTTATGTCCAGGTTATTATTTACAGGCTGTTATGTCCAAAGTACGGTGGCTGAGATGACCCAACAAACAAACAAAAAAAAATTATAAGGTTCTACTGAGGATAAAGTCTGTCCATGATCTGTGACAAGACAGCAGCACTGATATGTTAAAGCGATAAGATGCGAGAGCCCGCGTGATTTTACAGTGTTAAAGGCTCAAGCTCGGCACGCAGCGCAAGCCACTTTCACACTGAATGAATGAAAATTCAGCGCTGAGGGCAAAAAATCTGATTTGTGCCACGTTAACCTGGTAATGTGAACGCAGCCTTTGATACAAGTGTTTTCTGCATTTGCAACGTGTTTTTAATTGTACTGTGATTAGGATCTTGTGTGCCACCGTACCAAAGGCTAAATTTCAAGACATGGATGAAGCCTTGCGCTGGATTAATGCTGACTGCCCAAAAAATGCCCCATCACTTAATCGATTCAGTATATGATGGGCTTGTAACTCACTTGACTCCAGCCACGTGCAGGCTGAGCTCCTTTGCGCACTCCAGCAGATGCCTGCAGTCCTTCAGCGTGCAGCCGAACGGCATGGCGGTCTCCTCTCGCTCACAGCAGCCTCCACTGGACACCTGAAGCAGCAGCCTAAAGCAAACATAAACAGCACTCTCAGGGCTCTGGGTAAACATGCTGGTGTTAATCCTGCGGGGCTGCTTCCCAGTCAGAGATTAAGCCTAATCCTTCAGTAAATTGCGGCGTCAATGGTGAATCACCATTGCAGAACTTTTTAGTCTAAACTTAGGCTTAACCCAGTCTGAGAAACTGGCCACACATGTGTTTAAAGGGTCTTTCTTCACAGGTCTTAAAGGGCCCATATCATGGAAAAGCATGATGTCACGAAAACCACCACATTTACATACATTCATCTCTTCTGCCTACCGCAGTTTAGTCACCGTCCATTCACAATGAAGTTTTAAGGAGCGTCTCAGTCCGGAATGAGCCACGATACAGCACAGCCAATCCGAACAGAGCTCATTTACATATCTCAGTCTCAAAGGCACAGTAACAAAAACACGCTGTTTAATTGTAAGAGATAAGGAAAGCTTGGAAATTGACATGTAAACATGGATTATGACTATTTTTGGCACATAAAAACACAGTAACATCGTAAGTGGACCTTTAAAATACAAGTAAAAAAAGGATATGGGCCCTTTAAGACTACATGATAAATTTAAGGTCAGTTTCCCAGACCCAGATTAAGCCTAAGCTTAGACTAAAAGCTATTTCCCATGGTGATTCAACACTGGCACTGCCGTTTAGTCCATGTCTGGGAAACCTGCTCCAAGAGTTCAAAGGTCTGAGCTGACTCAAAGAAGGTTTTTGTCTAACAAGAGAAAAAAGGGGCATCTAAACGCCACAACTGCATGTGCACCAGTCATAATTGCATATTCACGGGCCAAACGAACTGTTTTTAACATGAAGTTTAAATAAATATACACGAGTGGCTTACTGGCTCAGAGCTACACTGCCTACTGCTGTCTAGGCCTGCCTTTACTGATGCAACTGTATAAATGCTTTAGCCAGACCAACGACTAAGTAATGAATAAAGACAGCAAACAGGAGGCATGATCGGATCTCCATAAAGCTTCCTTAATCGTCACTACCAATACTGCACTGTCTGGTGAAGCTCTCCTTTAACAAACTTTTGAAAACGTTAGACTTTAAGCAGGAGCCATACTTTGCTTTTGTGAGTCACATCAAAATTACCTCAGTCGTCAGAACTGCTGCACCAGCTACCGAGACATCTGCATACTACTAGCTAGGGCTGAACGATTTTGGCAAAATATCTAATCGTAATTCTTCTGACCAATATTGCGATTATGATTTAAATTGCAATTGTTCACAATTGAGATATAAATTGAGGAATGGGCCTTTTTTGGACTAAGAAGACCAGCGTATATTCGTTCTGGCTTGAGACTTCAGCTCTTAACACAGTGCATCAGCCTGCCAGTTATTCGTGGTTGTGATGTCACAGGAGTTCACAAGCTGTTAGGTAAAAGTTTCCTACTTAAAGCTTGCATCGTATCGACGTTGTTGATAATAGACTGTTCAAATTGCGATTTCGATACAGAAATTAATCTTTCAGCCCTACCACTAGCAATTTTTTATGCTTATAATGAACGAAATAACCATAATACATTGAAATGACATTAAACTAAGATAATACGATGGTTATTGTAAATTTTTAACAGAGAAAATTCTCACATTTGTGGGTTTCTTTGGTCGCTTGTGCAGCCATCTTGCTGGTTTTTCTGTTTTTTCTCATAACTCTCCGTTTGGAGGGCCATGCAGCCCTAACACTTCACCCTACCCCTCTATCTCAACAAGAATTGGGACACCCTACCCCTAGGCGTGTATGCACAAAACGGAATAGATGATAGGGGCGAGGGGTGAAACAGGATTGGGTCAAAGACACATAATCAATTTGGAAAGTATGCAAACAGGTCGTCAGGTAATAAGCGCTCGAGTAGCCAGTCACCCATGGTCTTCCTTTCTCTACATTCTATCATATTTTTCCAAAAGCAACTTAAATTTACCAGCAGTAAGTTAAGTTTTCCACTCTAGGCCAGCTGGAAACCCATGACCTCAAGTCATAAAGTAGCTGTGACGACTGGACTGTTATTACTGCCTGTATATATAACCTTTAAAAACACTAGACCAGTAGTTTGAGCCAGCACAGTCCGAGGTGTAGCCTTACTTTGCTTTGGGGTGAGAGCGAGCGATCTTCCGCAACTCAGCCTCGCTGTCGCACACCAGGAGCTGGATGCCGTGTTTGGCAGCATATTTGATGTGAGAGAGCTGCTTACACATCCCACCCAGGATGACGTCCTGAGACGGGACACCAAAGCTCTTCACCAACTCCAGCTCATGCTGGAAATGAAAAGCATGACAGAATTAGAGCATATTAAGAATAGGAGGAGGGATAAAACAAGTATAAATATGACCCTGCTGATGCTGATCCTATTTTAGAAAACAACTTCAATCAAAACTCCCTGGATCTGAAAGCGGCATTCAAGTCTAAAATATGAATACATTTATATCCTGTTATTGTACTGTTTTGAACCCACAGAAACTTAAATGAACCAATGACAGACAGCACCACTAGAAGAACCTGAGGTTAAAGCAATACTCAACCTAACATCTATGTGCTGCAATTGTATTGTTTGGTCGATTACCACAGACAATAACATGTTTTCCTGAACTCAGAAAACAACAGAAAACCCACTGAATCGAAACATTTCAGAAGCCAGCTGGCAGCTCCTCCAGCACCTGCCCACTGGCTTTTATTATAAGTGTGCTCCGAGTTGACGGATTTTCTGTTTCCTTACCTCACGCAAGGACACAGTGGCAGTAGCCATCAGCCTGATAAGCCCTTCAGACATAAAGTCATCGTGTGCCTACTGGACTACCATTACTCTCAATAAGATACAGTATGAGGTAAGTTTACCTTGCTGGAGCAAACGAAGCCAGTTCCCAACGCAGCCAGAATCTCGATGACCACCGGACTGCCGTTACACTTCACCACGTAAAAGGGGCGAATATGGTCCATATGAGTTTTCCATCGGATCTGCTGCCAAATGATGGCCCCCAGATCGGCCACAAAAAAAGCATTCTTCTGAGCCTAAAGGAGGAACGTATACTCTGTTAATGTGTATATGCTTTATATGCCCTGACAGACCACAGCAGTGCAGACGTCACCATTTTGCCTTAAACACACCTGATTCAACCATCAGCTAATTAGGAAGGCCTCTGTGAACTGAATTCAGTGTTAAAAAGGGGGAAAATGGTAGTCTCTGCTGAGCTGTGACCCGGAAGACTGGTTCTAATTTCATCCTATTTTCAGCTGAAAAATCAAACTGAATTCAACTTGGACCAATTACAAATGATCTAAATGTAACTTTTCTGGCATCACACTCTGTGAACTGAATGACACGAATTCAAGAATCTGTGCAGAAAACAAAACAGGTGTTGACAATATATCAGCAGCCAATATTTTACATGGCAATAAACGGAACTATCTGCTTACTTTTTTCTGGACCAAGAGTCTTATGGTCACTGTACTTGGTTATGGATTACAGTTAAAAATATTACTGTACTGATTATTTGAATCAGTTTCACGCACAACTAGGAGTTAATTATTGATCATATAAACATTAGAAACGTTATGTCAGTGCGTTCCTAAATAAAACTGTTTAATTATGAGAACTGCTGTGAGGTTTGATTAACACCTGACCCTGACCCGCAGTACTTACAAGAGTTTGGTCACAGATATGTTTGTCAATCACATCTCGGAGAGCAGTGTCTCCGTCCAGCAGCTCGACAGAATAGTGCAATTCATCCAGCGTCCCCTTCATCCTCATCCAAAAGCCCAAGACAACACAGGCATAAAGCAGGTCACCTATTTAGCAGAGCCTCTTGCAGCTCCTGGGTCCTAGCGATATCCACTGCAAAACAGAGAAAACAAAAGCAAAAACAAATTATTTAAATCTGGACTGTGTACAGTTCTGATATTCTTTAACCTGAAGACAACATCATTAACAATATTCTTCAATGACTGCAGAATTGTGGGAAATCAATCCAGTTTTAAAGGGCGATTCAACCTATTTTGCAAAAATATGCATAATTGTGTCACTGACATGTAAACAAAGTTATTTAGATGTGTTTGATAGAAAGTGGTGCACTTGGTGGTGATAGGAACCAGGTGTTGATTACAAAACAAATATAGCCATTTTATTTACTATTCAAAACCAGCAGGGAACCTACACGTGTCTTATGAGTTTTATATGGACTGTTGATGCTGGTAAAATAGTAGAAAATCGGAAATAATTAAGTTTTCTTTGGATACTATTTACCCTTAACAACATCCTGCATGCACATCTCTGCCGTTAATGTATTTAAAAATATATTTTAAGCCAGAATTCTATATTAAAACTGTCACAAAACAAAACAAAATCTAAACTATTTTTGTGTTGTAACTTTCTGTGAAGGAGCTTTCAGAGGCATTAAACTCTTCAGCTGTCTGGTTCCTATTACCACCACTGTAAAAATTCTTACCCAGTGAGTTTCTCTAGAATGGAATAATTTTTACAGCACTGACAGTAACATACATTTTTGCTGTACAAATATCTGTAGACCAAAAAACGTGATCATCTTATGAATGGCTTGTAAGTGAGACTTTCATTGAAAACACAGTTTCACTGTGAAACTATAAGTGAAAATGGAACAACATGTACAACTGGCAGAGTATGAAGTCATTTGTCATCTGGGCAGGACCACACAGCTGTGCCTTTTCATGCTTTACCTGCTCAAACACACCTCACCTATACCATAAAGGGCTCGATGATTAGCTGATGACATGAACCAGGCGCGCGAGAGCAGGCAAAACACTACACTGTGCAGTGATCCAAGGGTGGGCCTGAACACTCCGGCTCTAGAGTCTTTTCTCTGTGCCAAGCTAGACATGTGCGCTCCCTGTGACCCTGACATCATCAGCGCTATCGGCAAAAGCAAAGAGCTACATAAAGGTGATGCAGCATTCATTAAAGCAAGAGTGTTATAGACTATACATAACCTCTATATACTTGTTTATATGCACGTTTATATAAACACACACACACACATATATATATATATATAGATCAACATGTTTACTAACTATAATATAATATAGATCAAAGATTATTTTCATTCATTAAAAAAAGGAAAATTAAATTATTAAGAAATATAGTCATTTAGAATGGTTTGGTGTGAAATGCTGTATTGTTCATAGAATTGAACTGAATTGGTGATAGGAACCAGACATCCACCTCTAAAAGCTCCCTCACAGAAAGTTATTATGGTTATGAATTCACTACCTAGTGCCTGAGACTTTGCTCTGTTTTGTGAGTTTTGACTTAAAAAGTATTTTTAAATCTATTCATTGAGGAGCACAACATGCAGGGTGCTGTAACACAGCACAGTATTTGTGTTCTAGACAATGCAACCCCTGGTTCCTGTCACCACTACTGCAAAGAAATGAGTCAGTAATTTTCTCTACAGTGCACTATTTGGCATCAAAACACTCTAAATGGCTTTGTTTACATCCATCCATCCATCATCTAAACCGCTTGTCCTTCTGGGTCCTGGTGGGGTGCTGGAGCCTATCCCAGCTGTCATTGGGCGGAAGGCAGGATACACCCTGGACAGGTCGCCAGTCCATCGCAGGGCAGACAGACAGACATACACATTCACACTCACACTCACACCTAGGGGCAATTCAGCACGTCCAATTGGCCTGACTGCATGTCTTTGGACTGTGGGAGGAAACCGGAGTACCCGGAGGAAACCCACGCAGACACGGGGAGAACATGCAAACTCCACACAGAAATGACCCTGGTCACCCGGCCGGGAATCGAACCCAGGCCCTTCTTGCTGTGGTGGCGCCACTGTGCCACCGTGCCGCCCTTTGTTTACATATTAACAACTAAATTATGCAAAAATTCAGAGAAACTGGTGAAATTCCCCTTCATGATACTTGCTACCTACAGCTATCTGACTATATGTCTTATTTTTGGCACAGCACAGATCACATCACTATCACTTGAATACATTAGAGGCATATATTAGGTCTACATGTTGGACTTACAGAGTCAGGTCAGAAAATGGACCCCTCCTGTTATCAGCTAGGATCCCAAGGAGGCTCAGCGTTGAAGTCAAACTGCTCACGGTAGACAGACGCTCCTAGGTTGTTCTGATAGTTCACAGCCACCTGAAATTTGACACATTACACATTTATGACCATCATGGCAAAACACACTACACACCTCAAATCTAACATAGTGCAAATCTCTTGGAATGATGTTTCACATTTTACAAGTCTGACTGCATAACAAGGGCTAAAACTAACTGCAGGACATGATACAACAACCATAATCCAACCACTGTTGGTCGACACAAATAACTGGGATTAACACAGGTGTGACTCCTCTAGCTAAAACCAACATTAATGTAACCACAACCTGCAAGGGCTGGGCAATATGACCATATATATTGATATTGTGGCAAATTATGTTACAATATAATATGCTTTTCAGCACATATTATACATACTGTCAGTACAAGCAGACAAACTGCATGTCTCGTTATAAACAGAGCAAAAGTTTAACTAGATTTAGTCCCATTTAACTGAATTTAGTGCAACACAGTAAGCCAAATATTGAATAAAAATCAGCATATTCACAATTTTTGACAGTATTTTTTAAGAAGTAGCACTACTGGTTCTTTTTTCTCTGTTCCAACTGATCAAATGTCTGAAAAAAATAAATATCGTGACATTTTGTACATTGTGGAAGTTTCATGAAGTATCACAATATTAAGTTTGCCATTTCGCCCACCTCTAAGACCAACCTACAATAATAAAGTGGGGTTAAACTGAGTCTGTTAATGCAAAATAACAGCCATTTACGTTTCTCACAAACAGTAGGATTAGACAGCTGCCAGAGTATGGACTTTCAAAACAACCTATTCAGCAGTAAAACTGATTCACAGCAATTATTAGTTAGTTATAAGGGCAAAACAACAAGCGCGCAGCCCAGATATATGATAGAAGGCTTAAGTCGGCTTCCTATTCGCCAGCTTCTTACTCGAATTTCCCGTTCCACCTTAAATGGTGCAGCAGCTACATTCTGGCGCCACAATATCACTGCTGCACCATTTAAGGTGGAACGGGAAATTCGAGTAAGAAGCTGGCGAATAGGAAGCCAACTTTCATAACACGGATATGATCTAGTCCGCCAAATTTAGACAGAATGACAGAGAGGCCAATATTTAAAACCAGACTATTTAAAAAGGATAAATAAATAAGAGGATTAGGAGAAATTCAGCTAGCATTAATGCTACCTGTTTATCTGACGCTCCCGTTATCATTAAGTTTGTTATAACGAAGTAACGAGGCTCGAGTTACTAAAGCTAGCTTAGCTTAGCTTCCTAAATCCAATAAACACTCTGTAAAAACCTGTAAAGACTAATAGAGATGGTCTCTGATCGAATACTATTGATTATTTACACTTTTCACACTATTCGTGCTGAATTTGCTGTAAGTTGTAAATAAGCAGCAGAGCGGCCGGCGGTGAACGTTACAGCCCACCCCGCTGAGGAGGAGCAGCTCGGTTAGCAGTCAGCTAATGTTGGGTACTTACACGAGAGAAATTCCCAGAGTTTGGGGTAAACCGTCTTTTCTTTTTCGGCGGAATTTTTACAAAATATTGGGAACCCCGATGTTAAATATAAAACGACTCCCGACGGCCATATGCCTGACACAAACGACGAGTGTTCACTGAGCGATGTATTCAGGGCGGAGAAGCTTCGGTTGAATCAGTGAATCAGAGATCCGAATCGAGAAATGAATCTCAGTGAGCTGAACGACGCCAACCGGATCCTTGAAAAGAATCGTCACGGTTTCCCTGCTCGCTGTGGCTTTAAAACGTCGATCTTGCGAAATGTCTATATTTAAGCTGTAAAGTGTGGCTTGGTGTGAGATGTTCCGTTGTTGAGAAGCTCACCGAGTCAGAACTGTTATCGGCACAGTGGCGGTAATCGGAAAGAATTGCATCGAAAAAGCATTAAAGGGGAATTCCACTGATTTTTCAAAATGTCTGCATATTTCAGCGTTTGAGCTCATTCAGAGTGGTTTGGTGTGCAGTGGTTCTGATTTCTTCACAGTGGTGGTGATAGGAACCAGGGGTCGCCATGACTACAACACAAATATAGACATTTTATTTACCATCCAAACCCACCAGTGAACCTACACGAGTCTTCTGAGTTTTATATGCAGTGGTGAAGATGGTAAAACATGGGAAAAATGAAATAAAAAAATGTTTTTGGTGACTATTTTGCCTCACAACACCCTGCATGTGTCCCTCCACCATGAATGGACTCATTAACAAGACACAAAACTGGTCAACTTTCTGTGAGGGAGCTTTTAGAGGTGGACGTCTGGTTCCTATCACCACCACTGTGAACAATTCTGAGACTTAAGTTTCTCTAGAATGGAGCATTTTACACCAAACCACCCTGAATGACTTTGATTCCATCTTAACCATTCAGTTATGTAGAAATTTTTGAAAAATTGGTGGAGTTCCCCTTTAAGAAAGGCTTCTGTCCACTCTGAATGATTCTGTTACCTTCTCAGCCACTGAATTTTGCAGAACTATTGACAATTCAGTCTAATTTTATATATTTTTGTTAATGATTATTTAAAAAGTGCTTTATTAATTAGTTAAAAAGTGTAGTAGCTATAAGATCCAGAGTGACCCAGAGCAGATAAGCACAGTGTGTCGTGTGGTTGGTTACTTGACTCATTTTGTCCACAGAGCTTATGATTCTCTCAAGCAGCTAAAATGGGGACCGCGGATTACCCACAATGCACTTGAACGTGCATTTGAAATTGACACGTGATCTACACACACACACACACACACACACACACACGCCGTCTCAGATAGGTCAGCTCGCGCCCGTAGGGCTAGATAATGTACAAGTGCAGCAGATTCGAATCATTTCACTGAACTGAAGGAAAGATCCGAATCACTTAAAAGAATCATTTTCAAAAGGGGCGGGGCTACTTTTTAAAATTGATCTCACAGCTCAAAGACTTTTATTAATTATAACAAAAAATGTATTCTACTTCCCTGGCTGTTCTTTTATTAAATAAATCTTTTTCTCTGTTGTTAAATGTAAAAAATATAACAACTCAGTTGTGTGCAAATGTTTGTGCACCCCGGTCAAACGACATCTTATAAATGTTTATATTTTAAGTGAAAAAATAAGCAAACATCTTCTGAAAGGAACGCATTTTAATGTAAATTTATTGCTTATTTGCTGAATTTAATATACTGGGGAAATTAATAAAAATATAAAACATACAAAATATAAAATGTGGCCTGTGCAAAAGTCAAGGCTCATTTTTGTTTTAGGTTTTATGTTTTTTCCAATATAATAAACTGTGTTAAACATGAAAATTGTGCACTATAATTCATAGAAAATTGTCATAATTTAGTGTGTTCCATGTAGAGGATGTAATAACTTATGTGTAAACTAGAAAATCAACAAAATGTGTAATTTTGTTAAAAGGTTATACAATAATGTTTAATAATAAATAAAGGAGGAAATTGATGGTCTAAGTAACAAGACTGGTCTCTATAGGTGTGGCTATGTAAATAAACAATTAGAGTCTTTAAAAAATCTTATTTTACTTTATGCCCTATGTGTGTTTTAGTCAGATCACTGTGCTAGAGTAAAGCTCTAAATGTGAATCAGTCTTGTACAGTAGATAATGGTTGATCATCTATTGACAGAACAGTAGTTTCTGAGATTGTTTGAGTATCTGCACAAGTATCTCTACTATAGGCTGAATACTTTTGCTGTTGGTTAACTGTATTTACAGCTTTCGTGTGTGATGTGCATCAGTCTACCTGGAGTAGATCATCATCCTCTCCTGTACACGGTCCATCCTCGTGTCCTGTAGTGCATGGCTGGCTGCGCTCTGGCTCTAATATCATTAACTCAGAGTGGACGGTCCGAGCCGCTCCAGCAGACTGTTCATACTGACCACGTTTTGCAAATCCAGCTACTGCAGATAGGAGCTCTCTCAGTGAGGGAGGAGTGACGACCGCCCAGCAAAGGGGCTCCTCCGGTGGACACACACACATACACACACACACACACACACACACACACACACACGCACACACACACACACACACACACACACACACACACACACACATAAAACACAAGAGAAACTCTTTAAACTGTAGGTTTATGATTCAGTTATTAATCTCAATATGTATAATTCAGTAGCTACTATGAATTATTCATTAACTACTATGAATTATTCAGCATTTACTATGAATTATTCAGTATCTACTATGAATTATTCAGTATCTGCTATGAATTATTCAGTATCTACTATGAATTATTCGGTATCTGCTATGAATTATTCAGTATCTACTATGAATTCTTTAGTATCTACTATAATTTGATTAGTAACCACTATGAATTTTTACTATATATTAGTCAGTAATTGCTATTAATTATTCCATAACTACTATTCATTTTTAGAAACCACTATGAATTATTCAGTGATCACTATGAATAATTGTGTATCTAATTAGATCACACTAGTCAATGCAATTAAAAGATAAAGTATAAGTCTAATGTAAAGTGCTCTGTACATCAGAAATATTTATCTCTGAAATCTCTAGATGGCCGTCATTAGAGCTGAAATGAGATTTGCACATGCTTGTCTTGCACTGATGCTCTTTTGCAATCTAATTCATGCTGTGGGCCTTAGGTCAGACTGCCATATGTATGAAAAAGGTGATGCACTGAATTTGTTTGATTCAAACATGTACATAATTTCCACACAAATAAACAGCACAACTTTGTATTTTTTTATACTTGCCTTAGACAATGACTGTGTTAATGCAATTTATTCATGCAGAAATGAGGTCCACATTTAAATAAAGCAAACTCAGTGCATCACTTCTTTTCAACAGGCCAGTCATTCATTTGAGGACTACGTGACATTTTGCATCTTATTTAACATTGAATGTTCTGTAAATTATATACACTCACCAAGCACTTTATTAGGAACACCTGTACTGATTCATACTGTCATTTAATCAGTCTGTCACGTGGCAGTGGTGCAGGTAATGTCCACATCAACCGTCAGAATGGGGGAAAAAATGTGATCTCAGTGATTTTGACCTTCATGATTGTTGGTGCCAGATGGGCTGCGCCAGAATGGAGCAGTAAAGAAAAAAACATCCAGTGAGCTTCAGTTCTGCAGACAGAAACACCTTGTTGAGGAGAGAGGTCAGCGGAGAATGGCCAGACTGGTTGGAGCTGACTGAAAGACCTTGGTAACTCAGATAACCACTCTGTACCATTGTTTTGAGCAGAAAACCCTCAGAATGAACAACACGTCCAACCTTGAGGTGGATGGGCTACAACAGCAGAAGACCACATTGGCTTCAACTTCTGTCAGCTAAGAACAGATAACTGAGGCTGCAGTGGGCACAGGCTCACCAAAACTGGACAGCTGAAGAATGATGAATCTCCATTTCTGCTGAGACACACAGATGGTGGGGTCAGAATTTGGTGCCAACAGCATGAATCCATGGACCAAACCTGCCTTGTATTAACAGTCCAGGCTGGTGGAGGTGGTGTAATGGGGTGGGGAATGTTTTCTCGGCACACTTTGGGCCCATTAATACTGATCAAACATTGTTTGAATGGACTATCTGAATATTGTTACTGGCCATGTGCATCCCTTCATGGCCACAATTTACCATCTACTAATGGTTACATCCAGCATGATAATGAATGCACCATATCACAAAGCAAAGGTCATCTCAAACTGGTTTAATGAACATGACAGTGAGTTCAGTGTTCTTCAGTGGCCTTCCCAGCCGCCGGAACTGAATCCAAGAGAACACCTTTGGGATGTGGCAGAACGGGAGAGTCGCAGCATGAAAGTGCAGCTGAAAAATGTGCATGATGTGATGTCAACATGGCCCAGAAGCTTCTTGTGAAATCCTTGCCATGAGGAATTGAGGCTGTTTTGAGCCAGTGTTACCCAGTATTAGTATAGCGTTCCTAATAAAGTGCTGGGTGAGTGTATGTTCCGAGGAAGACGTTGTGCATGCTTGTGTTTTGTTGTAGTGAATTAAGAACACTTTCCAGTTTAATCAGTGACCCAATAGCCCTGGAATGGGGAAGTGACACAATGCCTCTGTTTGTTAAAGCAGCTTCAGTGTCGCTTTACACCATTGTCGCCACTCGCCAGTGAAAGTTTCTCCCTGCAGAGCACACAAACACTGTTCCGAGTTTTGTGCCTGCTCCCTGCAGACTAAATGAGCGTACGCCTGCTAATCTCACATAGCATCTACAGGGGCTGCCAGTAAAATGCAGCGTTTGATTACTATTGTTCTGGTTATAATAGTATCTGAGTCTTGGCGCTTGTGGTTGGCAAGACATGTGTTTTACCCACTGCAGGCTACGGCGTCCCACTGCTAGCATTGTGCAAGAGCAGATAGCATCGTTATGGCTATTCAAATCATTGAACCAATGTCGTCTGTGCACATCTATTTGGTTTAACCACTTTTTAACTGCTTATCATATGGATAAGAGTCAGTATTCAGTAACTACTAAGAAAGTGATCAGTAAGTGTAGGTTTTACACATTGAGTTCT
This sequence comes from Colossoma macropomum, assembly GCF_904425465.1. NCBI lineage: Eukaryota > Metazoa > Chordata > Actinopteri > Characiformes > Serrasalmidae > Colossoma > Colossoma macropomum. Next base: position 4,632,157 of record NW_023494809.1, read on the forward strand.
CTTCTTTAGTTTTGCACCGGAGCAACAAGGCTAATGTAGCATGTCATTCATCATACACTTGTCTCTTGTTCGGTTATCTCTTATAGACTTGCTTATGTGGTTACTGACACTGTATGACACACTGTTACCTATAAACGAGTGCATTGGCATAGCTAAAAACGTGAGGCACATCTATGATCCCAGGGTCCCCTCAACTTTTTAAATAATACATACCTCAATATGATATATAGAAAGCAATCCTCTGAAAGAGACCTATGTTTCCAGGGCTCCATGTTCCCTATTTTCTAGCACACGTGTGTCAGACTCCAGTCCTTGTGGGCCAAAGCACTGTAGACTTCAGCACACTGCCTCATTAAACACACCTGATTCAGCTCATCAGCTAATTAGCAAGGCCTTCATGAACTGAATTCAGAGCATTAGATGAGGGTAAACGCTGATGACTGCAGCACTTTGGCCAAGAAAGTCCCCTGATTAACATGCCTGCTCTAGCATGGCCAGACATTCCCGGTTTCCCGGTTCTGGAACTGTCCTCAAAATATCCCCGTATTCGTATTTAACTATTTTAATTAAAAACACACCGTCGTGCTTGTTTTGGCCAACAGAGGGGGCTGCTGGTGCTATCTACTGACCACTTCTTCAACCTGCTTACCTAGTTTAAAGAATACTGCTGTGTAAAACTCAACCAGAAGGTCGTAAGTGTCAAGTGAGTCCACAACATCACCACAAACTGGGGGTGGGGGGGGTGTTATGGGACTCGAATCACTGTACCTGGTGATAGTTAGGCTCAGATTCGCAGCTACCATGCGATCTACAAACAAAGTGCATGATTTTTTTATACTATGTCACTTTTCCACTGTCTACATATGATATAAGGCATATGTTGATAGGAACTGTCTCTGTCTCTCCAGAACTGGAGCTGCCCAGGGGTGTGTTCAGGGTCTGGCTATTGGTCTATAGCAGGGGTATTTAATTAAAATTCAGTAAGGTCCAGTAAGAGAAAATTTTCTCAAGCAAAGGTCCAGAATATCATAATGTCTAACTTGCATCATGATTCAGTGCCATATACTGTTTACTGAAGTAGCCTAGCAGTTATTTCAACATCTTATACAGTCAACAACTGAATGTCGAATCAAATAAAGTACAGTTCAGTGATATTTCAACATCATTTATGGTCAGTTTTCTCTTTTTAGAGCACAGCATATGTGGAATAACCTCTGACTCACTTTCTTCTCCGACTGCTGTTTCTCGCCTCGTCCCTCCCCTGTGTGTGCATCACTCACTCGAGTCTCAGTGCTCATCGTAATGCACAGATCTGATTAACTGAGTAGTTGTGATATTTACAACGCATGTGTTTGGTCTGTGAGTCTGCTGCAAGGCTAGAAAAGTTACACTGATTAAAATAGGACCACCCCATCAAAATTAATTCTCCACAGTTTATCGGTTATAGGTCCAGGTCCGCATAGGACAGTGTCTGGGTCCGGAATCGGACCGCATTCCGCCTATTAGTGACCTCTGGTCTATAGCCATGGGTCTTTTTTCTGCGGCCACAGGTTTCTTTTTTACTGCCAAAATATTTAGTATGAATATGAGTTATGGGCTCATACAAGTACAACCACTGAATCTTTAGTGGTAAACGTACCTCTGCCTCATCCCTGCCTAAGCCGCTAGACTTAGTGACTTTTGAGACCCTTTTTAAAAAAGCACTCGACGATTGACAAATCTCACAAGAAATATAAATCTTTTTAGGACTATTGTAATTTATTCCCATGTATGCTACTCAGAGTAACGTTAACATCAATCTCAGTCAGCAGCTCCTCTGGCAGCAGTGTCTTCCTCTCTCTCCTCGCACTTACTAGGGTTATGGGGAACAACTATGTGTGGAGCTGAAATCTCATAATTTAATATATTTAACAATTCATTTGTTTAGCAGGCGTCAAGGGCTAGTGTGGGCCATGACTGTAACTCGTTTTACAAATTGCAGATGCTGAGGGAGCATGACTTAGCTAGAAAAAAATAGCAGTCTGAAGATTTTTTTCTTTTAATCCCTGTGGGAAGAATGTAGAGGAAGGAGAGGAGGAAGGCAGGATAGGCTACTGTATGATCTTCTGAGGTGGTTTACAAATTCACTTAGTTAGTACCCAATTTTATCTGTCAGCCTTCACCATAGTTCAACAGTACAACAGTTACCATGGTCAAAATATGTGAAAAAAACTGGAACTGTCCCCACTTTTAAATTTTATCAATAAAAACATTAGATATTTTAATGATATTTTGACTGCCAAACTGGAAATGTCCTGGGCACTCATTTCAGAAATCTGGTCACCTTACTATGTTCGGTTTCTTTTACATCATAAATCAATATATTATATTAAGGGAACCTATAAAAGGGTTCCCGTGGTTCCCATCATCGAGTCACCCAAGGACATACAGGGAACGAAGAGGAGCAGATTTTTCAGTAGGAATGCACTTCGCTAGGCTAAGCTAGCCTCAGTGAGCCAATTAGCTAGCTAACTTGTAATTCAAGTTAACAAACTTTGTAATTCAAACCATTTTAGAGAAGTCAGACTGTAAAACACTTAAACTTTTTAAAGGAATTGCTTTGTCTGGTTTAAGTGTGGTCTTTTATGGTTGTTGCTAGATGTGTAGCTCTTAGCTTGCTAACTAGCAAGTTTCAAGTTTCAAGTTTATCTCATTTGCACAACATGTCAGGACATTCATGGCTTGAAATGCTTGTGGTGAGGCTCAGATAATCACTCTACAGAAAGTAAACAAAGTAAAAATAAAAATACAAGAGAAACAAACTGAAATATATTAAATATACACAAAATATATACAAGATATACACAAAATATAGAGACAATATACATTTTAGGGGTGCAGGAAAAAATCGATTCTTAGATGCATCGCGATGCAGATGTGGACGATTCTGAATCGATTCACAAATGTCAAAAATCGATTTTCTAAATATTTAATTTATAACGTAAAGTTGACGGAACGCAAAAGGCGGAACCTGGAAGTGGGTAAGTGCAGCGCCCAGACAGTCTGCGGCGGCACATAACAAAAACACTACTGGATGAGTGAGAAATCTGACCAGCTCCCTCTGCATTAAAGCCAGGTTAGATCAGGAGTCACAACACAAATGTTAACATTTTGTCCTTTCAAGTCCGTTCATCTCCAAATGTTCGTCTGTCTTTCTCTTTTCCTTTTCCGTTCGCTACCAGCCAGGCGAAACCTTGTACTACGTGACCTGCAGTCTTTCGCGCTCCCCCCCTCTATCACGAGACCAAAACCGAAGTTATGAAATCCCTAAAGACTATATAATGTGCTGTGTGGTCATCCATCACCACTGGATCTTATTTCACCGTAACTGCGCATTTTATCGCAGATGAGTAGCAGCAGCTTCTCGTGCTCCAAACAAGAGCAGTGAATGAGAGCCTTCTAGTTCACTTGCCACATCACTTCCATTTGTTTTATTAATAAAAGATATTGGAAGTAAATGCACTATGGATCATTACAAATACTTTGTTTTAAAACTACCAAGTCCTCAGGCAGTAAGAAAATAGAAATCCTGTATAGAAAAAAAGATGCATTGATAATCGTTTTATAATCGCATCGCAGCCCTCTGAATCGTAATCGAACCGAATCGTGAGGTGCCTAAGGATTCCCACCCCTAATACATTTTAAAGTGACTTAAGTGACTCAGTGTTATTGTTATGTTAAGTGCCTTAGTGTTAAAGTGTTATTGTCCATAGCAGAGATATGATATAATAATGCTGACAGAGTGACTGAGTGAAATGGTAGTTGGGGAAGAACCCACAGCTTCACAGCTTGTTCAGAAGCCTGACAGCCTGTGGGTAGAAAGTTAGCAGACTAAAGGAACAAATTTGAAATGGTATGAGGGGAAATGATGAGGGCAGGTCGACAAGAGCATGTTAAAAACAGTATCGAAATGGAGGGCAGATATCATTGAGGATGTGCTCAAAGATCCCCCATTGTTAGCATGAACGCCAACTTTGGGACTGTTCTATAATGTTCCATCAGACTACATTTAATAGGGGAATCTATTTGAAAGCAGCATGTAGAAAAACACAGTTGTAGCTATTTTTACTGAATTCCTTGCTAGACAAAATACAGCACCGACCAGCAAAACCAGCGTATGTTGTGTTTTGGATGCTGGTATGCTAGTCATCTAGCATGACCATGCTGGGTGACCAGCTGAAGCAGCACCAGACCAGCATAAACCAGCATTTACCAGCATAAACCGGCTTAGTTTAAAGCACGTGTGATGATTTAGGCATGCAGTTTATGCAGCAATGTGAATTATTAGTTCCTTTAACCTACTTAGCTACATTAGCCTCGTGGCTTCAGTATAAAATTAAAGCCAAACATGTTTTCACTGACCGACCATGTTTAAAGTGAGAGAATAAGCTGTGAAAATCTGATTTTTCTCTGAACTGTCACCTTAACGCACTTAGAAAAGTGAGTGATTGATGAAGCAAAAAGCTGATTGCCTGCTATGTTACTTTGTGACAGAATAAAAGTCCTGCCATCTTTCCTTCCTAGTGAGGGCACACAGTGTGGCAGAGGGCAGAACACGGCACAGCTGGGATTCAAACATGAAGGGTTGACATCCGTATCTGGAACAGTGCTATTAGCCTACGGGTCACTCAGGGGCCTCATGTGCCCTCGTTATCAGATATGATCAGTGGAGCTCTGAGTGCTTTAGCCCACTGCAATGAACAAAACACCTTTTTTTAGGGCCCCATTCAGGTCCAAAGTTTGTTTTCACAAATTCTTTATGGTATTTTTATGGTTGAGTTTCAAAATCTTGCATTTTTACAAGACATTTGTCGTTAGCACCAACTGTTAGGTCACTCCAAGGTCGGCCCACAGAGGGTATTTTAATATGTTGAGTTCTGTAAAAAGTAAGACGCTGAAAATATACAAATAGTAATACATTAAAATATATATTATATATAAACTACACTATTATACTACACTATTACACTATCACAATATATTCTGTTTAATTACAGTAATAATTTGCCTGTGTAAAATTAAATAATTTTGAATTTGATTTTTAATTTAATTAAATTTTTTCTCTTTTAAAATCCGTTGTTTTCATCATGATTTCATCCCCATTCTTGTTTAATTTGTTACTTTTTACATTTTAATTTGAATTATCTTAGTATTTTCTCATTTGTAAAGCACTTTGAATGACTGCAGTGCATAAAAGGTGCCACATAAATAAACTCGCCCTGCCTTATGTGTTAATATCTAATTATCTACTTAACATTTTTGTGGTGTGGACAAGCAGTATGCAATATATAATAATAATAAATATAATGACAATAAAGATAAAAAGTGATTAAAATAATAATCATAATATGTATTGTCGTCATTTTTATATAAAAAAAGATCTATAATCAAAAAACTTGTTGAATGAATCTAACTTGCTGAAAAAGCAGCTCAAGGTCACTGATATCAGGCTGAAAAATGAACAGTTGGTCTTTAACTAAAAACAATAGAGCTTATCACATGTTCACCTTCATTATCTGCTACTCTTTACCCTCACTGACCTGACCGACCACTCCTGCTGTCCATCAGAGTAGGTGGAGGCCTAAAAAACAAAACTCTGTTGTACCAGCAGAGCTTAAGTTTGTTATGTTTCTCTCTATTTATTCCTAGATCTTAGTGGTCAAGAAACATTCATATGCGGACGATATTGTTTAAGCGGCGATGTTCTGATAAAAAAGGTTAGGCTAGTATACCCACCCATTCGGGTCCCTGAAAAAGTAAATGTTTGGCTTTATTTTGTATAGGCTAAAAGGAAAAGATGGATTTCCATATTACATTACAAATAATATGGTTTCCAATGCAGAAAATGCATTTTAAAACCATTTATATTGAAGGAACCCTAATCCCTGTGTGCCACATCTGTATCAAACAATCGATTTACACAGACAGTGAGCCAAATTGAACAGTGAGATGAGAGTCACTACATAATGTTGACCTTCCAGTTTAAAATGCTACTATTCAGCTAAAATATGTTATTAATCTAAACTACTCCAGAAACAGCCAGAAACAACAACGACAAATTTGCTACCATGCTGATGTTCTAGGTCAGGATGTATTGGAATACAAGTGTTGGAAATATGTATTCAGAATACAGAAATTACACCCGCTTCGAATGTTATCAGTCCATTGAATGGTCGTAATCAGTAGCTAATAGGCCCGCTGATAAGATTTAGTGGAAATTAATCATATGTATTCAGTCCAAGTTAACTTTTGAAAAGTTTGCAGAATAAAGTTACCTTTGGCATTTTTAGGAGAATCCTTCCACATAACATCACCTTGTTTATGAACTATTTTAAAATCGGTGCATATACTTTAAAGAGGAAATCAAATAAATGGATTCTGTACAAATATGGAAGTTCCTGCTAAAGCCTGAGTAGACTGATAAATCAATGTGATCAGTTATTAATCTCAGTAGCCGTGTTTACATGCAGCCTGATAATCCGTTAATAATCCGACTAATAGCTCAATCGGAATAGAACACGTCCATGTAAACACCTCAATCGGAATAGTCTAGTCCGATTGAGGCCATTCGGAATACAATTTCTATCCGACTGATCGAGGTGGGTAATCCTGTAAACAATCCGTTAAATAGAAGAATAATAGCCATGTAAACGCCTGAATCCGATTACATCCCAATCGGAACGTGTAAGTATGTTCTGCGCATGTACGTCGCGTCATGGCGAAAGTTTATTAACTGGTCTGCAGAGGAGACGAGGTTTATGCTCTGATCTTTAAAATGGACCTCACGTGATGTTCGCTGTCATGGTAACATTTGCTCTAAGCGCTACTTCACGCATGCGCGTCATTTTGCATTGAATTACTTGTAGTGAGCATGTAAACGAAGATTTTCCATCAAATTGTTGAATAGTGTGCATATAAACACCTCAGTCTGAATCTGTAATCGGATTGTATTCAATCGGATTGGCAAAAATCTTTGCATGTAAACACAGCCAGTGTTACTGAGCTCTGCTAAAGCCTGAGTAGACTGATAAATCAATGTGATCAGTTATTAATCTCAGTGTTACTGAGCTCTGCTAAAGCCTGAGTAGACTGATAAATCAATGTGATGATCGGTTATTAATCTCAGTGTTACTGAGCTCTGCTAAAGCCTGAGTAGACTGATAAATCAATGTGATCGGTTATTAATCTCAGTGGTACTGAGCTCGGCTAAAGCCTGAGTAGACTGATAAATCAATGTGATCGGTTATTAATCTCAGTGTTACTGAGCTCTGCTAAAGCCTGAGTAGACTGATAAATCAATGTGATGATCAGTTATTAATCTCAGTGTTACTGAGCTCTGCTAAAGCCTGAGTAGACTGATAAATCAATGTGATGATCAGTTATTAATCTCAGTGTTACTGAGCTCTGCTAAAGCCTGAGTAGACTGATAAATCAATGTGATCGGTTATTAATCTCAGTGTTACTGAGCTCTGCTAAAGCCTGAGTAGACTGATAAATCAATGTGATCAGTTATTAATCTCAGCGTTACTGAGCTCTGCTAAAGCCTGAGTAGACTGATAAATCAATGTGATCAGTTATTAATCTCAGTGTTACTGAGCTCTGCTAAAGCCTGAGTAGACTGATAAATCAATGTGATCAGTTATTAATCTCAGTGTTACTAATTATTTAACCCTTTTGTTTCTAACCAAAACTGAATATTGAAATAAGAGTATTACTACAATACTCACAAAGTTCAAACATTAAATGATGATTTATAAATAGATATGTATAAAAATATGGGACACTTTTCTCCTCTAAAATTCACATAGATTTTATCCCTGCTTTTGGACCCTACTGGAAAAGACCATGAGGCTAGAAGCCCCCAGATAATTTGAGCTCTAGACCCCCAGACTAGACCAAAACACAACACTGCCTGTCTGTTTGTTCTGGCTAGTTTATTTACATTCATATGTTGAGCAGATTTAGGAAACTAAGGAAGTGAAACTAAGGACTTTAACAAAAAGCCGGGGCCACAGCGGTCCCCTCGGCGCGGGGCTGGCCATCCCAGGAGACTAAACAGCGTTCCTTATCCCCCCCTGCCACCTCAGCCTGCAGGCGGGTGACTGATTAGGACACGCGTGCCCGGATTTGGGCAGAGGCCAGCCACGGGGCAGCCCGCCCTGCTGTTTGATGTGAGCGGTCGGCTCCAGCCAGTCCCGGCATTGTATCCCAAACAATGCACCCCAGACCTACTGAACTCCACAGACATATCCCTTTGTGGGTTTTTTCCTCGAACTCAGGGTGGGGGACACCCGCGGACAGGAAGTGGGACTTCAGTCCAAATTTAGAACGCTGTGCCTCCCTCGGACGGGCGGCTGACTGGGCATTCCTGAAGAGACCTCTGGGGAACGGTCAGCACCAAAAACTTAGACAATCACTGTACATAACTCAGGCTTCTGTTTCATTAACCCCTTAAACACATCTAAACACAAGTCCTCACTGTAATAACTACCTGTATCAGTTTCATAGTAGCTACTGGACAATTAACAGTATTATACAATATAAATAATAAGTAATATTTCAAAGTAGTTACTGAATAATTTATAGTAAATACAGAATAATTAATTATAGTTACTGAAATATTCATATTAGACAAAGAATTAATATCAATGATTAAATACATCATAGTAAATACAGTATAATATATAGTGGATGCCCATTAATTAATAATAGAAGCCAAATAATTCATAGTAGACAATGAATAATTTAGAGCAATTATTGAATAAATAATTGTAGTTACTGGATTATTCATAGTAGATAATGAATCATTTGTAGCAATTCTTGAACAATTAATAGTAGCTAATGAATAATTTATGGTAAAAACTGATCCATCAATATAATCCACAATAGTTACTGAATTATTCATAGTGTACAGTGAATCATTTATAGCAATTATTAAGTAATTCATAGTAAATACAGATTAATCATTGTAGATTCTGAATAATTAATAGTAGATGCGGAATAATTCATAGCACACACACACACGCACACACACACACACACACACACACACACACACACATCTTCTAAGCCGCTTATCCTTCTGGGTCGCGGGGGGAGCTGGAGTCTATCCCAGCAGTCAACGGGTGGAAGGCACAATTCATAGCAGAGACTTATTAATTTATAGTATCTGCTGAATAATTTATTTAATTATATAATAAATAATTTATTACTTTCTGAATAATGACTGAATAATGCATTTTTGAGCATTTAGCATTTGAGCATTGAGCAAGGTTTAAAGGTATGACTGTGTGTGTGTGAGTGAGCGATGGTAGGAATGCAGGTTTTATTTATTTGTTTATTTTTTTATTTTACTTTATTTAATGTTATTCACTACATGTAAATGTTTGTCTGATACGGTGCACTGTGAGCATACCTGGCCAATAAAGCTTGTTTCTGATTTAAATAGCATTGCCTGTATTTTAGCTTTTTTCTTCTTTTTTTACTGCCACAAACACTTCCATACACAATGTATATTATATATTATAAATGTATTATACACAATGTAATGTAAGACCCAAAGCAGCGAGAAACTTTCTAAACAAAGAACTAAATGGTGATGATCAGCTGATCAGTACACAGAAAACGTCTTTACAGCTGAAATAAGGCCTCCAGGTCAGTAGATGTCGCTTCTCAGTTCAGACCAGCACACAACAGCAGATCAGCTGACTTCGAATATGATGCGTTATTTATCCCACCCGTATTCGCGCATCGTGAACGCGCTCTGGAGCTGCGGACTGCCTGTGAGTGTGAATTGCCAGCCAATCCGGGTGCAGGAGGGTAGACCAGATAACCAATCCGAGCGCAGAAATGCTAATGTGCGGAGACCGTATCATCCAATCCCAGCCCGGGGAGGGCGGGATTTTACCGAAGACGGGTGGGAAACAAATAATCAGCTGACCCTGAGTGTCTCTGGAAACACCAGTGTTGTGTCATTATGAATAAGCCAGCCTTATACAGTTAATTCAGCTTTTAAAAATCAAAATAACAGCCGTAGTTATTTACTGAAATCATTTACTCTGATTTTCGTCTACCTGTCCGCTCGCTTAAGAGCAGGTAAGTCGTTTTATGTGGTCAAATGGTTTTGTCAGCTAAGCTAAAATAGCCTTGTTGTGTATTTAAGCCTGACTGCAGTGCTGTTAGCCAATAGCTAAACTGGACTGAGTGAACGACAATATTTTTGTGATGACGATAATTTAATATACCAGCATGGCACTTTATATCAACATATTCAGCTTAGACGTTAACGTTTGTACAGATATGCAACCTGAAAGAAGCTTCTTATTTGGAATTTTCCGTTCCACCTTAAATGGTGCAGCAGTTACGTTCTGGCGCCTCAGGCGCCAGAACGTAACTGCTGCACCATTTAAGGTGGAACGGAAAATTCCAAATAAGAAGCAAGGTCTGTATTTCTGTAGATTCAGTGATAATGTTATCAACACAAATCTCACATTAGTGATTTCATGATATTATTAATTCAGTTGCCGCTATGTAAAGGGGAATTCCACCGATTTTTAGAAATTTCTCCACAATTCAGAGGTAAACAAAGCCATTCAGAGTGGTTTCATGTGAAATGGTTCATCGTAGAGAAATGTACAGTGTCAGATTTCTTTACAGTGGTGGTGATAGGAACCAGGGGTCGAACACACATGTGGCCGGATCATTTACTATTACAACCAGTGAACCTACTAGAGTTGGACGATATGGCAAAAATGTAATATCGCGATATTTCAAGAAATTTTCACGATACACGATATGTCACGATAATTTTGTTTTCAGACATCTGATCAGTTGGAACAGAGAAAAAAAGATCCAGAAGTGCTACATTTAAAGAAATACTATCAACATCTGTGAACACAGTGACTTTATTCAATATTTGGCAAACTGTGTTACGCTAAATTCAGTTGAACAGGACTAATTTTGCTCTCTTTATAGTCAAATATACAGTTGGTCGGTGTTTAACAAGCAATGACGATATCTGTGATATGTTCAAAAAAGTATATTGTATTTTATTGTGACATAATTAGTCATGAAAACGATTTATATTGTCATATTGTCAAGCCCTAGAACCTACACGTCTTCTGTATGTTTATATATGGCGAAGTACATGCCATGGTGTACCGCTCCACCATTTAAAAAAAAAAGTGCGTTAGACCAAAGCATTCTCAAAACTGTCATAAAAATATCTCTAAACATCAGGCAGTGAATTCATAACCATTTCATGTAGTAACTATCTGTGAGGGAGCTTTTAGAGGTGGACGTCTGGTTCCTGTCACCACCACTGTGAACAATTCTGACTCGGTAAGTTTCTCTACAACAGAGCATTTCACACCACATGACTCTGTTTACAAGTTAACCACTTAATTATGCAGAAATTTTAGAAAATTGGTGGAGTTCCCCTTTAAGCTAAGGATGAGATATCTGGCTATGTAAGCTTGGGTCAACATGTCGTTATCAGGAGGTAAAACAACAGTGACCATTCATTCATTAATCACCTAATCAGTTGAATAACAGTCTAATCAGTTACTGAATAATCAAATCAGGGCAGTGAAGCTTATGAAGTCAACCTGAAGACAAAAATGCTAATTAGACAGGGAGAGATTCCACACCAAAACAAAACCTTACGTATTGATCTGATATACTACGAAGCTTTACCCCACATATGTGTTGGGTAGATGTGTTTGGCCCCTGACATTATTGCATAACGTCTCAATGGAGTATCAGTTATCATATTGCCCAGCTCTAATTAAGATATTTTTCTGATACCAGCCCGATACTGATGTGCAATCACTAATACTGATTACTATAATAATATTAGCTCCTAATACTTTATTATTAGAAGTGTCATCTATTTTCCAGTTTCAGTAAATTAATACAGTTAGAGAAGATTATATTGATATAAGGTCTTTTTTAAAGAGGAGTAATGTGAGCTTAGCTGAGTGTGACAACAGGGAAAAGTGTAATCAAAGAAAACAAATTCCTGAAGATAAAAATCAATACTACAGAGCCCAGAGGGTGACATGGTGATTGTTTTTTATAAGGCCTGGCCACAAATTAATATTTTGATGTCACAAATTAATATATTGAGGCCACAAATTACTATATCGAGGCCACAGTTTACTATATCGAGGCCACAATTTACTATATCAAGGCCACAAATTACTATTTTAAAGCCACAATTTACTATATTGAGGCCACAGTTTACTATATTGTGGCCAGGAATTACTATATCAAGGCTACAGTTTACTATGTCAAGGCCACAATTTACTGTATTGAGGCTACAATTTACTGTATTGAGGCTACAATTTACTGTATTGAGGCTACAATTTACTACATCGAGGCCACAATTTACTATATTGTGGCCAGGAATTACTATATCGAGGCCACCAATTACCATATTGATGCCACAAATTATGATATTGTGGCCAGGAATTAGTATATCGAGGCCACAAATTACTTTACTGAGGCCACAAAATTACTTTACTGATTTTACTATATTAACTCATGGCCTCAACATGTTAATTAGTGGTCTTTATTAAAAATATTGACGATGTCACCCTATGGGCTCCGTACAATAGAGTGATAATGGTAACAGTACATAAGATCACACTGTCGCTCAGTAAATCATACTGTACAGTTATATTTGAATGAGTCTGCTGTGTTTCAGTCTTTCCCTGCAGTCATGACGGAGTTCTGGTTGATCTCGGCTCCTGGAGAGAAAACCTGCCAGCAGACGTGGGACAAGCTGATGATGGCCACCACCCGCACCAACAACCTGTCCACTAACAACAAGTTCAACATCCCTGACCTCAAGGTTTGACCTTCAGTGTTACTGCTTTTGAAGTTTGTGCAGTGGACTGAATGATGCATATTTAGGCTGCTCATAACAAATAGTTCACATTTATTTGGTATTTGTTATTTTATCAAATATCAAATAAATGTTACATTTATGTGGTATTTTTATTGTGTTTAACTAGCTGTTGTAGATGTATGTGATTAATGCGGTTGGGAATAATTTCATCTGTTTCCTGTCGACAATGAAATCCTGGACTTCTCCCTTTGAGTAAGGTCTGAATCCTTTTAGTTCCTCTTACACGAATCTCAGCTGAACGTGTCTTGTGAGCAAGTTTGACTCTCAGCAGTTCCTCTTCTGCTACGTAAAGCATAAAGTGACAGTTTGATGCAAAAAAAAGGTTTTTGCCTCGTTGTCCTAAATGTAGTTGATCAGTCAAGACATATTCGACGTCTAACGTTTGCTTGTTTAGTTTTAAGTAATGGAAGCTTAGAAATTAGCATTGTGCTTGAATCATAACACACTTTATTCAAACTGCATAAAAATGTCAAGTGATCTCTAATAGACTTCTGTGATTTCTGACACACCGGTCATCTATTAACTGAAGTACAGACACAAGTCAGTCTTCAAGATGCTGCTACTACTGTTTTTAGCTTTAGCTATTTAGTCCATGTCTGTAGATCACAGTGTCAGAAACCAAAGACATCTATTAGAGATTACTTAACATTTTATGCAGTTGCAAGTGTCTTATGATTAAAGTATTTGAGATTACTTAAAGGAATACTTGGGTGAAAACGTGCACATTTTACCACTTGTCGATCAGGCCTTTTTCGTTTAGCGCTGGAGCTACGAGGCTAAACACTAGAAGTCAATAGTCACCCAAATCTTTTTCTGTAAATACATCCCCAAAACCTCTCTTAACCCTCTCAATCCGCGTCCATGTCTTTATTAAGGCTGCCCAGACTTTTCCATGTGGTTTAGGACACAGTATGACTCACTGTGAGCTATAAGATGAACGAAATTTCAATGTGTAGCTGAACTCAGCCGCTTTAACAGGGTGTTGTGATGAATACTGACTGCCTTGCAGAATCCCACTGTGCACATGTTTTATTGACTACATTTGGGCTAAAGGGGCCATGAAACTATGTTGGGTTCGGCCATATTATCGATTTTTATAGGTATTATTTGGTAAAATGTAATTTAAGATGTGCATCAAGCATGTATTTTGTTGCTGTCTTGACAGCCTCGTATCTCCAAATAGGTAACTTTACAGGAGAAGGAAAAAAACGTCCTTAACTTTGAATGAAGGTTAATGTAACAACTTTTTTTCCTCTGCTCATCCTGAAAGTTTAATTCCGTGTAAGGACAGCTGTTGTTTTTCAATTCTGTAAGGGAAAAAAAAGACCAAAGTGGAGATACAAGGTTTTATGTTGTCTGTCCTTTCATGGTTGACCCTGTTGGCCCCTCTGAAGTGTAGTCCAGCCCCTCCAGCTTGTTTACGCCCGACGGGGCGAGAACAGAATTGGCGCCAGCAGAAGCTCTTCGGGCCTCTGGTTTTGCCGCTGACCGTCTGGCTCTTGCACAGCGCTGACCAAACACAGCCTGGCTGCGTTTGTTTTGCTTCGTTACGTCAGGTTTCTGATCAAAGCCACTGTCTCTCTGTCCTTTTGCAGGTCGGGACATTAGATGTTTTAGTGGGTCTGTCCGACGAGCTGGCCAAGCTGGACTCTTTTGTGGAGAGGTATAGTTTTGCTTTACTATCCAGGAAAACATCCCAGTGCAAACCAACACTCCAGTCGAACGCCGCTTTGATCTGTCCGACTGTCCAGACCCGCGTTAGCCATTTCAGCCTCGTTCTGTGAATTCTTCTGTTTGCGAAGATGATGTTATTAGTTAAGACGGGCACATCTTTTGCCTGCTTTACCTTCAAGTGCTGCGGAATCTCGCGCGGCCGTGTGATGACCGCCGTCCCTGGCTAAAATTAACCGTTTAACAGTTTGGTGACACACCAGCATCTCTTTCCTCAATCATATTTAAGTCCTATGACTTATGCCTCGTCCATGACTGCAAGATTCTATTTTTAAGTGTTTGCCAGCTTGAAAGGCTCAGACGGGTCATTCAGACGCAGACATGCCATCCAACACTTTGATTAATGTCTTCTAGAGAATTCCTCAACATTACAGTCATGATTTTCAGGCCTGTTTTCACTCTCAGCGTTACGGAGCGTGGGTGCATTTAATCCGAAATACGTTTAACAGTCTGTAATCTTGTTTTAGACAAAATAGTTCTGCGCAAAAACAAATTTAAACGGTTTTATCCCTCACCGGAAATGTGTCAAAGGGTTGTTTTTTTTTTAGATTTGCACTGGAGCTACGAGGCTAATGTCACTAACAACTGATGGAAGCTTATCTACATCAGTTATCGTTGTGCATTAATCTCTAATAGACTTGTTTTTGTGGTTTCTGACACTGTATAACTGTGTTACCTATAAAAATGGACTAAAGCACAGAAAAGTTCTGACTTCTAGGTGATTGCCTATACTGTTTTTAGCTTTACCTGTTTCGCCCATGTTTATAGATAAGAGCATGTAATAAATTTAGCTTCTTTAAACTTGAGCTTTGAGGCTAACATAGCTAGCAAACAATAGAGGTCAGTAGTCACCCAAATCCCTTCTGTAATAAAATATACATCATATATATATATATATTGCGATCATTTTGAGTAAACAATCTCTTTGAGAGTGGTTGGGTTGATTGTAGAGACTCAGATGTCTTTACAGTGGTGGTGATAGGAACCAGGGGTCGCCATGACTACAACACAAATATAGACATTTTATCTACTAACCAAAACCACCAGTGAACCTACAGGAGTCTTCTGAGTTTATATGTGACTGTTAATGATGGTAAAATAGTGGAAAATCTGAAAAACATGTTTTCTTTAGGGACTATTTTGCCTTACAAGACCCTGCATGCACCTCTTCCCATGAGGGAGCTTTTAGAGGTGGACGTCTGGTTCCCATCACCACCACTGTGAACAATTCTGACTCCTTTTCTTCAGAACTGAGCATTTCACACTGTTTACATCTTAACCATATAGTTATGCAGCAGTTTTGAAATCTATGAAATTACCCCTTTGTTTTCTAGATGATTAAGTTTTTTTGATAGAAGTCTTTTAAGCTTCTAAGCTGCCGAGCTGTCAGCGCAGCTTTGATGCTGGCGATGAAGTGTGGTTGTGAGGATGGTATAGAATGTGACAGAGTGTGTGTTATGTGTGTGATGCGTGTTTGATGCGGTTCGCAGTGTGGTGAAGAAGGTGGCGCAGTACATGGCCGACGTTCTGGAGGACAGTCGGGATAAAGTTCAGGAGAACCTGCTGGCTAACGGAGGTGAGCCGAACACAGACGCACCGACAGAGACTCGCACTCATCTCTGGGCTGGAAACAGTGGCTGAATTTGCTGAATGAATGATTTCTGAATTAATGTTTTATTGTTTTTGTTCTCAGTGGATCTGATCACATACATCACGAGGTTCCAGTGGGACATGGCCAAGTACCCCATCAAGCAGTCTCTGAAGAACATATCTGAAATCATATCTAAGGCAAGTCTCATCAGAAGAATCGTTTGTTAGTAGGCATGTTCTGATCTAGTCTACAATCTGCAGCAGAAAGGTTAAAGTTAAAGCTGCACTATGTCATTTTTTGGTAATGTGAAAGAAGCAGCATTACTGAGAGAGGAGAATAAAAACAGGCTAAAATATGGTGAGCTTGAGTTGCTGCAAGTCGCCCTGTAAAGCCTGAAATAATCATTTAAAAGTCAAAGAAGTTGGGTCAGCAGTTTTTTTCACACCACATTGTATGTCTTTATGTATTAACGCCACACGCACAGACTCAAAAAGAAGGTCCAGCTCGATGTTTAGGCCTCAAATGATCTCAAAATCAGCACTGTTAGAAATAAAGGTTCTGTTCAGGTACATTTTTCCTTCATCAAGGTACAAACAATGTAAACATTCCCTCAAAGGTACAACAGTGGTTCTAAGGTCTGATTGTGAACCTTAAATAAGTTTTTCCAGATGAAAAGTTCGTATTTGTACCTTTTCATAACCGAATGTTTTAAACAGAACAGTAAAATAAAAGCCTGGAGACGAGACGGGGTGTGTGGAGTCAGTACAGCTTAGAACAGATCATTTCAGTGGATTATGGTTCAGTTATGTTCCCTGACTAAAGGTACTGAGATGGACCATTGAGGGTCCCACCCCAGTGACAAGAGTGACAGTTTAGTACCTTTATTACTGAGAGTATACTAATAAAGATATGATGACAATAGTAGATAGTAGATTTACTCACCTCCTCGGATGACGCATCCAAACTTTTGACTGAGTTCTGTTTAAATGCTCAGTGTGATTGGGGGGCTAACACGCTGCAAATTTACTTTCTGTTGCTTTCTGTGAGCGACATGCCACCAGAAACATGTCCAAACTACCCCCGCCATGTTTTTCATTTGCAAGTCACAGCCAGTTGAAAATGAAACCATCACAGAAACGTTCTGCTTTACCAGCTGCACTGCTTCTGCTTTTAAACCGTGGTGAAGAGGAGAGAGAGCAAACTGACAGAAAGACGCTGGCTACTGGTTATACTGAAGAATTTAATAAAAAAAGCAAACAGTGGATATCAGTTCAGAGTGTATAGTGCTATACACATATTAAAAAAGAGCTCTAATTGCACTGCACTGCAGGATATTAAACCGGTAGCCATATAAACAAATTAAATCATAAACCAATATCAATCAGGAAGTACACCAAAAAAGGCATATCAGTCCAGAATGTCACATTCTGCTAAAAATGAAGTGATTTCACTGTAGTGTTAATTGTCAGTCTAGGATGTTAGTATATATTATCAAATTAATGTGGCTGTCTCTGAAAACATGAAAGATCAGATCAGTATCGGCTGATAGTCAACACTCAGATTGGATTGGGGGTAAAAACACTGGATCAGAGCTTCGCATTCATAAGCCAAGGCATTTGTTCTAGTGACACAAACAGAAAATGTAGTACAAACTGCAGTAAAAAAAAAATCTAAAATACCAAATTATCCAATTATTATGTAAAACCGTAGTAATTACAGTGACAGTTTAGAAGGGAAGTCCACCAATTTCTGCATAATTCAATCACTGAGATGTAAACAGAGTCGGTTAGAGTGGTTTGGTATGAAATGCTGATTGTAGAGTTGATTGTAGAGACCCAGATTTCTTTACAGTGGTGGTGATAGGAACCAGGGGTCGCCATGACTGCAACACAAATATAGACATTTTATTTACTATCCAAAACCACCAGTGAACCTACACGTGTCTTCTGAGTTTATATGGAATGTTGATGATGGTAAAATAGTGATAACTCTTAAAGTTTAACATGGGGACTATATTTTAAACTTACATTATAGTCCAAAACTATCGTAAAACAGTGTCTCAGTCATCAGGCAGTGAATTCATAACCATTTCATGTAATAATTTTCTGTGAGGGAGCTTTTAGAGGTGGACGTCTGGTTCCTATCAACACCACTGTGAACAGTTCTGACTCAGTAGTTTTAGAGCATCTTTACAGCTTATTTGCATTTAACTATGCAGAAATTTTGAAAAGTTGGTGCAATTCCCCTTTAACATAATGCCATGCCTCTGGAATCTTATGTAAGAGCAGCCGTGCACAAATGCTGAGCAGAGTAAATCTTTAAATGCTGCTTTGTCTCCCCCTGCTGTTCAACAGCAAGTAACGCAGATCGACAATGACCTGAAGGCCAGAGCGTCGGCGTACAACAACCTGAAGGGCAACCTGCAGAACTTGGAGAGGAAGAACGCGTGAGTGAAGAGGCTCAGTCAGAGGCTATGCACACTACTAAAAAAGATGGTTCTTCAAGAGTTCTTTAGTAAAGAAATTGGTTCTGTATAGAACCATGAACATTAGAGAACCTTTTGCATGATTAAAGGATTCTTTGCATCATTAAATGGTTCTTCAGGTTGATGGAAAGTTTGCATGAATGTGCTATCGATGGTTCTATATAGAGCCTGTTTACAATTGGTTCTACATAGTACACAAAAGGGTTCTTTTATTGTTACGATATCAAGCTTGTAACAATAGAAAAACCCTTTTGGGTGCTATATAGAACCATCTATAGCACATACATGTAAATTTTCCATCAATCTGAAGAACCCTTTCCTGATGCAAAGAACTCTTTAATCACGCAGAGGTCTCTTTGGTTCTAGATAGAACCAATTTCTTTACCAAAGAACTGTTGAAGAACCATCTTTTTTTAAAGTGTACTCTAACCAGTATTCTGTTTATTGGCATCTGTATTGGCCGTTGTTGTCTGCAAGGATTTCCTTAAATTCGTATGCATTTTAGATTTTTAGATACATTTGAAAAAAAAAAAAAATATACAGCCAAACACAGATCAGGCATAACATTATGACCACCTGGATAATTCTCAGCACTACAGTAACACTGACTTGGTGGTGGTGTGTTGGTGTGTGTTGTGCTGGTACGAGTGGATCAGACACAGCAGTGCTGCTGGAGTTTTTAAACACCTCAGTGTCACTGCTGGACTGAGAATAGTCCACCAACCAAAAATATGCAGCCAACAGCGTCCTGTGGGCAGCGTCCTGTGACCACTGATGAAGGACTAGAGGATGACCAACACAAACTGTGCAGCAGCAGATGAGCTATCGTCTCTGACTTTACATCTACAAGGTGGACTGACAAGGTAGGAGTGTCTAATAGAGTGGACAGTGAGTGGACACAGTGTTTAAAAACTCCAGCAGCACTGCTGTGTCTGATCCACTCATACCAGCACAACACACACACACCACCACCACGTCAGTGTTACTGCAGTGCTGAGAATGATCCACCACCCAAATAGTACCTGCTCTGTGAGGGTCCATGGGGGTCCTGACAACTGAAGAACAGGGTAAAAGGGGGCTAACAAAGTATGCAGAGAAACAGATGGACTACAGTCTGTAACTGTAGAACTACAAAGTGCACCTATATAGTAAGTGGAGCTGATAAAATGGACAATGAGCGTAGAAACAAGGAGGTGGTCATAATGTTATGGCTGATTGCTGTATGCGCCCTTTAAGCCAGACGCCACAAAGAGAGGCTATCAATGATGAATTAACCACAAATGAACAGTGGTGTTCTGGCTAAGTTGTAATAATATGCTGTACCACTAGAGGGAGCCTGCTGACCCGGAGCCTCGCAGACATTGTGAAGAAAGAAGACTTTGTGCTGGACTCTGAGTACCTCATTACTCTGCTGGTAGTGGTACCAAAGTAAGTGCAACTCATTTCTGTATAATTTGGTTTTTATTCTGGATTTTACTTTTAAGTGTCCTCCAACTCCAAATGTAGTTGAACAGCCATGACCATGTTATAC
The DNA here is from genome assembly GCF_904425465.1 of Colossoma macropomum. Classification (NCBI taxonomy): domain Eukaryota; kingdom Metazoa; phylum Chordata; class Actinopteri; order Characiformes; family Serrasalmidae; genus Colossoma; species Colossoma macropomum. The sequence continues at coordinate 4,652,444 of NW_023494809.1, forward strand.
ACACAGTTTGCCATTTCTTGATTTTTCTTCTAGAGCTACATGCAAACTGCATGTCTACAGTCATCACATGCTAGCGTCCAACAGTGTTAAGCTGTTAAAGGGGCACTCCAGCCTAAAACTAGAGTTTTTGTTATGCTTTACAGTATTTTGTAGTGCAGTGCTGGCCTCATCAGTTTGACAGAAGTCACAATGTTACATCATTTACATTTTCACTCATCAGCGTTCTCTCACTACAGTACCCAGCATGCGTTGTGCAAAGACATTGGGAATCTCTGTGGTGACAAACAGTCCTTATTAGTTTTTACTGTAAGTTATTACAGTTAAATGACTGCAAGATATTCTACTGCTTAGCAGTAACATTAGGTATCAACCAGCTAAAGGGAGAATAAAACAATAAATAAATAAAGTCAGCCTTAAAATTCCCCCCAAAGCAGTTGTAGCTCCTCCCACCTTCAAAATACATCATTAGAGAGGGGTTTTCCTAAGCTTTGTACTGGACGACTGCAGCACTGCTAGAGGAGGTGAATAGACGTGTTTACAGCAGATGTAGCAGTGGTGACATTTTAAATTTTGGTCAGAGTGCCCCTTTACGTCACCTCTAACAGACTTGATTATGTGGTTTCTGACACTGTATGACTCACTGTTACCTATAAACATGGACTAAAGTACAGACAATATCCAGGCTATGAAACGACCGAGGCCCAATCCCATTTCACCCCTTGGCCCTTCCACTTAGCCCTACCCCAGTGTTTTTTGCATTCATGTCTAGGGGTAGGGTGTCCTGATTCTTGTTGAGATAGAGCGGTAGGGTGAAGTGTTGGGGCTACATGACCCTCCAAACGGAGGTTTTTCAGAGACTCCAAACAGAGAGTTATGAGAAATAAGGGAAAAACGGCAAGATGGAGAACAAGAGACCAAAGAAACCCACAAATGTGAGAATTTTCTCTGTTAAAAATTACAATAACCACTGTATTATATTAGTTTAATGTTCTTTCAGTGTATTATGGTCCTTTTCTTCAAAACAAGCATAAAAAATCGCTAGTAGTAGCTGAAGTCTAGCTAGCTAAATTTCTCGATACACCTTAAATGGTGGAACTAGATTGAGGCGTCAGAATGTAACTGCTGCTCCATTTAAGGTGGAATGGGAAAATTCGAACAACATGCTTGTGAATATCTGACTTCAGCTTCATATCACTGAAGAATTAGGGGTGGGTGATAATAAATAATTGCCCCCCTCTTTGAAGGAATATGATGCCCTAAATGTAACTAAAGCCCAGCAGTGAGGAGCTGAACTTTACCCTCCTCTGCTATCACTGCAGACTGGCAGGGTCGCCTACAGAGCAGCACTGTAGGGAAAATTTCAACCACTAACCCCTTGTAACTCAGTTCTAAGGGCAAGGTGATACTTTTGTAAACAAGGGGTAGGAGTTAAAATCAGAAATGGGATTGAGTATTATTTCTTTACTTTTTTCAGCTATGAGGTGTATTTTTGTCCATTTTTTTTGTTGTTTTTACCAAACTTGTCTTGGCTGATCAGCAGTTTAGAGTAAAGGGGAAAGTTGTTTATATTTTTTTCTTAGTTTTCTGAACCGTCACTTTGAGACTAACAGTATATACCCCACCTCATCAGGGCAAGTTATGCAGAATGGCAGAAGACGTACGAGACTCTTGCGGAGATGGTGGTGCCACGATCCACAAAGTAAGCTCAGCATGTCTGATGTCCATCTCAGGAGTGCAGATTTATGTATTTACAGTTGATTGAGCTTTTTACCAAGCAGCGTACAGCGATCAATTGTAGTGAATGGATCAAAAATTAATGGAGGACTTGACTAATTATTGAGTGGTTATTTCAAAAAGCAGTTTTGATGAAAATTCCTAAAAGTGAAAGTTCTATACCAATTTCCTGGACCATTTGACATTAGAACATTAGGTGGAGGTCTTCTGAAGTTTATAAAGGTTCTTCACACACACGTTTACAAAAGTAGTTCTCTGAAGAACCATACACTGAATGATTTTTTGGGGGTACCAAAAGTGGTTCCTCTAAGGCATCATGCAATGAACCCTTATGGCACCTTTATTTTATACATACATATATGTGTGTGTGTGTGTGTGTATATATACAACATCAACCTATATATATTTATATAGTTAAGGCACAATGCATAACAATTCTTTTTCTATAACCATAGTAATGATAATGACAATTAATTTGGAATTCAGTGTATGTCTGCCGTATTTGTCTGTATTAAGTATTTTACCACAGCTCAGCCAATCAGATTTTAGAAGTGGAAGTGTTTTTATAGTGCACATTTTAAAAACTGACCATGTATTTTGAAGTGACAGTAGGTGATGACAGTAATCCTTAAACCTTTAGGCAAATCAATACAGTTGGATGCAAAAGTTTGAACACCCCTGTTAAATGTACATGTTTTGTTGATTTTCTAAGTAAAAATAAGTTAATACATCCTCTACAGAGAAAACACTTAAGTATTTTCTGACTTAAAGGGGGTTGGAAAAAGAAAACGTATTTTATATTGTATTTTTGCTGAATATGTTAAATTCAGCAAATAAACAGCGGTTGTGCGTTAAAGTGTGCAGAAGTGTGTTCTCTCTTAAGGATGTGAACTTATTTTCACTCAGAAAATCAACAAACCAGGGGTCGCCCAAATTTTTTACACAACTCCTACTGAACTAACAGTTTTGTTTCTCCACAGTCTGCTGTTCGAGGACCAGGACAGTGGGCTGTTCAGCGTAACTCTGTTCCGCAAGGCCGTCGACGACTTCAGACACAAAGCCAGAGAGAACAAGTAGGGGTTATTACTGTTGCAGACATAGCGTTAGTCAAATATTGGACTCGATATGTCTGTGATCTACCCATCGTAAGATGAAAGCTATTCATTGTAAAATTGCTATTATTGTGAAATGGAAGTGTATAGGAACAGCAACAGCTTAGCCAAGAAGCATTAGCCCAAGCAAGCTCACAGAGCAGGGCTGCTGAGTGGTGAATCAGGCTTCACTATCTGTCAGTCTGATGGATGAATCTGGGTTTGGCGGATGCCAGGAGACACTACCTACCGGAATGCATAGTGCCAACAGTAAAGTTTGGTGGAGGAGGGATAATGAGCTGGGGCTGTTTTCAGACCCCTTAGTTCCAGTGAAGGGTGATGTTGATGCTACAGCACACAAAGACATTTTACACAATTATAAGCTTCCAACTTTGTGGCAGCAGTTTGGGGAAGACCCTTTCCTGTTCCATCATGACTGAGCCCCTGTGCACAAAGCAGCTCCATAAAGACATGGTTTGATGAGTTTGGTGTGGATGAACTCCAGTGGCCCCCACAGAGCCCTGACCTCAACCCCACTGAACACCTTTGGGATGAACTGGAATGTCGATTGTGAGCCAGGCCCTCTCGTCCAACATCAGTGTCTGACCTCATAAAGGCTCTTTTAACTGGGCACAAATTCCCACAGACACACTCCAAAATCTGGTGGAAAGCTTCTCAAAAGAGTGAAGGCTGTTATAGCCACAAAAGAGGCAACTCTGCATTATTAATGCTCATGGTTTGGAATGGAATGTTCATCAAGCTCATATAGGTTGTGATGGTCAGTTGTCCACATACTTTTGGCCATGTAGTGTATTTTCTCAAATATGACACCAATATACACTGACATATCTTTCAACTGTTGTTTGAATAGTAAGCCTTTGTAACCACATTGGCAGGGGCTTTAATGGACATTCAGGAGATTTGAATCATGATCTTTTTGAACAGCAGTACTTTTAGTAACTTGTATTTTATGTAACTTGCCAGTTTTTGTCACACGGTTTTATAAACGTCTAATCAGACGTGTGTTCACTGCTTGTAGGTTCGTCGTCCGAGACTTCCAGTATAATGAGGAGGAGATGAAGGCTGATAAAGAGGAGATGACGAGGCTCTCCACTGATAAGAAGAAGCAGTTTGTACGGCCCAGTTTTCTCCATTCGTCCTAAACAGTGTTTTCTATTTTAAAACCTTGTATAGCTGAATAAGTTGAGTTAGAGCAGACACTAAAGTGTGTAGGACAGTAGGGACAGTGATATGAAAGATTTGTCACCGATAGTGGAGCTAAAAATTCTAGTAACTGATATCAGATGACGTCATCTTATATGCTTAAAAATGAGACACCCGTATGGATCGCTTTACTCACGTGTCAGTTTTAAATAGTCAAATTTGTTAACCTTAAAAAAAAATACAACAGTAGAAACTCATAATATTAATAGTATGCAAAAGTTTGGGCACCCCTGGTCAAATGAAGTAAATAAGTGCGTAAGTCAACACATCATAGTTAACAAGGAGAACACAGTTCTGCACATTTAAATGCACAACCACTGTTTATTTGATGAGTTGTATGTATTTTTTTTTGGGGGGGTGCACATAAAATATGGCCTATGCAAAAGTTATGGCACATTTACTGTACTGACACTTAACTGTAATGGTTGCATGACACTAGCCTTGCTGACATCCCGATAATCCTTTAATAATCAGACTAATTGCTGAATAGAATACGTCCATGTAAACACCTCAACTGGAATAGTCTAGTCTGATTGAGGCCACTTGGAATACAGTTTCTATACAGTTGATCGAGGTGGGTAATCCTGTGAATAATCATAGAAGAATAATATCCGTGTAAACGCCTGTATCTGATTACATCCCAATCTGAAAGTTTAAGTCCGTTCTGATCATGTTCGTCACGTCATAGTGAAAGTTTATACCGTTCAACATGGCGGAGCAGAAACTGGTCTGCAGAGGAGACGAAGTTTATGCTCTGATCTTTAAAAGACGGCGGTGGGACGGACGTCCAGCTTATGTGTCTCAGAACACGACGTCTTCCTCTCGGCCTTCTTTAATAAGGACATGTGAAGGACGTTTTCCAGAGTCTGACATCATTTTAAAGTGATTAAGAACACAAGCACTGCTCACTGCTGCTCATCTCACTCTGACTGGACTCACGTGATGCTGGTTGTCATGGTAATGTCTACACTTAGTGGTTCTCTACACATGCGTGCAATTTTGGATCTGATTACTTGTAGTGAGCATATAAGCAGAACATTTCCATCAGATTGTTGAGCAGAGTGAGAAATAAACACCTCAGTCTTCATCTGTAATCGGAATGTATTCAATCGGATTGGCAAAAATCTTTGCATGTAAACACAGACAGTGGAATATTGCTGGACATGATCTGTCATGACAACTCATGACAGCGGTTATGTCAATGTTATGTAGCAGAATTCAAGGTGAATAAAGTGTTACCTAGTGTTAGCTAAATAACCTTATAACTTTAAACTAGGAAATTGGACTGGGATTTCTGCTGATGCCCATATATCAGCGTAACCTCAACCTTGACTGATTTTACTGGCCAAATGATCAATTGGTCAGACCCTATTCCTCAGGCTGGGAAGAGGGACTGTTGCTGTAAACCAGTGGTTTTCCACTCCAGTCTTGTGGACTCTGCACAGTTTCAGGTATTACCCAACCCAGCGCACCTGTTCCAGCACATCAGGTCATTATTAAGCTCTTCAGGAGCTGGATCAGGTGTGCTGGAGGCAGAGAACACCTGAAACTGTGCAGGGCTGGGGGTCTGCACTGCTCTGAACTTGGTTGTTAATTCCTGCCTGCTGTGTCTGTTTTCCTCAGGGTCCTCTAGTGCGATGGCTGAAGGTCAACTTCAGTGAGGCCTTCATTGCTTGGATCCACATTAAGGCTCTGAGGGTGTTTGTGGAGTCTGTATTAAGGTATATGATAGTAAATTAAAGCAATAGTAATGTAAATATTAAAGGGTCCATATCAAGAAAAATAAATTTACCTCACTTTTTTTTTTTTTAAATAAGGGTTAATGTACACTCTTAAAAAAGATGGTTCTTCAGGGGTTGTTTAGTAAAGATAGAACCGTCTACAACACATTCTCCATCAGTCTGAAGAACCCTTTTATCTTGCAAAGGCTTCTCTGGGTGTTCATGGTTCTATGTAGAACCATTTTCTTGACTAAACAACCCTTGAAGAACCATCTTTTTTAATAGTGTAGTATCTAAACATTGTTACAGTTTCAAAACATATTGCACATTGAATGTTTTTGTGATATCGTGTATCTGGCTCAGCTCTTTGAATGAGGTACAATACAGGGCAGCCAATCAACTCTGTTGTATTTACATATATCGGTCTTAAAGGCACAGTAACAAAAACAGACTGTGTCATTGTGGAGGATATAGTGAGGTTGGAAAATGATCAATTTAATTACTACTATTATTTGTATGCAAAATCATTAATCATCACAAGTGGACATCAAGGAAAACAGCAAAATACAAGACAAATGAAGATTCGGCCCCTTTAATTTAAACATGAACTGATATAAACTGATGCGTGTTTGTTTTCACCTGTGCAGGTATGGCTTACCTGTGAACTTCCAGGCGATGCTGCTGCAGCCCAATAAGAAGAACATGAAGAAGCTGAGGGAAGTGCTGTACGACCTGTATAAGCACCTGGACAGCAGCGCCGCTGCCATCATCGACGTGAGTCTCAGTCTGAAAACTGGCCTTTCACTGCTCCAAAGACTCTGTTAACCCTTAGAGGTCAATAGGAACATTCTGGAATTTCAAGTAGATAAATTTCATTTTATACACTTTAATTTTTTACGTGACCTCAGGGTTTGAAGATCAAGGCTGAAATACCCGATAAGGGACCAGATGTGTCGTTCATTACTGTTTTAGCTAAGTCAAGGAACTCATTTTGTCCCATTAAATATCTGAAGCGTTCTAGGAGGGACAGCATGCTGTTAGCGGTGGTCTCTACAGCCGAGGGAAGATTAAATTACGGCAAGAACAGGAATGTCATGAGCATAAAAGGCACAGAGCTTCAGAAACATGTGAAGCCCAGTTGTTACTGTTGAAATCTTTGAACGTGAAATGCAGCCAAATGAAGAACTGCTAGTTGAACATCACTGGTTGTTGCTGACAGATTTTGACTGGTTTACACTTCAGACTCTCTGTATATATTCTGCCCTCAGTAAAGCAGGTTGAGTGGTTTAGCAGAAAGCTAATTGGCTAATGCTACAATAACAAAAGACAGACTTCAAGTTAAGCCTTTAAAAATGGATTTACTTAAAAACTGAGACATACAAAGTAATCTGTCTGTCGTGTTAGGATTTTATAAGCATTTAAAGTATCTGATTACATTTCTCCAGATTCTCTGTCTGTAAATCGCTCAAAGCATCATAAGATGAATGAGGTGGATGTTAATTATACAGTGCAGATTCTAAACTGTGTGTTTTATAAGTCAGAGATTACATTTAAACACTATATCAACTGTGTTTCTAGGCTTCTAAGGTCCTGGATGGATGGAATGAAATTTGCTGGAGCAGAAAAAAACTGCACTCTTTCCAGTTTCCTTCCTCCCTCCTTCCCTCCCTTTCTCGCTTTCTTCCTTTTTTTTCTTTTCTTTCCTTTCTTTTCTTTTCCTTTCCTTTTTTCCTTTCTTTTCCTTTCCTTTCCTTCCTTCCTTCCTTTCCTCCTTCTTTCCTGTCTCCCTCTCTTCCTTCCCTTTCCTTCTTTTCCTTCCTTCCTCCCTTGCTTTCCTTCCTTCCTTTCTTCCTCCTTTTCTCCCTCCCTTCCTTGCTTACTTTTTCCTTTCTATTCTTCCTCCTTTCCATCCTTTTCTTTTCCTTTCCTTTCCTTTCCTTTCCTTTCTTTCCTTTCCTTTCCTCCTTCCTTCCTTTCTCCCTCCCTTCCTTACTTACGTTTTCCTTTCTATTCTTCCTCCTTTCCTTTCCTTGCCTTGCCTTGCCTTGCCTTGCCTTGGCAGCTTGTTCATTTTCTTTTTAGGAGAAAACTATTTAAGTTCTGGCCATAAAAAATAGAGAGAAAAATACACCTTTTATGATAATGCTAATTTCTGCTAGTTCCCCTATGGGATTTCTAATTATATGTTAGTTATAGTTAACATAGCATAATCATGTTCATTTGTCATTTCCTCTGTCTTTTCCCTAAGTATGTTGGTAGCTAATCTAACATGGCAGGTCAGTTCAACTCCTGAATTCTCAACCAATGAGAGAGGTCTCTCTCTGTAGCTCTACCCAGATACCACAGAGAAAACAGTCTGATTAGAAAATTTTCCATTTGGTGTTTGAAGAATTTAACACTTTTGTTTCCAACCCAAACCTAAGCTTAAATACAACACGCTGTTAAATATAAATGAACTAACAATAATGTTATAAAAACAATACTGAGCAAAAGTCTTAGGCACCAAGCACATTCTTTAAAGCCGTTTATCTCAGCGGTGAGTGTACTTTGTTTGGAAATAAACATGATATATTATTGGAATATATGCAAATAAGCATAAATGCAGTAAAAAGTCATTTTTTTTCCACCAAAGAAGCAGGTAAATCTTGTGAACTAGTTTGAAGAACAAACTTTGGTTCAGGATTTCACTCAGGAAAAGCAGCTGTGGCATGATAATTAGTTAAATACATATAATCACAATTCATTGTATTAATATAATTTCTATTTATTGTAATATAAAGATTTTTTCTGAACAAATAAACACTTACTGACCAGATAAACAGCCATTTTAATCTATTTTGATTTAACCTTTTCAGAGTTTTGTATAATTGTCTCTTTTTTTGTGCTTTTTTAGCAATCTGCCATGGACATTCCTGGTCTGAACCTGAGCCAGCAGGAGTATTACCCCTACGTTTACTACAAAATCGACTGCAACCTGCTGGACTTCAAATAGTGCAGCAGCGCTGGACCATCAGATCCATTTCCTTTTGTTTTTGTCTATGTGAAAAAGTATGAGCAGAGATTTCATTGCATTGTATATTTACACTCCCTACAACCCCCGCCCCCTCTCTCTCTCGCATGCTCATCCCTTTGTTGCTGAGTCAGCGGTGCTGCCGCGTGTCCATCCTGCCGTCCCTACCATGTTTACAGGGTTTTTTGTTTGTTTTTTTTTAAAGATCAGTGTATTTATATGTGTGCAAGTGAATGAATTGGGTATATTTAAGTTGCAGTTCTGCATTTTAAGTCATTCCACTGTTGCTTTGTGTATTGTGGTAGTTACATCTGCTGATAATATTAATAATAACAATAATAACAATAATAATAATGATAGCTATTTTGTTGTGTGAGGACGCTGGTGTCTTTACCCTTTACTCTGTGTTGACAGTGGTCCACATCAAGGAACGAATGGTATTTAAAAAAACAATGTGTTATGTACATTTGGTGTTAAAACAAATATATAAATATATATAAATATAAATATATATAAATGTGGAAAATATTGTCTGTCGTTGAATCAGAATATATGATACAAAAGGGTAATTGCCGTTTGTCTTTTTCTGCTGCCCTTTTTAGTATTGCCGTTTAAACTACAGCGCCCCCTACTGACCACAATGGCACAGTTTTACTGCTGTAAGCGCCTCTTTCTAAGTAACAGATGTTTACGAAGAGTATCTGACTTAAACAGTCAGTCGGCTCTTTATAGCTAACAGACTTACTTTAGTCCAGTGGTGGACGAAGAACACAAACCATGTACTTGAGTTAAAGTAGAGATACCCAAGGTAAAATATTACTGCAGTAAAAGTAGAAGTTCCTCCCTTTAGACCTCCACTTGAGTAGAAGTACAAAAGGATTTGCCTTCAAATGTACTTAAGTATCGAAAGTAAAAGTACTAAGAGATTAATTATGCCTCTAATGTTCTATTATCATTTTTGTAACAGGACTCTGCTTCGTTAACTCATTTTAGGTGAAAATACTCCAGTGTCTCTCTTGGTAAACCAGTCTTTTAATAGAATGTCATTAATTAGTGACGCTGATGTCTATTAAAATTATCATCAGCACAAAACACTGAAGGCAAACAGTTTCCATCAGGTAGAACTGAGTGGCTCTGAAATCACTTTTTGCAAACAAGCAAAGTTTCAGTTTAAGATTTATTTGCAGATTAGTTACAAGTTTAAATTTAATAAAAACTTTAAACTCAGGTTCACAAATGAGTTTCCTTTACTAAACTGCATCTGTAGGTCTCTGTTCATAAACATAAACTAGCAAAAACTAATTTACTATAAAATGAAAGTGTTTTTTATTTTATGCTGCTGCACTGATGTTGAACCGTGTGCTGCACTGGGTCGGTATGACCAACAGGTCAAAACAAGCTCAAAACAAAGTGACCGCTGTGCCCTGATTGGTGTTCTTACTTTGCGCTTCTTTCGTTTTGACATGTTACGTTTTTATACACACATAAACCAAAAGGAACGACAGATTTCTCATAATGTAGTGGAGTAAAAAGTGAGATATTAGACTTTGAAATGTGGAGTGAAAGTAAAAAGTCGCCCAAAATGGAAAAACTTCAGTAAAGTACAGATACACTAAAAAACTACTTAAGTACAGAAACTAATTACATTTACTTAGTTACTGTCCACCACTGCTTTAGTCTGTAATGATTGACATTATACACTTCAAATTTAAGTAAAAGGACTCTGCAGCAAAAATGTAAAAATGAACCCACACTATGTTTAAAGTAAACATGCGGTGCTGCAGGAGTCTCACTACAGCAAGATTTCCTGGTTTAAAGATGAAGAAACCCCCCTTCTGATGATGTATATTGAAGGTGGAAGTAAATTTTAAAGGGCTAGTGCTTTGGGGTGGACACTAAGAGAGGCTATTTGATTTATTTATGTATTTATTTTCCCATGTAGAGGACGCTAGGGATTTCCATAGGCTGTGTGACGTATTTACACAATGCATGCTGGGTATTGTAGTGAGAGACCTTATGTTGGAGAATAATACACATATTTTCCTCTCTGTGAAAATCTACTATGGTTCAAATAGACTTGGTCTGTTATTTAAACTCATCCTGGCACCAAAAGGTGTGACCTTACGGTTATTATTAGACGCAGTCATTTGCGAATGTTTTGGCACCCCTGGGCAAATCCTATGTTGTTGAGTGTTTGATGTTTATTTTGATGACTGTGTTTTATGTATGTAGGCTGGAAGACTCGTCTGGGTCAAATAACATAGAACTGTATTTGATTGTTTTGCATTGATTTACCATCAATTTGACTCTTTAGCAGCCCGACTCTTTCACACCTGCCACTTTCAACTGAACTGCTCATAAATCGTAACGAGCTGGAAACAAAGACGTGCGGGCTGCTTGCATAAAAAAAGATGGACTCCAATACTGCTCAAATACTTTAAAATTATTATGCAAAAACTAAAAAAGGTGGATCTTCAAGGGTTCTTTAGTAAAGGGAATGGTTTTGTTTAAAACCATGAGTTCTATAAAGGGTTCTGCTATTGTTATTATGTCTAGGTTCTATATAGAGCCATATACAACACATTCTCCATCAATCTGAAGATCCCAAAGATGCACTGCTCAATGCAAAAATGTCCCAGTGCAGGAATGACCTCATATGTTGAACTGCTACTCATACATATTTATGAACAACAGCCAAAGCAACAATTCAAACATATTGCATTATTTTATTACCATCATCAGTATATGTACAGATTCTGAAAACAAAAATAATCACAGCTACAGATCATGGGTACGAGCACAGCAGACGTACATGCATTTCGCAGTCACTATTTATTTATAGGAGTGTCCGACCTCACGGCTCCATCTTTTTCCCTTTTCTTTATGCGGAGATCGTTCAGCGATGAGCACGCTCAGCTCTGGACAGGTGAATCTGTATGGTCACCAACACCTGCCCTGGTTTACATGGCCAGCACTTTCACACTGTCCCTCCGAAAGACGTGCTGAATCGGCCAGTCACGTCCCAGGCTAGTAAAACAGCACTCTAAACAGAATCACTGTTCATTTTAGGGAGCGCACTGTGCTTATCTGGCAGCTCCAGTAGTGGAGACTCCTGTGTGCTTCATGGAGGCAGATGTTATGGAGTACTGTTCAAAAGTTTGGAATCACTGTTTTCAACATTTTAGTCTGACATATTGGAAAAAAATAAAACACAAAATGTGCCATTACTTTTGCACAGACCATGTTTTATGTTATTTTATTTTTTCTTAATATGTTAAATTCAGCAAATAAACAGTAACTATGCATTAAAATGTGCAGAAGTGTGCCTCTGTAGAGGATAAGTTCACTTATTTACACGGTGAAAATCAACAAAACATGGAATTTGATGGGGCGCACAAACTTTTGCACACGACTGTAATTAGTATGAAGCTGTCAATAAAAATGTAGAAATGCGAAAGGTGTCCAGAATAAACAGCTACAGGTGATTCTACAGCTGGTCGAGGAAGCTGTAGAACACTGAGAATGAAGTTATAATGAAATGCATAGGGATGCACCGATATGGGAATCGTGGGCCGGTGCAGATATCCGATATTTTTAAATGCATATCTGCTGATATCAGTACATAAATGTTTATGAAATGTAGAAATTGGGACTAAATCTAGCTGGATTAGCATTACGAAGAGATATGTTTATTTCTTTATGATATTTATTGTTTATTGTAAAGTAACAACTGCAGTAAAATTAATAAAATGTATGTTTTAATGCAGTAACTCAGTGTCAAATCTAAACATCTCTCTGATAGCATTTTTATAAAAAAATCTCTTTTGATAATTATATGGTTCCGATATCATCATACATCCCTGAAAATTAATATTAATATTATTATTGGAATGTTAATATTAATTTTAATATCCGGAATTCATATTTCAAAAGTGGATCTCCCGTTAAGCAGACAAAACACAGGTAAAACAGATGATCACTAGGGGTGTAACGATGCATCGTAACATCATAATGTAAAAATGTAATAATGCATCCTGGAGAACAGACATTCTATTAATTATGACTTTGAATGTAATTGCATTGTTTAAGCACCAAAGTTCGCAAATTACCAGCACCAGTCAATCACTTTTCTTCATTCAGCTTGTTCAAAAAATCGTGAGAATATCGAATCGTGAGAATATCGTTACACCTCTAATCATTACAGTACATTTTATCATTTTATTCACTTCTTTTTTCACAGAAATATTGAATAAAAATACCTTTTGGTGAACAGTCTGGAATATTTAAATCGGCACTGTGGGATTTATTTTGTAGATTAAATACCGCAAGTGATTCCAAACTTTTGAACGCTGGCGTACTCAGGAGTTCAGGTGTTTCAGAGACACTGTGAGTTGTGTAGAACCAATGTAGCCACTGCTAACAGCTTTATGGATCAGAAAGGCAAAGAAACGGTTTTAAGGCAAAGAAATGGTTTTAAAGTGTGGAAAACCGAGAGAAGAAATGCAAATTCTGCATTTTTTTGAAAGACACACTTCAGTCCACGAGGGTTTACACAGTGGGATTCCTCAGCAAGACAACTGAAAAGAGAAGCAGCTTGATAAAGCATGCTAATGTGGCTAACAGGGCATTTCAAAGGAACATTTCAGTCAAATATCCCTCCCTTCCTTTAGCCGGCTTCAGCAGTATATCTGTGCTCCTTCAGTGGAGTAAACAAATAAGAACTAGTAGCCTCCAGTTAGCATTGTCTAATTTGCATAATGCTAATCGGTAGCTATTTGTGTTCATTCATTGTTAGCAACATTAGCATTTTTGAGTCGACTATCCTGGTGAAGCTCGAAGTAGCATATCGCTGTTGTCGGAACAAAACCTCGTATCTCCAAAATGGTAACTTTACAGGAGAAGGAAAAAACCTACTTTACTTTTAATGTAAGTCAATGGAACCAGAATTTTTTCCAAGTCATTTTGGGCCGTTTCTTCTGGTCCAATCATCATGAAATTTACACACAATGTAAAGAGCAACAGGCAATTTCAAATTATGTCAAAATCTGAAAAACGACGAAAATGGAGATACAAGGTTTTGTTCCGACAGCAGCGACATGTACACCAATTTTTCAAAAATTCTACATAATTAAATGGTTGAGATGTAAACAGAGTCGTTCAGAGTGGTTTGGTGTGAAACGCTCTGTTCTAGAGAAACTTACCGAGTCAGAACTGTTCACAGTGGTGGTGATAGGAACCAGACGTCCACCTCTAAAAGCTCCCTCACAGGAAGTTACTACATGAAATGGTTATGAATTCACTGCCTGATGACTGAGACACTGTTTTACGATAGTTTTAAGAAGGTTTTGGTCTAAAATGTATTTTTTAAATCCATTTTTTAAGGAAAAACAGACATGAAGTATTGTGTAGGTTCACTGGTGGTTTTGGATAGTAAATAAAATGTCTATATTTGTGTTGTAGTCATGGCGACCCCTGGTTCCTATCACCACCACTGTAAAGACATCTGAACCATTTCACACCAAACCACTCTGAATCTCTCTGTTTACATCTCAAACACTGAATTATGCAGCTTTTTTTTTAAATTGGTTGAATTCCCCTTTAAGTTATCCTGCTTACTGAGAAACTGCTATGTGGAAGAGCCCCATGTAGGTGGAATAGGACTAAAATGCAGACCGGGTTGGGACGGCAACAAGGCAACTTTACAACATCTCGAGTCCGTAATTACTCCGTTCATATAAAATTAAATACAACTTTGATACACATTCTGTACATCTGCAACAAAACCAAACAGATATGTACAAATCTAGTCAAAACCAGGACTTCCGTCACATTACAGCATGTTGCACTGGGCAGCCTAACATAGCATAACCATCACAATACATTCTCCAACACTGATGCTCCTGTTGGATCCTAAACGCTGTAGTTTTACTCAAGTTGTAACTCTGTGATGGTTCACAGGCTGCGCTAATATATATACAAGCTATATTACAATCAGCAAACTACAGGGGAATGTATGGAAGAGGCTAGAACAGAGGATTCCCTTCACGACTACACAGCGTAGCAGTCGCCTTCAGAACAAAACGCTCTTTTTAAAATTATATATAGTTATAATTCAGTGAAAAGTACTCAGTGTACCCCTCTTACACCAAATGCACTCAGCTGGCCGAGACGTGCGGTTTCTGAAGTTTACTTCTTTAGTTTTTGCACTGGAGCTGTGAGGCTAATGTAGCTAACGAGTCAGAATGTCAGTTTTTTCAAGTTAGCCAACACAGACCACTGTAGTCGTGTGGTCATTTTGTAGTCAGCGCCATGTTCTTATGCCCATATTAGGAACTCCGGGTCTGAGCTCCATTTCTCTATGGCCAGAATGAATAGGCTTTCCTAAAAATCGCCTCTAGCGCCCCCTGTGTCAAATAATAATGTTCAGAACCCGATACGTTTTGTTCTGTGAACATTCTTCTCTCGAATATCACTGGATCCTCTGAATTACGATGTTGTTAAAGAGTTGAAATATGAATATTGCTACATCTGAGCTAAAGCTACTGCGCACTGAGTTCATGTCATTAGACTGGCAGCCTCCTTAATCAGGTTATCACCCCCTGATAAACTGATTTCGGCTCTCAGAATATCCTAATTATTATTTTAATGCTGGTAACATTTTTCTGAGGACATTTTCTCAGGAAATTCGCCAGCTTTTTGTTCGACTTTCCCATTCCACCTTAAGTGGTGCAGCAGTCACGTTGTGAACTGCTGTGCCATTTAAGGTGGAACGGGAAAATTCAAACAAGCAGCCGGAGAAAAAGAACCGACTTTAGGTTCATGGAGGGTTGAAGGCCTGATATGAGGAGGTTTCTCTATTTCCACTTAACAGCCGAGTAACATTAACTTATTTTTGCTGTTTCACAGACACGACAGGTCAGTGTTTTGTCTCATTTGCTAATGTTTGTGGTGGCCAATCATAGCTGCTGCACCATTTAAGGTGGAACGGGAACGTTCAAACAAGAAGCTGTGAAAAAAGAAGCTAAATTCAGCCTCGTAGTTTAACACAGGGCAGTATTTTTATAAGGAGTTTTAGTCTATCAGAATATCCCACCTAGAGGTTTTATTTAGGGGTATACCTGTAAATATGCGCTACAGTAGGGCATTTTGATAAGGTAGCACAGCTCAGAGCTCCGCCACAGCCCGCCTTAGTTTAGTGTAGCTTAGTGACATCAAATTGATGCGCAGTAGCTTTAGCTCACATGTAGCTATATTAGTATTATAGCTCTTTAACGACCTCGTAATTCAGAGGATCCAGTGGTGTTCGGGAGAAAAATGTTCACAGGCCAGAGCGTATCGGGTTCTGAACATTTTTATTTAACACAGGGGGCGCTAGAGGCGATTTTTCAAAAACCCTATTCATTCTGGCCATAGAGAAATGGAGCTCAGACCCGGAGTTCCTAATATGGGCATAACGAGGACTACAGAATGACGCATGACTACAGTGGTCTATAGCCAACATAAGTTGTGTCATTTTGTAATCGCATATTAGGGACTTGGGGTCCAGCTGTTTTCTCTGTGAGATAAACGGAGTGTGGGATAAATGACCTGCGGTAACCAAAATGTTCCCAACCCGGTTTTGACCTACATGCATTGTGTCCCTGGATCCTCTGAATTATGAAGGTGTTTAGAAGTTGAAATATGAATAATGCTGCATGCTATAAGCGAGCTAACAGTCCTGCACACTCAAATGATGATGCATAAAAACAGAGATGTAATAAAGGAGGAGAGAGCTCACTGGTTGGAAAATAATTGGGAAGGTTTGTAAAGCCAGAAGGCAAGCGCAGGAGCAGTTTGGGTAGAACAACCACAAACGCTACGAAGTATTCATGAGATTTTTGTCAGATTTTACGAGTGATTTCAGATGTTTTAAAGTGGTAATTTTGGCCTTTAATTTTGAGTTTTTAGGTTTCTCCCCCCGTTCAAAGAGATGAAGTCTAGTCTTGCATGACTAGAAATAACTGCCCGGTGACGTTGTCAAACATGGCTGTTGAGTGGACAGACTTTGACCCTGTTTACACCTGGTCACTTCATGTGTCTGGTATCTGGATTGTATCCTGATAAGATTTTAGCCACATACATTTACACTTGATAGTCAAATGCGTCTCCTGTTAGACTGAAATCTGATTGTTGTGTGGGACGGAATATGCAAATTCACTCATTATGCAGCAACTAATTACCAACTGTTTATCCGTTCAGCCTCTTCGTCTACAGTTTGTTTTGCGCAGTAGTGTCCGTCCATATCGCTGGTAAGCAATTTGTTTCGTCCCCAACCATGATTATCTTCCTCACAGACACGGATCACGAACCAACATACTGCATGAACTGTACTGGGAGGGTCTTTGGTTGTACTGGGAGGGGTTTCAGTTGTACTAGGAGGGTCTTTGGTTGTACTGGGAGGAGTTTCAGTTGTACTGGGAGCGTTTTGGTTTATATTGGGAGGAGTTTTGGCTGTGCTGGGAGGGGTTTCTGTTGTACTGGGAGGGGCTTTGTTTGGACTGGGAGGAGTTTAGGCTGTACTGGGAGGGGTTTTGGTTGTACTGGGAGGGGCTTTGTTTATACCGAGAGGAATTTCAGTTGTATTGGAGGAGTTTTGGCTGTACTGGGAGGGGTTTCGGTTGTACTGGGAGGGGCTTTGGTTATACTGTAAGAAGTTTTGGTTGTACTGGGAGGAGTTTCAGTTGTACTGGGAGGGGTTTCGGTTGTACTGGGAGGAGTTTCAGTTGTACTGGGAGGAGTTTCAGTTGGGAGGAGTTTCAGTTGTACTGGGAGGAGTTTCAGTTGGGAGGAGTTTCAGTTGTACTGGGAGTGATTTGGAGAGAAAGATGTGTTTATGCTTCTGTAACATGCGGCTCAAATGGGTCTCAGTCCACCTCCTAAAGCAGTTTGAGGGGTCAGATTTGTATCTGTTTTAAATGTTTTGTGTGCGTTCACATCTGCATTTTTAAGTGGCCTCATCCAGATACTATCCTGATACTGAAGACGCATGAAATGACCAGATGTAAATGCGGACTTTGATGAAAGTAAGTCTGCTATAAAACACTGGTACACACCAACACCTGCTACTCAAACTGCAGCCTGTAACTGAGAGGTTACATTCAGAGGTTCCAGACTTTCGGAGGGAACATGTCCATATGGCATACACCATTCATTTTCCCCATAGAGAAAACCAGCTTAGACCTGCACTTCCTTATATGGGCATGACACCAACTACAGAATGATAACACAACTTTTTAAGCAAATCATGCCAAACTGGCCTCCAACACTCCGTCTAGGTGTTCATTTCACGCCGCTAATCAAGGGTCAGACAGAAAGCAGATGTCCACTGCTTTATCACAACAACCAGCGGCCCTCCCTTCACTTTATCCGCTCAGTGATGGTGCAAAAATACACATTCCTACTGTTATTACTGAAAGAAACAAGCTTCAATACAGTGCGCTAAAGAAGTCTGGGGAACAACTATGGCTTACACAAGAACGCCTCTCGAACCGTGAGAGAAGACGATTGCTGTATTCTTATTTTAAGAAAACGTGTCTCTACAAATACATACAGAATCAAATTAACGCTCAATCCAAGTCACCCAAGAGTAACCAGAGGTAACCACGCTAACACTACACACTCCAGCACACTCAACCTAATCTCTATCTGCCGTAGCTGTATCATATACACTTAAAAACGATGGTTCTTCAATGGTTCTTTAGTGAAGAAAATGGGTCTATATAGAACCATGAACAGTCAGTGAAGCCTTAGTATGATTTAAGGGTTCTTTGCATGGGGAAATGGTACTTCAGATTGATGGAGAATGTGCTGTGGATGGTTCTATATGGAACCTTTTCGGAAAGGGTTCTACGTAGCACCAAAAAGCGTTCTTCTGCTATTACGATGTAACAGGCTTGTTATAGCAGAAGAACCCTTTTTGGTGCACTTCACCATGCTGAGAAGCCACTTATCATGCAAAAGCTTCATTGAGTGTTCATGGTTGTATAGAGAACCAATTTCTGTACTAAAGAACCCTTGGAGAACCATCATTTTTAAGTGTGTACAGATGATTACTGTAGATAATAACTTCTACATGCTTCCCCACACATAGAAAAGAAATGCAAAACTGACTCGAAAGACGCTTATAATAGAAGTCTATGGACAGCTGCTGAATTCTGTCAGTAAACATAGGAGGAGGAGTCTGGCCTCTTCCTATTTCCCCGTTGGTTGGTGAACGGAGCAGCTCATTGGCTGTTCGCACTCACAGACGCCATAACCGTACATAAGGCGCCATTTTAAACTCCTATAACTCGAGTTTAAAAGCTCTTAAAAATAAAACAGCGTTGTTAAAATGTTTTATACTGTTCTGGTTTCAGGAAATGAATGAATTCTTTTATATTAAAATGTTTCAGCATTTATCAACTATAATTTTGCTCAAATGCTCCATCTTAACCCATTCATTTTGGACTCGCTCAGGAGCGCCCTCTAGTGTTTGAGAAACCTGAAGACGTTACAGAGCGGGAATTCTCCTCTCTACAAATTCTCTGCTTTTTCTTTATTCTTTAGTTTTCAATTGTAAGTTAATCTGTATAATTCATTCTTTCAGAAATGGGTCTAGCTTTCCAGAGAGAAATGTGAGTGGAGCTTTCATAGGCCTCGCTTGACCACCATGGTCACCAGAAAACCTTAGCGAAAGCCAAAGTAACTTCCAGCAACTGCCCATTGACTTCCATTATAAGTGAGTTTTGAGTCAATGGGTTGTTTTGATCAGGAAAGCTCATCAAAATTATTACCTATGGGTGATTAACAGCACAATACAGCTGCAGCAAATACAGATTAGGTTGAAAAGCGCTGGAATGTTCCTTTAAGAAACTAACACGCTTAAAGGGCCCACATCCTACATTTCTCTTGTATTTTATCCACATATGATGTTTGTATGGTTCATATCTTTAAGCCTGACATATGTAAATGAGCTCTGTCCTGATTGGCTGTCCTGCATTGTGCTTTATTCAAAATGCAGACCACTCTCGATCCGTTCAGCATGAATAGGCGGGGCGAAACTACTGTGGCCTGAATAGACGGGTATATATAAGTGTTGTGACATCACAAAAACCATATAAAGCAGGCCGTTTTTGCAGGTTAGTTTAAGGACTGCGGAGCGAACAGTTCATTTTACACTGCATTAAACGTTTTTATTTAAAAATAGGACGTTTTTACATGATATGGACCCTTTAATTCCCGTTCCAACTCACTGTAGCTATTAAAACAAGGAAGAATCTATTGCATGTTTACGCTTTTGTTGAGTGCTTTGGGGACAAATACATTGTCATCATCTTCAAACTCCTCATCAAGCCTTCCTAACAGGCTTCACTGTGAAGCTCATGTTTGATTTAAAGGCTATATAAGTAAAGTAATAAAAAAAGAGGGGAAAAATGTGAAAATGTGCCGTTTCTAAGATAAATTTGAGTATTTACAATCTAACAGAGAACACAAAATGAAGGAAATGTGACATTTAGACGTCCTGACTGATATGTCATGTAAACCGACAGACTGTGTTATTTATTACGACCACTTCGGCATACAAAAAGTCACGTATACAAAACTGCCACCGAACATCAACAGCTCTCAAAGCTTCTCCACTTCTCAGATCCCCCACAACACTTCACTGGTTCTCCCTGATACTAAAATAAGAAGTGTCTTAATTTAGGAGCTTATTTTTGCATCTTTGTACATGTTAGGCTTCTGTTTACTTTCATTTGTGCTTATTACTGTGGTAGAACAGAACTTTTACCAGTCTCAGCTCAGTTCAGATACTCTGTACCACGTTAAAGGGAAACACCACTGATATTTCAAAATTTCTCCATAATTCAGTCCTTAAGATGTAAACGGAGAGTGGTTTGGTGTGAAATGGTTCAGATGTCTTTACAGTGGTGGTGATAGGAACCAGGGGTCGCCATGACTACAACGCAAAAATAGACATTTTATTTACTATCCAGAACCACCAGTGAACCTACACGAGTCTTCTGAGTCTATATGGTGATAAATGATGGGAAAATAGTGGAAAATGTGAAGTAATACGTTTTCTTTGGGGGCTATTTTGCCCGAAGGCTCCCTGCATGTATCCCTCCACCGTGAATGTGTTTTTAAAGAGATGTTTCAGGTTAAAAACTATCGTATAACAATGTTTCAGTCATCAGGCAGCATATACACCATTTCATGTATTAACCTTCTCTGAGGGAGCTTTTTAGAGGTGGACGTCTGGTTCCTTTAGCTATTTAACTCAGCATTTAATTAAAACTCTGCAGTGTTTATCTTTTAATCTGATCTGTCATTTTATTATATGAGTCTAAATTAATACTCAGAATTTTTTGTATTAATGTTAAGCTTTATCACCTGTCTGTAAAGCACTTTAAGCTGCCACCAGCAAGAAAAGTGCTATATAAAAAAATAATAATAAATAAATCAAATAATAATGATAGTAACCATTTGGGCCCACACTTAAGCACTCCCCCCCAGATTATACCCTTCAATACGCCCGCTACAGAGAACCAGGACACTGGGAGACCAGGAAAACTTAGATGATTGAGAAGTTTTTATTGGTCACTATTATTATTATTATTATTATTATTATTATTATTATTATCATTATTATTATCACCACCACTTTGAACAACTCTAAAACGGAGCACTTTCACACCAAACCACTCTGAATCACTCTGTTTTACATCCATAACCATTTAATCATACAGGAATTTTCAAAAATTACTGGCATTCCCCTTTAAACTCAATATTAAACATTTACAACCTGCTGAGACGAGCTTTAAATATTCATAACTGAAAAACGATTTGGAGCACAGTTTTGAAGTCTTAAATGGATGCATGAATTAGTTAGTTTTTGCTTGATTTTTTCCCGTTTTTCAAGGAAATATATCATGATCTGCCCTGCGCTAAGTGAACTGGTATGGAATGACCACCACTGGGACTGAAGTGTGGTCCAGTGGTCATGACCACCACTGGGACTGAAGTGATCAGAACACATGAACACCAGACCATTTTCCTCTACTGTGTGGAGGAGAGATATGATGGTGGCACTGATGCACTCGAATGTACCTCAGCTACTGCACTGAGGAGGAAACTGACCGTTCCTTATGCTGCCTTCATGCGCGATCGGAATTATGGTTGATGTGTAAATACAGGAACATCCCCTCAAATCATTATTACTAGCTTCAAAAACGATTTTTAATCAAGCGAGGAAGGAAAGTTCAGTGGTCAGTTCTTATTTTTGTCCATTTAACCTAGCAGTCACCGATTAGGTGGTAGACATTTGCTTCCGTCTGTAGCCGCTGGTTGCCTTATGCACATTTTTATAGCAGGGATAAACGTTAGGAAGATCATGCTAGCTGGTCAGGGGTGGGAATGTCCAGGACAGCTGGACAATATAACAATATTTATCATTATTGTGATAAATTACATCACAACATGTCGCGATACGCTTTTCTACACTCTAAATAAAGGTGGTTCTTCAAGGGTTTTAGCAAAGAAAATGGTTCTATATAGAACCAAGAACACTCAAAGAACCTTCTGCATTTTTAGGGGGTTATTTGCATCATGAAAAGGGTTCTTCAGACTGATGGAGAATGTACTGTATTTGGTTCTATATAGCACCCAAAAGTATTCTACTACTGTTACTATGTCAAGCTTATAACAGTAGAAGAACCCTTTTGGGTGCTGTTTAGAACCCTTTTCAAAAAGGTTCTATATAGAACCATCTGCACATTCATGCACATTACCTATCAATCTGAAGAACCTTTCACAATGCAAAGAACCCTTTAACCATGCAAAAGGTTCTTTGAGACCGAACGCATGCAAATGAGCTCAGTTTTGATTGGCTGTCCTGTATTGTGCCTCATTCAAAAAGCACTCAGAGCTTAAGCACTACTTATAACTTCAGTCTGGGTGGGCGGGGCTAAACTGCTGTAGTTTGAATAGGTGGATAGATATAAATAAGCTGGTCCTTGTGACAAATAAATTCAGAACAGGATGTTTTTGCAGTTCAGTTTCCACATGTGGACTGTATGGACTCGGTGGTGAACAGTACATCCTGAAACAATGTTTATATATTAAAATCCAAACAAAAAAAGACGGGAAATTTGTTCTTTCAATGTTATGGACCCTTTAAGGATCATTTTTTTCCCACTCCTACCAGCTAGCTAGCTAACATTAGCGGTGTATTTACCCGATATATTATTTATTATAATATTTTTACTACAATGGACTTGAATGCAAAGACTTTGCAAAGGTGGTTGGCTATTCTTTATTTATAAATGTGATTTACTTCTAGTCGTCACCAATTAGGCCATAGATATTTGCTCGTTTGTTCATAATTGTAACCAGTGGAGTTTATATGTATATTTTTAAATGGTGGGCTTGGGCTATTCGGTGGGCTTGGCTAAAATATCCCCCTTTTTCCATCTACAAAGCTCTTAAATGTAAATTAATTATAACTTTGTGGAAAAATAGGACCGTCCAATCAGCACATGAAGGCAGCGTTGGTCCATTTAGAAGAACCAGTACACATCAGTAAGACTTTTATGGCTGCTACACCACACAGTCAACACCCCCCTCCATCTAGACCAAACAGGAGGACATATACTCCCCACTCCAGGGTCTCCTACGTCATTCTGGTCCGGCGATTAAGGTCCAGTCCAGGCTTTGGATCAGACAGAAAGGTCTGGCGGGTCAGACCTCGTTGATAGTTCTCTCTGAGGGTCTGTACTCCGCCCCTTTTGAAGAAGACATGACGAACGACTGCGTTTTGCGCTTCAAGCGGGCGCGCTTGGTGGCCAGAGACAGGCTGTGCTTGCTGGAGGAGATGATGTCGGAGATGAACTTCTTGCAGTCCACACAAACCTCCATGCTGCTCCAGTCCTCCGTCAGCTCGCGGGGCAGCTCCACCTCCTCCCGCGAGGAGGACGAGGAGGACTGACGCGACGTCTTCGACAGTCTGAGGCACAGAGGGAGGAGTAGGTGTAGGAGGGGGAGGAGAGAGCAAAGGCAGAGAAAAAGAAAAGACTTCATTAGATTTATTAAAATTTTATTATTATTATTATTATTATTACTTCATTCTTTCTCTACTTCTTTTGTTTTGTCTTTTCTTTCACTCAAAGCGTGGGATGGGTGAGTGGGTGGGGGGGGGGTGTTTGGAAGGGGATTGGGTGGTTGTGATACCACATCACCTTATATTTGTATGATAATTAATAAACGATGAGTTGTGACATTAATAGTCCCCTGAAAAAGGGGGGGGGTGGTGTGGCCAAGGAATACTGGCCTAGGAAAAATTTTTAAAATTTTAAAAGGAATTTTATCACAACACAAGAAAACTCACTTAACTTATGCAGTCTGGCTGCATAAATTATATGATTTTTTCTCATTTTCTTTTCATTTTTATATTTATTATTTTTTATTGAAACTGAAATACTATAGGTTTATTGTATACAAGTATTCACAGGTAGTCTGGCTGACTATATATTTATATACATCATTATTAGTTGTAGTGGTTCACCGAAGAATTGGAAATTAACATTTACTAATTAAAATGGAAAAATTTATGTAGTTTAAAATCATACTTCAAACCTTACTTATCTTACTTATACTTATATATACTTACTTATCGAAAAGATCTAAATATGCTTCACTTTGAAGATGGAATGAAAAAAAGGATTTTTTTCTTGTTTGTCTTGTTTTTGTGTTTAAATGGATATTTTTTTGTATGACTGCATAAATTATATCAATTTATCTCTATTAATTTATTCACTTTAATGAAACTGAAATACTATAGGTTTATAGTATACAATTATTTGCAGGTAATCTGGCTGACTATATGTTTATATATATTATTATTATTAGTTAGTACACAGAAAAATTGCAAATAAACATTTACTAACTAAATTAACTCATGTTAACAAGTGTTAAATGAAAAATTGAATGTAATTAAAAAAAATCATACTCAAAGAAAATATGCAACATTTGGAGACAACACCTGCCTAGTGGCCTCCAGGTAATCTGACTCCTGATTTAGGACGACTAAAACCCTCTAACGACTAAGTCCCCCAGTGTGACCCAGGGTGTTACCTGGACATGGTGCGGTGGAGGCTGTGCCGGTGGTGGCTCGTACTGCCCTTTTCTGATTTGTCCCGGGACAGTGTGGAGGTGGAAGGACCCAGAGAGTAGATGGGCAGGCTGCCGTATGGTTTAGAGGGCAACCGAATCTAGGAGAGCATCAGGAAACACACAGAATGAGGCGAAGCGCGCGGTGCAGTTAGGGTCTCTGAAGACTGCTGGACTACAGTTACTGTACTGAGCAGAATATGAGGATGACGTACCTTCTTACAGCACTGCGAACACACAGGCCTGCAGAGAGGAGGGAGAAAACCTGCTCTGAGTGTGAAAACCTGACCAAATGTGAAAATCTATACATACTCTGGCTTTATGTCAGGTCTAAGGCCAGTCTCATTACATCAGACTATGGCTCATCCATTCTTACCTTTTGCAGAACTGGCAGGTGTAAGACCACGTGAAGAAGGAGAACTTCTTGGTTCGACAGCAGAAGCAAAGCTGCGCAATATCGTTTATAACGAAGAGGAAAAAACATAAACACAGTCAGGCAATCATTCAATCAAACAATTAATGGGATGTTTTAGAGGTGGCTGATATGTTCTTGAGAAAGAAAGATCTGCGTCAGATTCACGACGTGTTCATGGAGAACTGTTCACACCTTTGTGCTCTTGACTGTGTGTAGATTCTGTTCTTACCTAAGAACAAATCCCAGATAAGAAAACACTGAGTGCGTTTGCATGCACTCAATAATCATAGTCGGATTTCTGCGGTTAACTGATTATTCTAATGGTCATGTAAACAGCTCTGATTTCTTAGATCGGTGTAAGGTCTAGAAATCTGATTAACAAATCTGATAAAGAGGATGGATTTTAGCTCAGTAATCAGATTTCTTAGTACATGTAAACTCTTACTCTGATTTCCTTCGGATTTCTCAGTCTGAGCATGTGCGAAAACAGGCGGCGGCACCGGAAATAAGCGAGCAGCTTTTAACACAGCAAAGACGCGCGAGACGCAGCAAAACACTTTTAGAGCGACGCTGAAACCAAATTCATGCTGGACGAAAAGAAAGATTTAAATGTTCCTCATCGTCTGATGTATGTTCAGGTCAAGTGGCAGGTGAAAAAGCTGCAGCATAACGTTTGAGTTTTACGTTACGTTTACGTCTCGTCTTCTTCTATGAGTTTATTGGCTGGTTACAAGGCAGAAATCTGATTACTGCCTGACTCATGTTGACCTGGAGTTTCCCCATTATCTGATTACTCAAGTGCATGTAAACACATTGATCGGATTACTGACAAAATCCCAAACATTTGGATAAACATCAGATCTCATGCAATTTCATTCACTAAGCCCACTACTTTGTGCACGTCCACTGTGGCAAGCAGCAAAGTGAAACTAAACAAACCCTATCTGGATTAAGTGGTTCACAATGATGATGATGATGTTTATGATAAACCTGTGTTTATGCTGTTGCATGGCTTGTCAAGATCTTGATGTAGGACTATTTTATTATGTTAGGCCTACATTCAGCTTATATAAAAGGAACCAAATAAACCTGTTTTTATTTCGTTCAAGGAATTATGTTGGGTTTGGAACGGAAACATAAAAATCTTGGTTCTGTTTGGAACAAACCGATTGATTACTTATATAAACTTTATGTAGACGACATAAAGAGATCAACAATAAAATTTTGACCGTTGCTGGCTTTTTCACACCTGTGTGTTCACAATATTAACCTACTTAAAGGGTTTCAATCAACCTGTCAAAGAGTTAAAACTAGATTTGTTTATGTGTTTATTAGCCTAGATTGTATATTATAGCACAGACACTGCATTTCTTTACTGTTTCTGCATAAAAACAGCTGGCATGCCACGCGCAGCACACGTCAGAAATAGACCCAAGGATATTTTTGCAGTGAAAGGCTACATTTATAAAGGTAGTAGCATATTGTGTGTGGCACTGTGCGGCGCGTCATGTGGTGCGGTTACGGCGTCTGGTGTGAAATGGGCTTGTCTGTGGGTTATTTCTGCTGTACCTTTCCCTTCTTCAGCGCGTTGTAGATGTCTTTGTACTGCTGGAACTTCTCCAGCTCGGCTTTGACCAGCACCTGCCGGATGTGCATCACCTCCTCCACCGTCAGGGCCAAACACTCCACCGGGAAACAAAACTCCTCCTGTACCAACACACAAAGCCACAGAGTCACCATAAACTAATACAACTTCAAAACGGTCCTGTCTGTGGTTATAAAAGGAAGGATGTAAGCGTCCCTCGTCCACTCACTAAGGATTTGGAGCTTTGTCTGGACGGAGGTACGAACTGGCGCACGTTGGTGGGTGTCTCCTTCTCTATGGAGTGTCTCCTCTGGGCGGGCTGCTTCCTCTCAGGCTGCGGCGTGGAGGAGATGGGCAGGAACATGGGTGGGGCTATGAGAAAGGGAAGGGGTCTATCAGGCTCTGTGTTTTACTGTAAAGCGATGTGGTGTGGATTCACTTCCCACAGAGGGTTTAATACTGCTGGGGCCAAAATTTAACCACAGACATTTGAATCGGATAATCATAACAGACATATTCTTTACTTTGTAACAACGAGCTGAATGTTATTGGAGAAGCCAGTTAGCTTGTTAGCCACCTGTTGAACGGTTCAGCTTATACACTGGTACTTCATATGGACGCAATTTGTAACTACAAAGTCTGTGCATTAGCGAGATCCTGCTGGTGTGGGTTTCCTCTCTCTCAGTGAGGCTCACTACAGTGACTAAGAGCTAAAAGCTCCCCCCTGTGGAGACTTTTTAGGCTGCTTTATTATGACCTGCGGATATTCTGTTTATCATTCACATTGTGAGCTAATCTTTAAGCAAGTTCATTGAGAATGTACCTTGGGATTGATAGCCATGTTTTAGACACAAAGTACGGAAGCAAAATCATTGAGCGATGCATATTGAGACTTGGGCCCAGTCCCATTTCTTCTTTTTACCCTACCCCTTGTTTTTGAGTGTCACCCTAACCCCTCGGAACTGAGTTACAAGGGGTAGTGGTTGAAATCGTCCCCATCAAATGGGACCCTCAAATAAATAGAGCATTGCTTCATTAACAGCTACTAGCGCTGCTCTGTAGGCGACCCTGCCAGTCTGCAGTGACAGCAGAGGAGGGTAAAGTTCAGCTCCTCACTGCTGGGCTTTAGTTACATTTAGGGCATCATATGCCTTCAAAGAGGGGGGCAATTATTTATTATCACCCACCCCTAATTCTTCAGTGATATGAAGCTGAAGTCAGATATTCACCAGCTTCTTGTTCCACCTTAAATGGTGCAGCAGTTACATTGTGGTGCTTCAGGCGTCAGAACTACTGGACTACTTAAGGTGGCACAGGAAAGTTAGCTAGCTAGCTACCGAGTCATTAGCATGCTATTAGCGCATGAAATGACATTAAACTAAGATAATACAGTGGTTATTGTAATTTTTAACAGAGAAAATTCTCACATTTGTGGGTTTCTTTGGTCGCTTGTTCTCCATCTTGCTGGTTTTTCTTTTTTTCTCATAACTCTCTGTTTGGAGTCTCTGAAAAACCTCCGTTTGGAGGGTCATGTAGCCCCAACACTTCACCCTACCCCTCTATCTCAACAAGAATCAGGACACCCTACCCTAGACGTGAACACGCAAAACAGAGGGCTAAGGGCTGAGTGGTAGGGGTGAGGGGTGAAATGGAATTGGGCCTTAAATTGGCAGTTAGAAACGGGTAACTCACTCTTCTTTCCCACCACGGACTCTGGCGACATGTCCTCCACCATGGGCGTAGAGATGCTGGAGGTGCTGGCTGACCTTTGACCCACTGTCTCATCCTACAGAATGAGTCACAGCTGACTGGTTACTAAAAACCAACATGCACACAACGTTTAAAATAGTAAAGGCCTATTTACCCCTAAACACTAACACGGCTAACAGTGAATGAAAACTAACCAAGGGCAAATTAGCATGATTGTCTTGCAGGAATTCTGCCTGTCACCAGAGAATCTGGTGGGTTTTGTCACTCAGCCCCAAGAACTGCCTACTTTGCCAGGAAAAGGCCATCTGACTAACATGCAAACACAACCCATTGTTTGTAAAGGCAGCAGATCTTTGCCTGTCAGATCAGTCCTGAAAACTATAATACATCTTTAAAATTTTCTGTCCAAGCTCGACCCAAACTACGTCAAGTTTTGAGTCCAAAATTGACCCGATTACAACAAAATTCTGTCTGAAACTGACCTGAACCAACACAACATCACTCAAAATGTGAGAGTTAAATCAAACATGTCAGTTTAGCAGGTTAGCGTGTAGTAACAATAATAACCATCACCAGATCAAGGATAAAATATAAAACAATACAAAATAATATGCTATAATAACAGAATTAGTTGTCCAAAATGAAGTGTTAATCCTGCTTCAACATTTCATTCATCAAACAATGCTTTTCAACAACATCCCAAAAATGTTTTTAGTCTGGATAAGCTTTTCATGATGCGATGTTCTCATGCTGTGTTGATATCCTGACAATACAAGATGAGATTGCTGACTTGTTTAACCTCTTTCTGCAGGCCCCCTAGTGGCCATTCTGCCATCTGAACGGAAATCGACTTAGATATTTTCAATTAAAGCTTCACTATGTATGATTTAGGGATCTGGAGACCCCTCTGGTGAAAATGTTTATTGCACGCCACGTGCAGAGGAACATCTTGTACTGTGGGTGGTGCTTTGGACTTTGGGTGTGAGTGAATTATCTACTATTGTCATCATATCTTCATCAGTATGATGCTGATTTCGAGATAATTTGAGGCCCAAACATCGAGCCGGACCTTCTTTTTGAGCCTGTGTGTGTGATGTTAATACTCACAGACATACGACGTGTTGTGAAAACCTCCCGAACCAACGCCTCTAACTTAAATGATCATTTCAGGCTTTACAGGGCGACTCGCAGCAGAGCACACTCACCAAATCTTAGCCTGTTTATAATGATTATAATCATTCATAATTCATAATGATACTTTTAGTTTTAACAAACAAATCTCACTTATTAGCTTTAATATAATACGCTTGTTTACTGTTTTACTTACAGAGCAAAAAGTGAGTAAGTGTGGATCAGTGAGAGTGTAAACAAGATTCTGATTGTTGTGGCATACAATATAAATCACCTGGTCTGTGTATTTGTGGGCGGAGCTTCTGAGGCCAAGACTAGCTTTCTGCCAGCTTTCGTTTACAGCTAGCCACGTTAGCATTTCTGGGTGAAATACTCCCTTAAACACATACAAAACTGGCTCACGTCTGAGTCGGAGCTGTCCAGTTCCGACAGCGTGGGCGCCTGGAGCCTTTTCCTCTGGAAGCCGCTGGCGCCGCTCTGCTGGAGGGACGAGCCGTTGGCCAGCGAGAGCGTGCTGGACGCTTTCCTCGCCGCGTCAGGGGTGGACATGTCTGCACAGACCGACATAGAGCAGTCACACACAGGTAAACACAGACACTGTATGTACAGAGGAGTGTAGGTGTGTCGGAGAGGGAGACCACAAGCACTTGTAAGCCAGCACACACACACACACACACACACACACACACACACACACACACACACTGCAGGTGTAAATCACAATGTGCTCAGATGATCATTTTGGTCATTTTTTCTTGTGTTGACCCTTTTAAAGCAGAGCTCTCTTTGGAAGGTCGTTCTTTGCTGAGTATAAGAGAGATCATATTCTGCATTCGTCATCGATTTATTTTTTTCTACTTGAAACTCATTGTTAATAAATAATATTCTAATATTTATGTATAAAAAAGTCTCACTGAACTTTTGCACAACCATTTTCCAACCTCTCTTTATGCCTTAGCACTAAAGAACTTTTTTCTTATTGTACCTTTAACCCCTTAAAATCTCAGGCTTATTACATACTAAGGCTTATTATTCAGTAACTACAGGGACTTCAATGCAAACTGGCTGAGCTATTCTTAGGTTATAGAAGTGTGTAACATGGCCTGTTAAAGGGGAACTAAACCGATTTCTCAAAAATTCTGCATAATTAAATTGTAAACGTGTCAACAAAATCATTCAGAGTGGCGTAAAATCCAGAGAAACCCACCGAGTCGAAATTGTTCACAATGGTGGTGATAGGAACAAGACGTCTAAAAAGTTTAAAGCCTCTAAAAGCTCCCTCACAGGAAATTATTACATGGAAGGGTTATGAATTCACTGCCTGATGACTGAGACATTGCTTAACAGTAGTTTTGTGATAAAAGTTTTGGCCTAAAAGGTGTTTTAATCAGTTTATTTTAATCAATTTATGGTGGGTTTCTTTGGACAGTCACCAAAGAAAACTTATTAAACTTATTTTTTCAGATTGAACACTATTTTACCATCAACAATACATAAATATATAAAAACTCAGAAAGCATGTTCACTGGTGATTTAGATAGTAACTAAACTGGCTATATTTGCATTGTGGACATCAGGACGTCTGGTTCCTATCAGCACCACTGTAAACAAATCTAAGTCACTAAGTTTCTCTACAAATTAACCAAATTAACCATTTCAAACCAGTCTGGATGATTTTGTTTAAATCTCAACGAGAAATTTTGACATAAGCTTCTCGGCACATCCCCTACAGAGAGCACACTTAAATAGGACAATGTTTCTGCAAGTTTTAGTGCACAATTTCTATTTATTTGCTACTTTTATTAAAAAAAGTAAAAAAGTGACAACTTTTGCACAGGCCACATTATATGTTCCATTTTTGTTTCCAAAATGTTAAATTCAACAAATAAACAGTAACTGAACAGGAAAATTCACTGTGGGTCATTTAAAGGGGAATTCCACCAATTTTAAAAAAAAATTCTGCATAATTAGATCACTGAGATGTTAACAAAGTCATTCAGAGTGGTTCCATGTGAAATGGTTCATTGTAAAGAAACTTCTGTCAACTGACGTTTCTAAACAGTGGTGGTGATCAGAACCAGGGGTCCCAATGCAAATGCAGACAGTAAATATTTTATTCACTATCCAAAAAGAGCAGTTTATATGTACTGTGTTGATAAAATGTAAATTAAAATAACATTTATTATCCCTTTAATGTCCTCACCAAAAAAAGCTGTGGAATTTTTTTTGGGCAATAATAAAAACAATTGGTGTTTGTTTTTTCCGTTTTTTTGACCACACAGTTTTTAAAATATTCACGTCTACCAAACGGTCGAGATGGCACTTTAGGGCATATAAAGTGACTCAAAATGTGCTCTCCCAAATAAGCAGAACATCAAAGGGTTAAAAAAATACTTTTCAGGCCTTTTAGAGGCATTAAGCTCTTCAGACGTCTGGTTCCTATCACCACCACTGTGAACAGCTCTGACTCTGTAAGCATCTTTAGAAGAGAGCATTTCAGACCAAACCACCCTGAATGACTGAATGTGTCTACATCTTCATGAAATGAAGCGTTTGGATCTTTCGATCTGTGGACTGTACCATCTGGCTGTTTGTATGAGTTACACTCTTTCCATGTGCAGCTACTTTTCCTATTAGAAGACAGATGGAAGCATCGGCACGTGCGCACGAACACAAACATATGAAGGCCTCACCATGGCAACGGCATGACGAAAGCTGAGAGGAGCCATAAGAAGAGCTCCAGCTGGTGAGCACAGACTGGCAACAACAGCTATTATGCCAAAAGATGTGATTTATCACTAATTAAAGCTACGGAGAGATAAAGTTATCTCCTCTGTTTTGGAACAGTGCTGCCTCAGCTGAACTGTTAGTGACACCAAAGCATGGAATGTTATGGCAGATGTGCTGCACCAAAAGCTGAACCAAAGCACCAAGGACAACCAAACGGGCCAATAACAACAGGGGACAGATAGCAGGAGTCAACACAGCTTTACCTGAGGAGTCAAAACTCTGAGAATTGCTAAGCGGCCGAAATACTGCAAGAGCAAAACAACCAGGGCGTTAAAACATGGCAGGTTTTTCAAGTGTGGCTGGCAGATCAGACTGACTTCAATCTCCTTTCTCCCAAATCTGGTGCTCAATTACAACCCCATTTCCAAAAAAGTTGGGACGCTGTGCTGAATGCAAATAAAAATAGAATAATTAAAAATGCAGCAATGTGCAAATCATGTAAACCACATTTTTAAAGGAAAATAGCACAAAGACAACATATCAAATGTTGAAACGGAGAAATTTTATTGTTTTTTGAAAAATATTTGCCCAATTTGAATTTGATGCCAACAACATGTTTCAAAAAAGTTGGGACGGTGCAACAAAAGGCTGGTAAAGTTGTGTAAATGCTAAAAAACCCTGGTGGTTGATTGGCAACAGGTCAGTAACATGACTGGGTATAAAAAGAGCATCCAGAGAGGCTGAGTCTTTCAGAAGTAAAGATGAGGAGGGGTTCACCACTCTGTTAGGGACTGAGTAGGCAAATGCAACAATTCAGGAATAACATTTCTCAGCATAAAATAGCAAAGAACTTTTGCTTTTCATCATCTACGGTACATAATATCATTAAAAGATTCAGAGAATCTGGAGAAATCTCTGTATGCAAGGGACAAGGCTAAACACCAGTATATGCTGCACAGCACTGCATTAAAAATAGACATGATTCTGTAGTGGAAATCACTGCATGGGCTCAGAAACACTTCTGAAAACCACTGTCTGTGAAAACAGTTCATCGCTGCATCCAGAAATGCAAGTTAAAACTCTAAAACCCAAAGAAGAAAACAAATATAAACAGAATCCAGAAACACTGCCACCTTCTCTGGGCCCGAGCTCCTTTAAAATGGACTGAGGGGAAGTGGAAGACCACTCAGCTTGTCATCAGTGCACAGTTCAAAAGCCAGTGTTCATGATGGTATAGGGGGGCATTAGTGCACATGGTATGGGTGATGTGCACATCTGTGAAGGCGCCATTAATGCTGAAAAATATATACATGTTTTGGCAACATATGTTGCCATTCAGACGACGTCTTTTTCAGGGAAGGCCTTGATTATTTCAGAAAGACAATATCAAACCACATTCGACATGAATTACAACAGCATGGCTCCGTATTAAGAGTCCAGGTGCTAAACTGACCTGCCTGCAGTCCAGACCTGTCACCACTGAAAACATTTGCAGGGTTATGAAATAAAAATATGACAAAGGAGACCCTGAACTGATGAAAAGCTGAAATCCTGTATCAAACAAGAACAGGAAAACATTTCACTTTCTAAACTACAGCAGCGTCTCCTCAGTTCCTAAACACTTACAGAGTGTTGTTAAAAGAAGAGGTGATGAAACACAGTGGTAAACAGGCCCCACTTTTTTGGAACGTTTTGTTGGCATCAGATTCCAAATGGCCATATATTTTTCAAAAAACAATCAAATTTCTCAGTTTCAACATTTGATATGTTGTCTTTGTAGTATTTTCCTTTAAAAATATGGTTCACATGATTTGCACATCACTGCGTTCTGTTTTTTATTTACATTCTGCACAGCGTCCCAACTCTTTTGGAAATGGGGTCGTACATTGTTTATTATTTTATTTTTGCATAAATAGTAAAGGCATAAATTTAATCTGATATCAGTCCTGTTCACTCTTATGGGGCTTTTAGGTGCAGATTCTTGTATGTCACTCTGAAAAAAAGCATCTACTAAATGAATAAATGTAAATGTATGGAGACAAATATTACCAATTCTGTCTCATTACAGCTTTGACACGAACATTTAACTGACCGTTTCCAGTGTGTCTGGAATGCGGCACAGCAGTGATGATGCTGAGCTCAACGAGCAGCTTTAAATTGACATTATGTGGCTCAATTGTCAATTTAAATGAATTAAATTGACAACATTTAACTGTCAATTTAAAGGACAGAATAAGAGGCTTTAAGTGAAAATAAAGCATCTGTTATTCGAGTATGTGTGTGTACAGTATGTCTTACCCGGTCTGCTCCTGCGGATCTGGTCAGGTGACACTGGGCGGAGCTTCCTCTCAGATTTGATCTCCTCCAGGATGCGCTCGTGGAGGCTCGGAGGATGTTCAACCTGAGGCTTCAGCTTTCGCGCTGCCACCTACACGCACACACTTAAATTGAGGGGCTGATAACTTATGTTCTTAACTAGAACCAGGCTGGTCAGCTAGCTAACAGGCTAAAAGAGCCAACAGCCTAAACAACTCCATCATTAATATCACAGACTTGATTTAAAGTACTTACTGTATGATTACCTGCAGAATGAAAGTCTAAAAATGTCACTTGAATGTTTTACACACTTCAAATGTCCCTGTTTCAGTCAGAAGTCGTGTCAAACCCAGGCTGAATCCCAAACGGCTCCGTACTCCCTAAATAGTGTTCTAGCTATGAACCTTTAGAAATTCTAGCCTCTACAGCCAAACAGTGCATCATTTATGGAGTGTGGATGTGTCTGAATCCCAAATGACTGTTTCTTAGCTGTATTTTGCCTTGTTGGGCTGCAGGATCCAGTATTTAAACTCCGACATAGTGCACTATGTAGGGAGCAGGGAGCCCCTGGTGGTGATTTGGAGACCAAAAAGTTCTTATAAAGCGAAAGTTTCTGCACTAAACAGTGCTGTGTTATCATATGTTCATTATTTTACAACAAAAAGTTAAACAATTCATGAAATGACTGTAATATACAGCGACGGGCGACCAAACGTTCTCCTCATTCAGTGGTCCATGGTTGCTTGGCAACAATACCAAACTCTAAAGGAACTACATTTCTTGGCGGAATATTTGTTTATATCGATCAGCATTAATAATGGCTTATTGCTTTACTATAAATGTTGCTGTATGAATAAAATGCATCTCCAAAATAACAACCTTGTAAGACATGTTGGACAATTTCTATTGGTCTATTCATCATGAAATTTTCACACAATTTAAAGGCCAGCTGGCATTTTCAAATCATGTGAAAAATGAAGAACAACAGAAATGGAAACGCAAATAGAAATACAAAGAACACAAGGATATCATACAATGGATGATCCATATGTATCTACATCAGCCCTATCATATAAAAACTGCACCACTGAAAACACCAGCTGCTCTTCACACTGTATGAACATTTTATGATGAATGAATTAAATGTTAAACTTAAGTTTGTTCTTTTCCTGTAAAGTTAATGCTTCAGAAATTTGAGGTGTTGTTACGACAGCAATGGTTTACATGTAAAGACCTTTATGTAATATGAATTTTATAATCCTAACCCTAAACCTAACACTAACCTTAACCTCAGGGACGAAAAAGAAACAGTATTTCTGCCATTCCCATAAAACAAGGTACAGGACCCTGTCCTTACAACACGGGTGCTCCTATTTTGTGAGAGGTGTTGTTGAATGTCACTCACAGGGTTGAGAGGAGGTCTGGACCGTATGAACTCCAGGATGACCTCATGTGCGCTCTTCTTTAACCGTGGGGGAATGTCTCCATTCACCTGAGAAACGAAGACAGGTGTGTGAATATATACAGTGTTTCTCAGTCATGCACCCCCAGACAGTGTTCTAGGTGTTTCTCTTCAGCTCCTGGCTGGTTAGCCTGTTGTTAGAGTTTGGGTTAATGGGTTACCAGAACACGTTTGGAATAAACCTGACGAGCAGTCTGTATGTTTACACTATGTCTTCACAAATTTCAATAAATCCTAATGATTTGTCTTCGTTCCAGATTTGAGGTGCTCCTGGCTGCCTCGCCAACCGTCACGTTCACTTTGAAATGAAATTGACCAACACTGCGTGCATGTTGGAGGCTGCTGGCCCTGAAGGTTCAGATGTTATATAACTGAAAGGCCACATTCCTCCAGTGAATCGAGCATAATAACTGCAAACAAAGCACAGAAAGAAAGGATCACTACATGTGCAGGTCTAATGATTCTCATTCTCACATTCACTGAAGGAAACGCAGAACGGCTGCACAGCTTAAATGGTTCCCACTTCCTGCTAGGTTGGTGTTAGTTTCTGTGGTGGTTTCTCTGGTGTTGCTGGCTGATTGCTATGGTGCTGCTATGTGGTTGCTAGTTGGTTGCTATGATGTTGCTAAGTGGTTGCTATGGTGTTGCTAAGTGGCTGCTAGGTGGTTGCTATGGTGTTGCTATGGTATCCCAGGGGGGTTGCTATGGTGTTCCTATGTTCATGCTAGGTGGTTGCTATTATGTTGCTAAGTGCATGCTATGGTATCACAGGGGGTACTATGGTGCTGCTAATCAGTTGGTGGTTTCTATGGTTGCCCAAGTCCACTGCCACCTTAAATCTCCTGCTACATTAAATCTGCTACCTTAAATCCAGTGCCACCTTAAAAACACTGCTACCTTCAAAATGTGTGTGTGCATTTGTCTGGTGTGTGTGTGTTTGGTGTGTTGTGTGGTGTGTTCAGTGTGTGTGTGTGTGTGTGTGGTGTGTGTTGAGTGTGTGTGTTAGTGTATTTGTATCATTGTGACAGAAAGAAAGATGCCAAAACTTTTGCACTCCATTCATTCCTATGGGAAAAAAATCCACAAAATTCCATTGTTACAAGGAAACCACGCATCCAATCAAAAAGCTGTATACAAGCCCAAACCACACAATCAGCCCGGACAATCTGGAGTTCAATCAGTGTTGATATCTCGAAAACTGCGGGACGAGTTACTCAGGAAAAATCCGGCAGAAAAAAAAGAATAATAAAAGAGAAGAGAAGAAGAATAACATAAAACAAAAAACAACATCCCATAATAATAATAATGTTTCAACAGCAGTTAGACATAAAGGGATGTGGAGGTGAACCCCAGTGTACCCCTGCTGGGTGCAGTCTTGAATTTGTCACAAAACCTGAAATCAGCTAAAGAAAGAGGATGTCGTGACTGACCATTCACACATTGCTGAGGATCACGTTACTGACCCAACCACTATATATGGTCAGTTTCACATAGCATACACAATTATCTCATGTTTCTGGCCTTTCAGTGTCCGGCATTCTTTACCTCTCTGTTTTCTATGGTCTATTTTACAACAAATCCAACCAGTTTCATTTGCCCAGAGAGGTTTGAGTTTCTTACATGGCCCTGAGTGGTCATCCTGTACCAAAATGCAAATCTAATTTATTTCTTATTTTTCTTTATTTGGAATAACAGGTTTTATGATGTTCTTTTCACTTTCGGTCAGTAAAGCAGTAAAAAAGCAATAGTACACACAAGAAAGCCTTCAGATTCTATAAAAAACAACTAAAATCATTAGACATTCTGTGCAAGAATGGACATCTGGGAGAAGACATTTCCGTCAACCACGTTAAAAATGCATTCTCTCAGGTCTTTTCTTCTCTTGATGACAGAAAGCCCGGCCAAGGAAATTCAACTGAAAGCTTTTGTCGTCTTCACAGTGGCAGGTAGCCTTCTGTTCTCTGACGTTACCAGTTCTCCTTCATTTTGCTTTCAAAAAACTGGACAAAGTGTCACAGAAGGGTAAGTAACACTATCCACCATTTATGGTAAGTGTTTTTGAATAGTTTTACAGTTGAGGCTTGAAATACATCAATACCACCAGGATCCTTTTGCCCAGTTTGTAACAACAAAGCATAAAAAAGCAGATTAGCAAGAAAAAAAACATATGTAATTAAATAATACCACCCTGACCAAACCCAAGAACACACAAACAGAACAGGCCAGACAGCATCGTTAAGGTAAATAACGGTATGGTAACGGTATGGCTAAGAAGGCCAGTGTTGGAAGCTCATTTAAAGCTCACCACTATGGCCAGGTACTGTTTGAAAATGTTCAATACTGATACCGATCCAATACCTTGAATTCAATACCGATACTAGAACAATACTTATTCCGATACCTTTATTCTAGTTGTGACAAACAAAGATATATCAGAATGAATTATTATTTATTAATAAGAATTTCATCTTCCTCTTTTCTTGGCACATGAATCACTTCACCTGGATCAGTGGTCACCAGCCCTCCTCCTGGTGATCTACTTTCCTGCAGAGTTTAGTTCCAGCCTACATCCAACATGGCACCCCTCCCTTCACTTAATGCTGATGCCTCTGATCTGGCCAATCAAGGCCTTCTGACGAAGTTAATTAGCTTAGACTGCAGGAACTGGACACCGCTGGAGGTAGATCTCTGCTGAATGTCGATCTCCAGGACCAGGGTTGGTGACCACTGACCCTGATGCCGTAGTTTAAAAAAGCGAGATGAGAATGATTCAGTATGTGTGTATAGCTCAGTGCAGCAGTGGACGACAGCTAACTGGCTACCTGGTAATTGCCAGTTTTGGTGCTAACTGAATCCAAATGTTGATGGAGATGAACCCAATTTCCCAATTTTCTCCCCGAATTGGACGTATCCAATTCCTCCCACTAGTTAGGGCTCCCCTAATCACATAATACCATCAGCACTAGGAGGGCGAAAGCTTGCACAGGCTTCCTCAGAGACCTGTGAAGCGCCATTGGACAGCTCAATGCGGTCAGAGAAGAACGCAAACAGCCAGTCCTGTTACATCAGCAAACAGATGCCTGTGCTGCCTGGCATTGCGCTGGGTGATGGGGAGACAAGGGGGGGCCATCCTACCCATCCAGATACCTTGGATATCCTGGAGTCCCAGACACGGATGACTGTAGCATCACCAGGGATCAAACTCACGATCTCCTGATGATAGGGCCAAGACGGTTAGACGGTTGCGTCACTCGGGAGCCCCCTAAATCTCGTTTTTGATCAAATGTTTCATCCGAATTATCGTATTAATTGACCTGGCAGCTGGGGGAATTGGGAGATAAAGCAGTAATAAGGTAAGGTGTCGTATTTATAAATGATGACAGTATTTCAACTTTAGAATTTCAAATTTCTATTCCATTCTGAATGGCCAAATAAACACATTCCACCTATATATATTTTATAGGGGTCACTAATTGGTGGTGCAGGAGCTCACTGATAGGTGGCGCTGACAGAAAGGCCCAATCCCATTTCACCCCTCGCCCCTACCACTTAGCCCTCTGTTTTGCACGTTCATGTCTAGGGTTAAGGTGTCCCAATTTTTGTTGAGATAGAGGGGTAGAGCGAAGTGTTGGGGCTACATGACCCTCCAAACAGAGGTTTTTCAGAGACTCCAAACAGAGTGATATGAGAAAAAAAGAAAAACCGGCGAGATGGAGAACAAGAGACCACAGAAACGCACAAATGTGAGAATTTTCTCAGTTAAAAAATTACAATAACCACTGTATTATCTTAGTTTAATGTCATTTCAGTGTATTATGGTTGTTTTCTTTATAACAAGAATAAAAAAAATCACTAGTAGTATGCTAATGTCTCAGTAGCTAGCTAGCTAACTTTCCCGTTCCACCTTAAATAGTCCAACAGTTCAGATGCCTGAAGCGCCAAATTGTAACTGCTGCTCCATTTAAGGTGGAACAGGAAAATTCAAACAAGAAGCTGGTGAATATCTGACTTCAGCTTCATATCACTGAAGAATTAGGGGTGGGTGATAATAAATAATTGCCCCCCTCTTTGAAGGCATATGAAGCTCTAAATGTAACTAAAGCCCAGCAGTGAGGAGCTGAACTTTACCCTCCTCTGCTGTCACTGCAGACTGGCAGGGTCGCCTACAGAGCAGCGCCAGTAGCTGTTAATGAAGTAATGC
Source organism: Colossoma macropomum (assembly GCF_904425465.1). Classification (NCBI taxonomy): domain Eukaryota; kingdom Metazoa; phylum Chordata; class Actinopteri; order Characiformes; family Serrasalmidae; genus Colossoma; species Colossoma macropomum. The sequence continues at coordinate 4,692,959 of NW_023494809.1, forward strand.
TCTTTTTATTTGAGGGTCCCATTTGATGGGGACGATTTCAACCACTACCCCTTATAACTCAGTTCCAAGGGTTTAGGGTGACACTTGAAAACAAGGGGTAGGGTAAAAAGAAGAAATGGGACTGGGCCTACGAGGGGAAAAATCTCAGAGCCAGAAAAACCTCAGAAAAACTAAGCATGATAGCAGGTCAGCGATGGCTAAGAGCTCCACTCACCACAGAACATGCCTGATTTCATCTTTCACTCCATCACCAGTCACTCGACTCTGCGCTCTCAGAATATCCTCTGGGGGTCATTTTAGCATCAGTTAGCTAGAACCGAGCCCGTGCTGTGCTGTGTAGCTGGTTTAGCCTGCTAAGTAAGCTCTCATTAGCTTAGCCAAAACGCTACAGTGCCAAACAGAGCAGGCTGGAAAACAGGTTACTCAACTTTTACTCTCTCAGACAGTTTTTATCATCTACACTTGTTTCAACAGAACAGCAATTGGTCAGAATCAAGTCTGTACTGTGGTGTGTGGCACTTTTTGAGCTTGTGCTGCTGTGAGTCGCCCTGTAAATCCTGAAATAGTCATTTAAGAGTCAGAAGTGTGGAGTCTGGAGTTTTCAGACCACACAGTATGTCTTTATATATTAACGTCACACACACACACTCAGAAAGAAGGTCCGGCTCGATGTTTAGGTCTCGAATGCTAAATCAATATTATACCGATGAAGATATGATGACAATAGTAGATAATTCACTCATATCGAATCATTTATATCTAAACTCGTGTCGGTGCTGTGGTTAGCCAGACGTGAGCATGTTCTGTGGTGAGCAGAGTTCATGCTAGCTAAGCTAATGCTAACAAGCTCCCTCTGCTGGTTAACAGCAATGTTTAACGTTTAGCAACTGTTAGAGATGCCTTCCACCTCCAATCCCTGGTAATACAGTATAGCGCAGTAAAACTGGAGAAGCTATGAAACAAGTAGATGATCTATTCGCAAATACTACTGTAAAGGTTTAAGTGTACAAGGAACTGTTTTCATCTACCTTACTTTACAAAATACAGTCAGACCTTGTACCTCAGTGACTGTCAGGCATTACAGTTATATGCAGTGTGCAAAATATTCAGGGGGTCCCATCTTGTCAGGCTACTCCAACGTTGGCTGGCTGCTAACACCATAGCGGCACTGATGCTTCGATGGCGACAACATGTTTGGTTTAACAGTTCTTCTTCTAGAAATGCTCTTTTCTAGTTTGGTAATGCGCTCCTCCACACACCAACTGAGATTATACACATCTCCTCTTCTGTCTCCGGTTTGAGAAATCAGTAACAGTTCACTCTTTTCACTCTTATGAAATTGGCCAAGTTTTCAGAGTTACAAATGTTCTGCAGCATATTCTGAAGTATTTCTTAGGTATCCTGAGCTTAGTTACAGTTGCTCAGCTATGAAGGACCAACTCAGTGAACCAATTTGCTACAGCGCCACCCTACTTAGTTAAGAATTCCTAAGACAGAAACTCACTGATTGTGGGTGAAGCAGCTAGACAATGAACTATCCCTGCATCTGTATTTGAGCGAGCTGTTTTTCCCTAACAGGCAGAATAATGTCATACGTAAATATTTTCACAGACCCCTGCAAAATTGTGATTTTGAAACATTCAGGGGTTCCAAGCTGTTACTCAGTGGGTCCTGGACCCATCAGGACCCCCTGTATTTTGCACCTTTGGTTGTATGTGCTCTTTCTTCACTCTCTGTGCATCAAAGAACCAGTCAGACTCCTGTCTTCTTCTTCTCCTTTTTCAAAATAATTCAAACAATTAATTCAAGATGGTGTAGTTTTTCATCCACAGTATAAAAAGTAGGCACAGATTTTTTAAAGCTTTTCGGTACTCAGTAGAACCAGGATGTTTGGTCGTTCTTTTGCATACCAATTTTCATTACCTAGTCCTACTTACATTAAATCTTATTTAATTTGACAGGGTGTAAAATCACTGCTAATTTAAGAACAATGATTTATATGGAATACATGGAGAAATTTGCTGTGTTATTGTCTGACTGGTTCATTCTGGACGCTGCCTGATCCACACTGACAGCTTTACAGCGAGGAATCCAAACTGGTTGTTTGTGTGGCTCTTTCTGCAGGCAGTATATACAGTATGTGTGCTTGTGTTGACTTACCATGACCTTGCGCAGTTTGTAGCGTTTGGAGCGGATGTCGTCCATGAGCATTTCGTAGGGTGTGAGCTGGTACTCGATGGGCAGGGGGTTGTACTGACGTTCCTGCACCTTCTTCAGCTTCACTCCGTTCCTCAGGTCCCTCATCACCTGCACCCAGAACCGTGCCTGAACAGGAGAGAATACATTCACAAACTTAGAAACAACATTTAAACAAATATATTAAATATTCTATTTTTTTTTTCTGAAGTCTTCATAAAACATTGTGTGGTTTTATGTACAGAAAATACCATAATCCATTTTTATATGATCATTATCTCTTCTTGATCTAATTCAATTAGAATTAAATCAGCTGACTTTGTTACTCTGCCTCACTCAAAGCAGTCTGGACTGAAATGTACAGAACAAACTGTTAAGTACATATAAACTTTAGCTGCTCCTTTAGGATATCTGGATCCTTTTGCTTCCTGACAGCCAGGAGCAGCACAACGTTTAATTGTTTACCCACTAATTCAATAGCTGCTACAAACTGCCTGCAGGAACAACATTTCACATCACTTCAATGAGAACAGCCAAAGATAAACTGCTGTGGGCTGAATGGGTGGGACTAAACTGTTGCAAGCTGAATGGGTGGGGCTAAACTGGGGAGGCTGAATGGGTGGGGCCAAACTGTTGCAGACAAAATGGTTGGGGCTACACTGCTGTTGGCTAAATGGGTGGGGCTAAACTGCTGTAGCTGAATGGTGGGGCTAAACTGCTGTAGGCTGAATGGTGGGGCTAAACTGCTGTAGGCTGAATGGGAGGGGCTAAACTGCTGTAGGCTGAATGGGTGGGGCTAAACTGCTGTAGCTGAATGGTGGGGCTAAACTGCTGTAGGCTGAATGGGAGGGGCTAAACGTGTAGGCTGATGGGAGGGGCTAAACTGCTGTAGGCTGAATGGGTGGGGCTAAACTGCTGTAGGCTGAATGGGTGGGGCTAAACTGCTGTAGGCTGAATGGGTGGGGCTAAACTGCTGTAGGCTGAATGGGTGGGACTAAACTGTTGCAAGCTGAATGGGTGGGGCTAAACTGGGGAGGCTGAATGGGTGGGGCCAAACTGTTGCAGACAAAATGGTTGGGGCTACACTGCTGTTGGCTAAATGGGTGGGGCTAAACTGCTGTAGCTGAATGGTGGGGCTAAACTGCTGTAGGCTGAATGGTGGGGCTAAACTGCTGTAGGCTGAATGGGAGGGGCTAAACTGCTGTAGGCTGAATGGGTGGGGCTAAACTGCTGTAGCTGAATGGTGGGGCTAAACTGCTGTAGGCTGAATGGGAGGGGCTAAACTGCTGTAGGCTGAATGGGAGGGGCTAAACTGCTGTAGGCTGAATGGGTGGGGCTAAACTGCTGTAGGCTGAATGGGTGGGGCTAAACTGCTGTAGGCTGAATGGGCGGTCACATAAATATGTTAATGTAAATATGATGTCATAACCATGATGCTTATAAAGGGACGTATATCAAAACTCACCCAGTCTGCATTCTGTAACTCATTTAGGTCTCTAGCTGGATCATCAGTCGTACCACCCTCCATCTTCCGCAGGTTCTGACCAATCAGAGGTGGAAGAAAACAGTCTGACCAATCACAGGTTCAACATGCATTTTATAGCCAACAGAAACGTTCCAATATTATTTGTAAAGAAATAATGCTACATTAACTTACACTAAAAGTTGAAAACATATTTTTCTTTCCTTGTAAAGTTACCTTTCTGGTGTTACCAGATTTTGTTCAGACAAGGATCTAAACAATGTATCATTTCGTAACATTATCTTGTTGTAATGTGTAAATAAGCCTCTACAAATCACTAAATTAACATCCTGACCACATCTTATATGAATTAGATGAGTTTCTATTGGTTTTTAGATAAATCAAGGTAATCCAACACACCCAACTAATTGTGGTCAAAATAATGCAGGCCAATCTTAACCATGTTATTAGTGCCTCAGCAATGTGTTTTTTTTTCATATCACAGTCGTAATATGCAGTAATATAACCACAGTATGGTACTCTGGGTATTTCAAGTTGCATAAAAGACTTGACAAATGAAGCTTTCAGAAAGCCTGCTCGGGTCTGCTTGTATTTACCTTCAGTCCCTGGGCTATAATAGAGGCTCTGCAGTGAGTAAAGCTTTCAGTGGCAGCGTTTGATTTTACAGCCTCTGGCGGCTTTTATAACATACAATCAGAGCAGCTAAACAGCCTCTGCTTCACATCAGGCTTTTGTTACAGCAGAAAAGGAAAGCGGCGCATGGCAGTAACGGAAAACCCCCAACGGTAGACGACACAAACGCCTTAACAAGACGAATACGCAGAGGAGGACAGGACAAACAGACGTGTGCGAAATTAGATTTAAGTGACAGTAAGTTCAGACATCTGCACATTTTAATGCACAAGTACTGTTTTTTGCTGTATTTAACACACTGGAGAAAACACAAAATGTGGCCTCTGCTAATATTTGCATGAAGATGCGTATGACTGTACACACAAACACAACAAAGCCTTAATCATGTGACCCCGACTAATGTAGTAGGTTTGCTCTCTCACTCAGTGGTCTGTTTTTACAGTGAGCACAACCTAAACTTCGTCCTCGTCTAGCCAGCAAACGGGTTTTATCTTTATTAGATAATAATTTATAATCTTTTTATCTCACATCACATTTGGAATGTTTGTAGCAGTTTTCCATCCGTATTTGTCAAGCGTTTTCAGACGTATTTTTATGGCCTACACTGCTAAGATTTTGTCTGGCCTGATGGCATGCTGCGTTTATTAAGCACTATCCAGCTAAGAGTTAAGCTAACTTGCTAAACTAGCAACTGTTTTCAGTAGTTAATGCTAAAGGTTTTGCCTGAAATTTCTGAAGGACACCATTTGGAAAGCGTCATAGCAAAGTTTTGTGGTTCCAAAATTTACACTGCTAGTTTGGACCACGCCTATTTATAGTAGTATGAGAAGAGATTGTGTGATTGTGGGAGGCGATCTGATATACATGCACATTCAGACACACACACACACACACACACACACACACACACACACACATATATATATATATATATAAATTGTACATGTATATCAGATCGCCTCCTACTATATATAAATATATATATAAAAATATACTATATATATATATATATATACACACTCAATCTTCACTGGTAGAACAAAACCTCTTCGTTTTCAAAAACAACAAAAAGGCTACAATATGTACACTCCATGTTGATATGACTGCATCATGCAATTCATGCAAATTTTTTAGGTGCACTTTCATGCTGCTCTCTTGGATTCAGTTCCGGTGACCACTGAAGAACACTGAACTCACCGTTATGTTCATTAAACCAGTTTGAGACGACCTTTGCTTTGTGACACGGTGTATTACCATGCTGGAAGTAGCCATTAGAAGATGATAAACTGTTACCATCAATGGATGCACATGGTCAGCAACAATACTCAAATGGGCTGTGGAATCCAAGCGATGATTGATTGTTATTAACTGGGCCAAAAATGTGCAGAGAAAAATTCCCCACACCATTACACCACCTCCACCAGCCTGGACTGCTGACACAAGGCAGGTTGAGTCCATGCTGTCGGCACCAAATTCTGCAGCCTCAGCCGTCTGTTCTTGACTGACAGAAGTGGAACCCATAGTGGTCTTGCGCTGCTGTAGCCCGTCCACTTCAAGGTTCGACATTGTGTATTCTAAGATGCTGACAGCCCTTCTGTCAGCTCCAACCAGTCTGGCCATTCTCCGCTGACCTGTCTGCAGAACTGAAGCTCACTGGATGTTTTTTCTTTGCACCATGCTGAGTAACTCTAAAGACTGTTGTGCATGAAAATCCCAGGAGATCAGCAGTTATAGAAATACTCAAACAAGCCTGTCTGGCACCAACAATCAGGAAGGTCAAATTCACTGAGATCACATTTTCGCCCCATTCTGATGGGTGATGACACATATATACATATATACATATACACATACATTAAGCACCTCATGGAACTGCTCACATTTGGCAGACTAGAAATTCTCCACAAGGGGGCACCATTAACAGTCAAATAACTTTTGATGCTTCATCTTTAGCATCAGCTTTATGGAACATCACATTTTATGTCCATTATCGTGCAACCATAGTAATGAATATTAATGCAGTAGGTACTGGAGCAAAAAATAGAATGTTTTACTTTAAAATGTTGTGAAGTGAAAGCAAAAGTCTCAAAAAATTGAAATACTTTAATAAAGTACAGACATGAGACAATGGCGAAAACAGTGCTTACGCACTTAAGTGCACCACTGGTGGGATCCTGTGGGACTAACACCCACAGTGTCATCCTCAGCAGCATTTCCAGCAGAAAGAGCTTAGCTGAACACCCATAACATCTTTATTTAGCCTGAATCAGACGGGGTAAGCTTCAGTTACAGCTTACTGAGCCCTCTGCCCTTGGTAATGAACTTGAGTGCTATAAGACGGCCGCCTCTTCAAGATGCTAAATTATTTAGAGTTAGAATTAACAACCTCTAGACAATTCCTTCCCTTCTATTTATTAGAGTGAGTGTAATTAACAACATGACAATAATTCACTCCCTTGTGCTCTTTATCTTGTAGAATTAACATCACTAATATGATTAACTGTATGTGTTCCATATAGCGTATGTGTCATTTTATATGTGAGCCATTCACCATACAACATTATGACACTGCTGAAGAATGAACTGGAAGGTCTTTATGCCTCATATGTTGCAAACTGTATGCCTCCAGTAGAACAAGGAGTTTGTCACTAGCCGCTGCCCTTTGGCTGGACTGTACTGAAGCACAGCTGAAACATGTAGCCGTAGGTCATGGTAACATGCTGTATAAGGTCATGGCTCATCCATCCGTGAAGGTCCAGCATGACTTTGAAAGGATACCTCACCCAGCTAAATGGATCCTGTGAGCTCTCATTTAATATTAGCATAGCTAGCACTCGAGAAGCAGTTCGGTGCCAGTCAGAATTAGCACATACGTGACTGAACGTATGTTTTCCATAATCTTAAGATGTCTTAAGATAAAGGTTTATGCCAAACTCTTTGCTGAAAACATAATTTTCCACTTACCCCAGATATAATCGGTCAGCCAAGACGTTTGGTGTCCTTGTTTTGGTGTTTATTTACATTAGCGCTGGAGCTATGAGGCCAACGCTGCTAACAAACACTAAAAGTCAATAGTCACCCAAATCTTCTCTGCAAATACATCCCCAAAACTTCTCTCAAGCCGCTCAAACCACGTCCAGGTCTTCATTAAGGTTGTACAGACTTGTCGATGTGGTTTATAAACAGTAAAACCTATAAAATCAACGTTGACTTTATACAACAAATTTTAGTGCACAATTTCTGTTTATTTGCTGATTTTAACAGGCTGAAAAAATAAAACTTAAAATATAAAATGTGCCACAACTTTTGGACAGGTCACATTTAATCTATTTATCCTAAAATGTTAAATTGAGCAAATAAATAGTAATTAAGATTTGTTCTCTGTTGAGGATGTGTTTACTTATTTTCACTTAAAAAAAAGCAAGGAAACATGAATTTAACCAGGGGTGCTCAAGGTTTTGCAGATGACTGTCACTGTTAATCTTTGTCTAAAGTGAATCTCCACAGTGTTCAGCTACGTTTATAGTTCACAGCAAGTCATAAGTCATGAATCAACAAATCTGCGCCACCTAAATGAGGAGCTGGATGTGGTTTAAGCGGTTTGAGAGACGTTTTGAGGATGTATTTACAGAAAAGATTTGGGTGACTAGTGACTTCTACTGCTTGCTAGCAGCATTAGCGTTGTAGCACCAGCGCTAAACTGACAAAACACCAAAACAAGTATGCCAATCCTGTCTTGACTGATCAACTACATCTGGGGCGTGTGGAAAATTGTGTACAATTGATTTTTTTGCCAAACCGTTCCTTTAAGTGCTTAAAATGAGTTTGTTTCAATATGAACAGTGAAGCTGTTTTAGACAGTGCTAAGACTGCGCAAAGCTGGATGAGCTGAAACAGCTCCGAATCTGCTCCGGAATGTCCTGGACAGGTTGTGCGTACGAATGTGTGATGTTTTACAGGAGCGCTGGATGTTTTTCTCACCTCTTTAGCGCTCCTGATCTTGTCCAGAAAGGTCCGCAGCTCCATGGTCTCAGCGTACAGGGCGCGGCACACGGCCTGGTAGTGGGCGGGAGCGTCCTCTGGGCTCGGAAGGTGAGACGTGCACAACTACAGTGAAAACACAAAAACAGGCTTTTATCAGTTTCACACTTTGGTCATATTTAAACTCCTTTAAGGGTCTATATGCAATTCACACTTCAGTTATTCACTACACAACTTGCGAATTACTTTCATAGTAGTTCCTGAATAGTTCATAGTAGACTATGAATGATTCATAGTAGATATAAATAATTTATAGTAGATAATGAATAATTTATAGTAGATACTGAACAATGAATAATAAATTATGAATAATTTGAAATAGTTACTGAATAAATTATAGTACATACAGAATAATTTAGAGGCAAATATTGAATAATTCATACCAAAAAAATCATAGTACATATTGAATAATTTCTGTAGCCCCTAAATGATTTATAGTAGTTACTGAATAATTTAGTGAAGTTAATGAATAATTCATATCAGTTACTAAATAATTCCTAGTACATGTTGAAAAAAGTCTGTAAAATCAACACATACTGAATATTTTATTGTATTTGCTAAGTCACTGTAACTGCTTAAAGGGCTCATTTGCATATCCCAGCCTTCTGTACCTATATCAGTATTGCAAAGGTCAAGATTGTGCATGATAACAGTCAATAAGCAATATATATATATGTTGTGCAGCTCTAGTAAAAAGTATCATGTATAAAACAAACGCAGCTTAAAATATGAAAATATGGCAAGCAGTCACACTTGAATAATATTCATATTTTGAGCAAGTTCTCTAATAGCCATGATGATATTTACACTACAATGAAGTTACCTCAGCTATATACAAACACTGGCAGTAGAATGGGTTTCCATGAGCAGCTGCATACAAGCGTAAGATCAAAATGCACAATACCAAGCGTTGGGGGCAAAAATTCCCACAGACACTCCAAAATCTTGTAGAAAGCTTCCTAGAAGAGTGGAAGCTGTTGTAGCTGCAAAGGGGGGCCAACTCCATATTAATGGCTATGGATTTAGAATGGGAGTCATAAAAGCTCCTGTAGGTGTGATGTGCAGGTGTCCCAATACTTTTGTCCATATAGTGTGTACATATATATTTACACAAACACACACATACACATACACTGATCAGGCATAACATTATGACCACCTCAGTGTCACTGCTGGACTGAGAATAGTCCACCAACCAACAATATCCAGTCAACAGCGTCCTGTGACCACTGATGAAGGACTAGAGGATGACCTCTAGCAGCAGATGAGCTATCGTCTCTGACTTTACATCTACAAAATGGACTGACAAGGTAGGAGTGTCTAATAGAGTGGACAGTGAGTGGACACAGTGTTTAAAAACTCCAGCAGCACTGCTGTGTCTGATCCACTCAGACCAGCACAACACACACTAACACACCACCATCACGTCAGTGTCACTGCAGTGCTGAGAATGATCCACCACCCAAATAGTACCTGCTCTGTGAGGGTCCATGGGGGTCCTGACCACTGAAGAACAGGGTAAAAGGGGGCTAACAAAGTATCAGAGAAACAGATGGACTACAGTCTGTAACTGTAGAACTACAAAGTGCACCTATATAGTAAGTGGAGCTGATAAAATGGACAATGAGCATAGAAACAAGGAGGTGGTCATAATGTTATGCCTGATCGGTGTATATGTACTGTACACCGGTCTGCTTTCTGGCATGTGAGTGTCCTAGTTAGTGCTAAATGGACAGACGGCGTAGTGAGTCACTCTCTGCTTGATTCTGTTGGATGCCAGCCTGTGTGTTTGTTACTCTACCAGCAAAACAGCACTGCAACAGTTCACTTCCAGGTATACTCACACAGGCTCTTCTAGGAATCTGACATTTAACCCTTAGAAGCCTCGCCAGAAATAACTATAATAATCTATAAACTATAATAATAAATAATCATGCTCTAATATTAGATTAATTGTTTCTAATCTGTTGGTCATTAAAACAAGCAGAGAAATTGTGTGGAAAGTGTAGATTCTGACCTTTCAATCCAAATCACGTTTGTGCTTGTGAGTAGAAAAGGAGACGACCTGTTTATCTTAGTATCTTGCAGAAAGTTGAATTACCAGTTCTTTTCTTCAATAGCACTGACGGAATAAATTCTGATGGAAATGTGTCTAGAAGGCAGCAGATGCTGCTCTGAAACGTATTTATCTTTCAGTGTTAATGGTGCCTTCACAGATGTGCAAGTTCATGGATCCTCACTTGTGGTTTTCAGCCTGGCTTCTATCATCTTTTGATGATATTATGCATTGTAGAGGGTGAAATACCTAAAACCCTTGCAAAGTCATTTTGAGAAATGTTGTTCTTAAACTGTTGGATTATTTGCTGGTGCATTTTTGGCACAGTGGTGAGCCTCAACCTTTCCTGGATGCTCCTTTTATACCATGATTACATCACCTGTTTAAGATGTTAAGATTTCACTACGTTCCTAGTCTTAGATCACCCCGTCCCACCTTTTTTGGAACGTGTTACAGCCATCAATTTCAGAATAATAACATCATTGCTGTCCAAAAATCAACAAGCATGCATTTTTCTGCATCATTTGAGCACAGCAGCTCTCCTTTTTATGATGAATGGACAAATAGAAATGCTCTAAAATTACTTGGAATAAAATCTCTTTACATTAACTTACACTAAAAGTAAAGAATGTTTCTGCATTCTTTAAAGCTGACATTTTGGTACTTGGATTTTTTTTTGGACAGCAACAATATCTTTGATAAGGTAAAACATGTTTTTGTAGCGTTTCTGTCTAAATACAGGTCAAAGTGGAACTACAGATTTCTGCTTTCTGTCTTTGGAATTGAGATTTGTATGAAAATCCCCCGTGTACATACTTGTAAACACTGAGATAGACTGAGGGACAGTTAGATGGCGTGATGGTCAGTGTGCGCTGAAACAGGAGCTTAAAACACGTCTCATCAGCGCTTTTACTTCCACTCGCCTGCGCTGGGAGACTCCAGCAGCGTCATGCTCTTTCATGGGTAAAGAGGGCAGAGATTATGTAATGTACATGCAGTACAGCTGAAGGCCCTGACAGACCAGCCAGAGCAAAAGCTCAGTGCTCAGTGTGGGTATGTGTGTCACTCGCACAGCCTTAGCTACCTCTCTTAACTTCCACCAGGCTTTAAGCGTGCCTCTACAGAATTATTTAAACACCATTTAATGTCTTTTCAATTTCCCTGCTTTTAAGACTTCTTAATCAGCAATTACATGGAAAACTATGCAAACTGGTTGAGTTATTCTTCAGTTATAGAAGTGAAGAATGAAAGTCTGTCCGCTGGCGGCTCCTTGCTATTTAACCTTTGCAAAATGCGTAGCTGAATTTTAACCTTTATAACTTCAGAACGGTTTAAGCTACAGACATGATCCACATATCAGAACACTCAGCAGACCCACCCCTAACTCGTTTATGTGACATCATCGAGCTGGGAGCGTCAGTGAGTAGTTTGGCTCAGAAAATCACCCAAAATCCTAATATTATTGCTCTAATTTTAGCCTTCATATTCCAACAAAGGGTTAAAACAGCACCATGATTCACACATCAGATCACTCAACAGCCTCTGCCTCACCATCCAGAGTGACTTCATCCACATGTGACCATCCATCGGTCAGTAGTCCAGCTCCAAAATCACCCAAACCCACTCGCTACTGTTATATTACATCTCTGCTTTAGCCTTCATATTACAAACAATTACAAATAGCGACATGATTCAAACACCTGGACACTCAGAGGAACCTGCCATTACTAGAGTGATAGAAACCAGCTCTAACATCACACAACCCAGAAATACAGCACAAACACACAGCCAGATCACTGTAAAACCTGCTATTAGCTCTGCTTTAGCCTTCATACGGCAACAAAAGGGTTAAAACAGCGACGCAATTCACACATCATGTCGGCCATCTGTCGTGTCCACTCCAGACTAACAAAGTTGGAAAAGGTACCAAGTTCAACGTGTGATTACCACAACATCCACCTTTAACAACAGCTTTGAGGTGTAATGCTTGCAAAGAAGCGCTGGACAATAAAATCACAGCGTTTGGTTGGAAACACAGTAAAAACTCATTGTAATAGATTAAAACTGCTTGTGCTTCATTAAGCCACAGTAAAATGCTGTGACAGGTTACCTTGAGGACGTCCCGGTAGCGGCGGATCCCACTGCTGGAGCCCCGCCCTTCCTCCTCCTCTTCCTCAGTGGCTTCATAGCCTTCGTCAGGGCAGGGGTCAGCGTCCGAGCCGGCCGTGTTAGTCATCAGGTCGATGAGCTGCTCCAGCGGCGGACTCAGCTCGCGCTCCTCGTTCTCCTTCAGACCGTAGTCCAGAGCTTTATAGATCATAATGCCCAGAGATTCAATCACCTGTTCAACACAGAAAAACACGTCCAGTTATTCACATCACAGATAATAATTATTATTATAATTAACCAAAAAATACAGAGTTGGAATTGTATTAAAGGGATGGTTTGGCCAAAAAGCGCACTCCCATGGGCCAAAATATACTGGTTTTTACTGATAGTTTTGGGCTGGTCTGGGTCCAGATTTAAACCCTACAGAGAATATTTGGTCTCATGTTAAACACAAACTAGCTTGGCAATGTTTTTCAGCTGTATGAAGCCGCCAATGCTGAGTGGATCAATACTAAGTCTTCTTCTGTAAAAGGCTGCAAATTTACAAGACTTCAACATTTAAAGAAACCAAAGGGAAAATCTCTCCCACACTAACCTACTGCAGCTATTTATTTAATGATTTGACCATTAAAACCTTAATGTTTTGCCATTTTGGCCCATTTTTTTGCACAGGAAAGCTTTTACCCCACCAATTAGCATCAGGCTAACTGTATGTCTGAATCATCACACATCTGCCTCAAACCATGTGGAGTTGTTTCATTAGAATAAGCATTACTGTAGAATAGGACCCCAAATACACCAGTGTTCAAAAGTACGCAATCATTATATCACTGCTGTCAGAACAAAACCTCATATCTCTATTTTTCGTTTTTCAGTTTTTGACATATTTTGAAAATGCCTGATGCTCTTTACATTGTGTGTAAATTTTATGATTAATTAATTAAGTCACCCTTATTAGTCCCACAACGGGGAAATTTCACCTCCGCATTTGACCCATCCGTGAAGTGAAACACCACATACACACTAGTGAGCACACACACTAGGGGGCAGTGAGCACACTTGCCCGGAGCGGTGGGCAGCCCTATGCCGCAGCGCCTGGGGAGCAGTTGGGGGTTAGGTGCCTTGCTCAAGGACACCTCAGTCACATGCTGTCGGCTCTGGGGATCGAACCGGTGACCTTCCGGTTACAGGGCCGGTTCCCTAATCTAAATGATCAATGAACCAAAAGAAACGGCCCAAAATAAAAAAAATCTGGTTCCTTTGACTTACATTAAAAGTAAAGGCTTTTTCCTTCTCCTGTAAAGTTACCATTTTGGAGATACAAGGTTTCCTCCATCGACAGCGATATGCAACATTATGCAAAGTCAATAGTTCGCAATATTACTAATTGTTTTTTTTTCAATACTAACTAATACAGATTGAGATATGATAAACCCTGGAATGTATTTTAACCCCTTAACTGGCCCAAAGGTTTATTACGCTCTTCTATAACCTAACAATAGTTCAGTCACTGAAGTCCCTGTAGTTACTGAATAATAAGCCTTAGTATGTAATAAGCCTGATATGTTAAGGGGTTAATTTTTGGGGAACATCTAAAAGTCATTAAATGTTAAATAATTTATTGTATTTATTGATTTATAATAATTTCTTCATAAGCTAAGTATCTGAAGCCATATTTCAAATACAAGACATTCTGGATATCCATTTTATTTAAACTTCATTGCTTATAACTTATGTTATACCGTATGTTATAACTTACTCTAAAATTCCTCTTTTTCCAGCTTCCTGCTTATTAGTTAGAATCTGCAAAGCTGCAGAGTACAAGCATCATAATAGAATCATTTTAAATATGTTGCTGCTGTTGGCACAAAACCTCTCATCTCCATTTTTGTCGTTTTTCAGTTGTTGACATAATCTGAAAAGGCCTGTTGTCCTTTACATTGTGTGTCAATTTCATGATAAATGGATCAAAAGAAACGGCCCAAAATTACTTGGGAAAACGTCTGGTTCCATTGACTTACATTAAAAGTAAAGTATGTTTTTTCCTTCTCCTGTAAAGTTACCATTTTGGAGATACGAGGTTTTGTTCCGACAGCAGCGATATGTCGATATATAAGCAGTGATATATAAAGTCATTCCAAAATTTTGATTCCGAACTTCTAAATGCTAATGTGACATCACAACATATATAAATTAATTAATTAAAAAAAAAATCTCCTATGGTTTTTACTATGAACATAATTTAAGTGTTTTGCTGAGCTGGGTGGGCTAAAATCCCCTTACTGTAAATGTAGACAGAGGATGTTCTTTCTTGCAGCTTCATAAGGTTGAAGTTAGTGCAGTTCAGGACACCAAAAAACCCAAAGTAGTGGAGACAAAGAAAACAAGGAACAACTAAAACAAAAAAACATCAGATGGTGACACAAAACACTTTTTTCCCTTGACTGAACAAGGCAGCGAGTGTCTTTAGATCAGACGTGACGGTTCAGGAAAACAAACGAAAGACTGTGACCGGAGGAAGTCCGAGCAGATGAGGACAGAGCAGGGGTGAAATTGTTTCGTCTGCGTCTCTAATCTGTCTGTGAATGTCGCTCAGACAGTGAAGGAAACCGGGCTTTGGATTTTAACATGACCAAATCTCCACACTGCGGTCAGTTCAGCTGCTTTAACTGTGGAAAAATGTCACACATGCAGAGGATTCAGCGTCTCCTTCTGCTGCGTCTGGACTCTACTGACCCCTCCTTCGTATCTGCCCATGATCACACACGCCTCAAACCGTGTAGAGTGGTTTAGTGTCTCTAAGTGACTTTAAACTGTAGGTCATTTCCTCACTGTCATTATTACAAAACCTGCATATTAGTTTCATAATTTTTAAATAATTCATAGCAGTTACTGAATAGTTTATAATACTGATTTAATAATTTATAGTAGTTCCTAAATAACTTATAATAGTTAATGAATAATTTATAACAATACATATAATAGTATATATGTATAATAGTATATATAAATATTTATAGTAGTTACTGAAAATGCATAATCAATATTGAATAATTAATAAATAATCCATAGTAGTTACTGAATAATTTATACTAGTTACTGAATATTTATAGTAGTTACTGAATCATTATTGAATAATTACTAAATAATATGTATTAGATACTGAATACTTTGTAGTAGTTACTGAATGATTTATAATATATATATATTGGATAATTAATAATTCATAGCAGATACTGCATAATTAATAATTACTGAAAAAAAATATAGCAGTTACAGGATAATTCTTACAGAACTTACAGAATAATTTAGCATAGTTGCTGAATAATTTATAATAGTTACTGAATACGTATAGTAGTTATTGAAAATACATAATTATTATTGAATACATACATACATACATACATACATACATGATCTAAACCGCTTATCCTTCTGGGTCGCGGTGGGGTGCTGGAGCCTATCCCAGCTGTCATTGGGCGGAAGGCAGGATACACCCTGGACAGGTCGCCAGTCCATCGCAGGGCAGACAGACAGACATACACAGTCACACTCACTCACACTCAGGGGCAATTCAGCAAGTCCAATCAGCCTGACTGCATTTTCTTTGGACTGTGGGAGGAAACCGGAGTACCCGGAGGAAACCCACGCAGACACGGGGAGAACATGCAAACTCCACACAGAAATGACCCTGGTCGCCCGGCCGGGAATCGAACCCAGGCCATTCTTGCTGTGACGCGACAGCGCTACCTACTGCGCCACCGTGCCGCCCTATTATTGAATAATTACTGAATAATTCACATTAGATAGTGAATAATTTATAGTAGTTACTGAATAACTCATAATAGATAGTGAATAATTGCCTAATAATTCATAGCAGATACTTCAGAATTAATAGTTACTGAAAAAATGATAGAAGCTTCTGAATAATTCATAATAAATGCTGATGGTTTTCCAAACTGCTTCAGTCGTTCCGTGTGGAGCCCAGTTCTCCCTTCTGGATTTTCCATCTACCCTGCCTGCTGTCTTAGCATCACAGCCATGATCAGTTTTCAGCCATGCCAGCCTTGTCACCATGGCAACCACAGCACAGTCACACATACAGGAGGCGAAAAGCTTGATTTGGAGAACGCTGAGTCGGGGTCGGGGGGGGTGGGGTGAGTTCATCCATGCTCCCTAACATAGCACAACCATCAGGCTAGTTAGCCTCAGTAATAAAGGCCGCTTTGTCTCCACGGGTCACTCTTTGAAGTCATGAAGACCCCAACAGATGAGGGGGCAGAGGCTGAGTAAACATATAACCCAACAAAAGCACCTTTGTTATGTCCACCATATCCCGAAATGAAATGACCTGCTAATAACAGCCACAGCTCCTCTGCTAGTTAAAGCTAATATGCTTGTTGTTGGACAGACTGCAGTGTTTAATCAAGAAAGATTAAAAATAGCTTTCAGAAATGAGAGGAAAATATAATACATCTGAATCTTTAGTTTAACACTGGAGCTACGAGGCTAATATAGCCAACAATGGAAGCTTAAACCAGTATAGCACTAACTCCAGTTATACACTGGAGCTACGAGGCTAATATAGCTAACAATGGAAGCTTAAACCAGTATAGCACTAACTCCAGTTATACGCTGGAGCTACAAGGCTAACATAGCCAACAACGGAAGCTTAAACCAGCATAGCACTAACTCCAGTTTTACACTGGAGCTACGAGGCTGATATAGCTAACAATGGAAGCTTAAACCAGCATAGCACTAACTCCAGTTATACGCTGGAGCTACGAGGCTAATATAGCTAACAATGGAAGCTTAAACCAGCATAGCACTAACTCCAGTTTTACACTGGAGCTACGAGCCTAATATAGCTAACAATGGAAGCTCATTAAACCAGCATAGTGCTCACTGTATGTCTAAAACATTATAGAAGTGCCCCAAACTGCATGGAGTTGTTCAGTAATCTCAGACTTGCTAATGTGGTTTCTGACACTGTATGACTCACAGTTATACATAAACATGGACAGACTAGTTTCAGGTGTCAGGATGGTTGCTTGTTAAACTTAAGGCAACTTTAACTAACTGGCAAATGTAACTTTTTACAGTGAATGACGCCTATTGGAATAAGCTTATATAAACACTTATGTAGGGTTATGTCAGTTGTGATTACAAGCTTATGTAGGTGTCATACAGCCTTATGAACAGCAACTGACCATAAAGTGTTACCAACAATTCTGAATCGCACCAGGATAAATGAATGGTGAAATCTGAAATCTGAGAGTTCATAACACACTGAATTGTTTCTTAAAGAATTCGAAGCCCACAATACAACATCAGTAGGTGAGGTCCACTTTCTTATGCTATTCAGGCATTACTGCACCACACAAATCAGATTATTACAGCTTTTCTTGGTTTCACTCTAACTGCGGTGTGCAAATAATGTGATGGTGCATTAATTAAACATTAGGAAAATATTTAACTGTTCACAGCGTGTGAATTATTCTTCTGGGCGGTGAAGAGAAATGGGTCATTCTCCCCACAGGGAAACCAACCAGGCTACAGAGTCCCACACTGTGAGCCAGAAGCTGGATCTTCACTCATAAAGGCTGCAGTGGGGAAGAGAAGAAGTCGAAGCTGAGGAGACTGAACAGCAAATATACAGGATAAAACAACGGAAAGCTAAAAGCGTGACGACAATAACTCCAATTCGTCACACATTTAGGGTCTGTATGACTCACAGGCACTCTCAAAGTTATGGAAGTGACTCATAAAATGTGCATTTAAATGAGAAGAGCACAATCACGAAGTCTATCATGGTAGCATCTCTAAAGCTGAGATAGCAGGCCTCTGCTGTTTTGCACTGCTGTTTTCCCAGCTCGGGCAATCAAATCAAGCCTCGTAAGTTGTTAGCCAATCATATCTGACCTTACTGTGGTTAGTCTTAACAGCATTTAGAGCTGCTGTGAGAGACATTTTTTTGGGATACTGTACAAGCTCTTGTGTAATGTGAACATACCTTTCATCATCTGAAATAATTTTAATTTAGCATGAAAAAGAGCACAGTTTGGATGTTTGCTGGCTTGACATCAATAAATGTGTTTTTGTCCTGCTTTAGCTATTTTTTCTGGAATAAAATGATGAAAAACGGATCTGAAATGAGTTAACACATCTTAGCTGGCTGAGCTAAATTTTGGGGACTCATGAATTGAGTAGATGGTTTAACACTTTTTGTTCACTACATGATTCCATGTGTTCCTTTATAGTTTTGATATCTTCAATAATAATCCAGGATGTAGAAAATAATAAATATAACGAAAAACACTGAATGAGAAGGTGTGTCCAAACTTTTGACTTGTACTGTTTCCGCAATAAACACATTTATAGAGCCGCAATGACAGAACAGAACAAACTACCTCATACGTGTAGTGCCGGATAGACATCGTATTATTGCTGTTAGAAGCCTAATGAGTGCTTCTCTGCATTGGAATTGGACCCTGCTCTCCTATACGGGAGAAGAGTGACTTAACCACTAGGCTAAACAGCCAATTGCAAAGCCCACATAGCACAGCTCATACTGGTCTCCCTGCAACCTGCTACGCCTTTTACACCAAGGATTGCCAACTCTCACTCCAGCATGTGTGTCAGGCTCCAGTCCTCGCAGGCCAAAACAATGCAGAGTTCAGCACAGCGCCTCATTAAACACACCTGATTCAGCTCATCAGCTAATTAGCAAGGCCTTCATGAACTGAATTCAGAGCCATAGATGAGGGCCCGGAAGGAACCCAGTTTGACATGTCTGCACTAGAGGGAGGGTCTCTGCCGGGCTTCAGCCTGACCATTAACACATCGCTGCCATCTACTGGGTATAGTTTAAACTGCAGTAACAAACATACTGAAAATTACAGTTAATCATGAAACATATCGCTGTTGTCGGACGAAAACCTCCTATCTCCAAAACGGTAACTTTACCGGAGAAGGAAAAAAACCTTTACTTTCAATGGAACCAGACGTTTTTCCAAGTCATTTTTAGCCATTTCTTTTGGTCCATTCACCACGAAATTTACACACAATGTAAAGACCAACAAGTGACAAATTATGTCAAAAATGGAGATACAAGGTTTTCTCTCAACAACAGCGATAAATATAATTGCTTTAAAGGGTGATTTTGAGAACGTGCATTGAAATATACCTTCAGAAACACCAGAAACCTGTAAATGCTGTTCAGGCCAGACGTATTATTCAGCAACTTCTATGAATTATTTAGTAGCAACTACAAAGCTAATACAGCGGAAGCTGATTGGCTGTATCCAGAGGCAACTTGCATTAATGCAGCCTTGACTTTTGACTGGTTCTTCTGAAGACTGGCAGCAGAACTCATCACCAGAGCAAAGCAGCTTAACAGGGATTTGTCTACGAGTCTCAGATTCACTCACTCAAGGATGGGTTTAGAACACACACCAGCTAAGTGGGTGTCAAGACGTATGTGTGTGTCCTAGTCGCATTCCATCTGCTGAAGCATTATGGTGCTACAGGCCCCCCACTGCACAGCCAATAGGGCATGGCAGCGTTAGAAGCATGGCACATTCATTCAGATGAACTCTGGATCGGGTTTTAAAGTCAATATGAATGGGAAGTCGTAACAACATTTGTGACGTATTTGCGAGTGAAACTAATTCATTACATCTTTAGTGTCTAAAGTGACTCATAAATGAGTTCTATATAGAACCATTTCATGCTTAAATGGGTCTTTGCATGGCGAAACGGTTCTTCAGATTAATGGAGAATATTATGTGAAGCTTCACCAAAAAGCATTCTTCTATTGTTTCAATGTCAAGCTTTGAACAATAAAAGAACTCCATCCATCTGAAGAACTCTTTCATGATGAAAAGAATTATTACATTCATTACATCCTTACAAAAGTGACACAAGAGCGTGTTTACATGCACTTAAGCTACGTTCACATTACAAGCCCTGTTGCTCAAATCCGATTTTTCGCTCAAATCCGATCTCTCTGACAGGATGGTTCACGCTCGCTTAGGTAAGTGACTCAAATCTGTCATTAATGTGATGAACCGGCGTCCTGAAATGACCCTCATGAGCTCATCCTACTCAGTAACGTCACGTGAATGAATCACATTCATCATCAGCACAAACTAACGAGCAGAACGAGCTTCGCTGTGAAGATCATTAACTCTGATCAGCTCTCAGCTTCATTATTAGAGCGAGACGAAGGAGAAAAAGGTGAGATGCGCTGTTGCCATGGTAACGCTGAATGATGGCGCACGCGCAGTGGAAAAAAAGCACATGAATTCTGATCTGAGAGTTCACATTAAGGTCGCATGGCCATGAATCGGATAAGTATCCGATCTAGGAACACATATGAAAGTGCCTCAGGTCGGATTTGAAAAGATCAGATTTGCGTGTTCACACTGATCTGAAAACACCAGATCTGAGTAACATTCGGGCAAAAAATCAGATTTGTGCCACTTCAACCTGGTAATGTGAACGTAGCCTTAATAATCCGATAACTGCAGAAAATCAGATTTTGTCAGTAATCTGAACAATGCGTTTACATGCACTTAAGTAATCAGATAATGGGGAAAATTCGGGTCTACATGAGTCAGACAGTAATCAGATTTCTGCTTTGCAACCAGCCAGTAAACTCACAGAAAAAGACGTGATGTAAACGTAACATAAAACTCAAACTCCATGCTGCAGCTTTTTAAACATCGCGCCACTTTACCTGAAAATATGAACATACGTCATCTAGAAGACGAAGAATATTTAAATCATTCATCAAGCATGTATTTGGCTTCAGCGTCGCTCCAAAAGTGTTTTACTGCGTCTCGCGGCGACGCTGCTTACTTATTTCCAGTACCGCCGTCTGTTTTCGCACATGCCCAGACTGAGAAATACGAAAGAAATCGGACTAAGAGTTTACAGCACTGAGAAATCTGATTACTGAGCTCAAATCCAGCCTCCTTACCAGATTTCTTAATCGGATTTCTAGACCTTACTCTGATCTAAGAAATCAAAGTGTGCTGTTTACATGACCATTTGAATAATCAGATAACTGCAAAAAGCTGATTAGGATTGGATTTTTGAGTGCATGTAAACAGACTCAGAAGTGACTTATAAAACCTGTATTTGAACCAGAGCACAATAATTACATACATCATGTGAGCAGCTGGACTTCATCCTGACTATTGACACATTTATTGTCTTTTTGGCTGATCTAAACAAAAAAAGACCACCCTTCCTCCCCACAATGAGGGGATTTAGCTCCTCTTTGATGATCATCAGCAAGCCGACTGTGAGTTAAAGGGCAAGGGTGCTTGGAATGCAAACCATCATCTTTGTGGGGGGAGTTATGAGTGGAGGTCTCTAATTGGGCTCTAAATGTCACCAGCTGGTGATATGAGAGAGAAATGAAGTCACAGGGTGGCATTTCCGCTCAGTCTGACCGGCTTTGACCTCAGCGGCCGCAGAGAGACCAGAGAAAACCAATGATAGTAAAGGGAATGGTTCAATTTAGAACTATGAGTTCTATATAGAACCATTTCATGCTTAAATGGTTCTTTGCACGGTGAAATGGTTCTTTAGATTAATGGAGAATACTATGTGAGGAATCTATATAGCACCAAAAAGGGTTCTTCTATTGTTTCAGTGTCAAGCTTGTAAGAATAGAAGAACACTTTATGGTGCTACACAGAACCCTTTTCAAAACAGTTCTAAATAGAATCATCCACAGCATATTCTCCATGAATCTGAAGAACCGCTAAATAACCCTTTCACAATGCAAAGAACCATTTAATCATGCAAAAGGTTCTTTAGGTGTTCATGATTCTGTATAGAACCATCTTCTTTATTAAAGAACCCTTGAAGAATTATAATTTTTATGTGTGTAGAACTATTTTTAAAAAAGTTCTGTATAGAACCATAAACAATACATTCGCCATCAATCTGAAGAACCCTTTCATAATGCAAAGAATCCTTTAATCATGCAAAGGGTTCTTTTTTGAGTGTTTATGATTCTGTATAGAACCATTTTCTTTACTAAAGAACCCTTGAAACACCATCATTTTTAAGTAGGGTTCTATATAGAACCCTCTCCAACACATTCTCCATCAATCTGAAGAACCATTTCACCATGTGAAGGCCCATTTAAGCATGAAATGGTTCTATATAGCACCGTTCCTTTTAATAAAGAACCATCGAAGAACCATCTTTTTAAGAATGTAAGATAAGATAATCCTTTATTAGTCCCACAACAGGGAAATGCTCAGTGTTACAGAAAGGGAGAGCAAGACACTCAAGAAAAGAAAAGAAGAAAGAAGAAGAGAATTAACAAGTGAGTAATTAACCTTGTTAATTACCTTAATTATCCTTGTTAATTACTTAACAAGATTTTTTTACAGTTTGTTACTTGTGAATATATAGACAGTATATATAATACTAAAAGTAAAAAATAAGATAAAAAATATAAACTCTATCCTTCAAAAATTAGCACTATAAAGAATTCTAAATAGATAAATACCTTACAGTGTAAATACCTACACTACAGTACACTACAGTGTAAGGTATTTACACTGTAAGCATATTTTGCCTGAAATTCACATGGAGAATGTAGCTATAATGGAGTTTTTCCAGAAATGCTGCTGCCAGAAACATTCCGGAATGTTTCAAATACAAAATTCCAGCTCTAAGCCTGATTATGAAATGTATTTAGGAACCAGCTTTTGGAAAAATCTTCGGGAAACACCCTGAAAGACGTGTTTAATTTATTTAAATACAGAAAAGCCTTTAAATGAGGGAATAAGTCTGCATGGCAGAGTATGGCAGGGTGCTAATGACAGGTAACTTTTAGCAGCGTTCTCACAGTCTTTGAAGGGTGTGCAGTGGTGCATTATGCTAATCTCATTCTCAGGACTAAAATAAATCTGACTACACCTCCACATCTGACACCATCAAGACACCTAAAGCGCTCCAGCAGCACAGATTCGTTAGTGTTGACGTATCGTTCTGCCAAAATGTTTTAGAGGAAAAGAGTGAGAGACTTCGAGGTTCTTCAAACATGTTTTAATGGGGAGTCAAATCTCATAGAACAGTTTTAGCAGAGGCCTGATGAGCACAGTGATGTAAACATTAGGGCCTGACTGATATACTGTTTAACCGATAAAACTGGTCGATATTAAGGTCTCACAGATTTAATTGTATTGTTGAAAATCCTGCCAGTAAAGCAATAATAATAATCTTTTTGTATTAAAAGAATTTATATTTATTTGTATAAATTCACAATTTCTGCAGTCTGAACTGCAGACTCAACTGGAGCACTTGAACATAAACCATCAATAAAACAGCAAAAACAAAACTGCTAAGAATTCTGGGAAGCTCCGATGCTGAAAACCAAAAGAAAGAGCTCTGATATATGTAATTTGCCTTTGTATTTATGCTTATGAATTAACCTAATAATGCTGACAGTGCTTCAAGGATGATAATCGCCATGTTAGGGAAAGAGAAACAAGAAGACTAATTTAATTTTAAGCAGATTTCTAAACAATATTACATATTACAAGATGTAAAATTACGATAATAAGACTTCATGACTTCTTAAAGGCATTTAAAGCTGAACTCCAGAGAGCCTCCACTATAACAACGGAAAACACCTCATTTTTTAAAATATGTAAAGCGCATAAACGTGGCTCTGGAACTACTATCCAGCAGTTTGAATAGCAAGGGGCTATTAGCATGCAAGTGAACACACACCAGCGGGATCACACCAACACACAAGTTTACAGACATAATTTTCAGAACCAGAAGTGAAAAAGTTCATAACCAAAAGATATTCTAGAATAGATACAATAGAATAGTGTTGTGTGTTGCGCTGGTACGAGCGGACAAGACACAGCAGTGCTGCTGGAGTTTTTAAACACTGTGTCCACTCACTGTCCACTCTATTAGACACTCCTACCTTGTCAGTCCACCTTGTAGATGTAAAGTCAGAGGCGATAGCTCATCTGCTGCTGCACAGTTTGTGTTGGTCACCCTCTAGTCCTGCATCAGTGGTCACAGGACGCTGCCCACAGGACGCTGTCAGCTGGAAGTTTTTGGTTCTCAGTCCAGCAGCAACACTGAGGTCCAGCAGCACTGCTGTGTCTGATTCACTCGCACCAGCGCAACACACACCAACACACCACCACCACATCAGTGTTACTGCAGTGCTGAAAATGATCCACCACCCAAATAGTACCGGTCCTGTGGGGGTCCTGACCATTAAAGAACAGGGTAACAAAGTATGCAGAGAAACAGATGGACTACAGTCTGTAACTGTAGAACTACAAAGTGAAACTATGTGGTCAGTGGAGCTGATAAAATGGACAATGAGTGTAAAACCAAGGAGGTGGCAACTGAGAACTTAGTCATATTTGTCATATTTTTTAGTCATATTTTAGCTCCTTAAAACTAGCATTATTCTTATTATCAAAATTCTTATTGAATTCTTATTGTTCAATTCACTCCCAAAACCACCGAGAGCTGACAGAGCTGAGGGAACAGGAGCTTCACTCACCCACACTGCTGAGGACGCTGCCTGGCCTTTACCTGCAGGGAGAAGAAGAGACGGACTGTCAGAGCAGGACGAGAAAAAGAGCACGACAAAGCACATTACTGCACTGAGCACACAGCTGTCAGACTGTTTACGCTGCTGTTGTTCTTAAGCTAATAAGACAGACAGCTCAGAGCTGTGCAGTTTATGATGATGTTCATTAATATACTGTTACTGTCAGAGACAAATACAGGGAAAACGATTAAGCACACAGGCTGGGACTCAAATATCACCTAGGCATCACTATGAGGGATATCCAACCCCTTACGATAGTCTGGTGACAAAACAAACACTCAGTTTTCACCCTTACGCCAAATGTAGTCGATCAGCCAAGACCTAAAGTCTGCTTTAGTTTCACACTGGAGCTGAAAATCAACACAAAATTGCCATATTAAAGGGCCAAAACCAAGGAAAATCAAATTGCCTTTGCTATTTTAAAATGAAAAGTCTAATGTAGCTTGTAAACATTGTTAAAGTCTTACAGTGCACCCAGTCCATACAGTCCACATATGGAAACTAAAAATAGCCCGTTTTGAACCCACTGTTTTTGTGATGTCACCAAAACGGTGCTTTTTAAATGAGATGCAATATAGTACAGCCAATCAGAACAGAGCACATTTACATATATAACTCCTAAGGCACAGTAATAAAAAGAGCCTATTTCATTCTAAGGGATAAAGAGAGGTTTAAAATGGTCATGTGAAAATGAAATATGACTATTTTCGGTACACAAATGCCATCAGTGGACCTCAGAGGAAAAAATGAAATATAACAAAATGTTTCTGTCCATTTTTATAGATGACAGTGTGTCATACTGTAATTTTATTACTTGTTGGTTACATTAGCCCTGTAGCTCAAACATGTTTTGACTGATCGACTACATTTGGGAAAAAAGGGAAAGTGGTCAAATAATTTCAAAAATTATCACTAAAATTATCTAAGACAATACATCTACTGTCTTAGATATGGCACCAGCATAACTTGACATGTTTACTTTGTAGGGCTGTTAGCTATAGCATTCTGAACTATTATCAAAGCCCTTATAGGAAGGTCTGTTCACACTGCGGCCATCTTGCAGCATCACCGGGCAGGTATTTCCAGCCATACAAGACGAGACTCCATCTCTTTGATTGGGGAGAGACCTAAAGACTCTTAACTGAAGGCAGTTTCAGGAACGTATTTGAAATTACTAGTAAAATCTGACAAAAATCACATAAATAGTTTGTTCTATTTAGCTCAGTAACGTACAAATAACATATTTTTGGGAGTGTTCTGGCCATTGCACAACTGAGAGGGGCATTTCCCACCTGCGGCATAACCAGCAAGCTGATTGGCTGTTTTTACTGAACGGCTGGGCGTTTTTGGTAACAAGACTCCACGTTGAGCATCACAAACCTTCCCAGTCATATTTCAACCAGTGACCTCCTCCTCCTTTATAATTTCTCTGCTATTACTGCGGCTAGACATAGTGAACAACAAGATGACTCACCAGTCAACAGCATGAAAGTGGTCAGTGGACAATGACATGTTCACAGATGTGTAATTCTTTATAACAACATCACTGCAAACCTCCAGAACTGCTCTTATTAGTAAACAGACCGCTTATACTTCAGTGATTGACCCGTATTTCTATCACTAGAACTACATAACTTGTACAAAAAGGTTGCAGCTGGATTAAAACGGTAAATATTTCTCAATCCTGAACCTAAATTGACTCACTGCTTACTTAACATGTTTAATAAATGAGGATTTTCATTAGTAGGTTGATAATGATAATTCTATAATCCCCAGATTCTGTCATTAATCGTAAAACCAAGCACAGAAACTAAGCTTTTTAAACCCCCTAACAATTAGAAGCCAGAGTTATTACTGTTCTATTGCAAAAATATTTCAATGTAATTATACAATTATATTTATTACAAAGTGAGTTACATAACGAATTACATTTCCAAACACTTGTTTTCTGTTCGTGTTTGCACTTGTGACTGTTTCTCATTGGTTTTGTTTTGAACAAATGACAGATAAACAACAAAAATAAATAAAATAAAAATAAAATAGAAAAGCCCCTTTTTACCCTGTTCTTCAATGGTCAGGACCCCCATGGACCCTCACAGAGCAGGTACTATTTGGGTGGTGGATCATTCTCAGCACTGCAGTAACACTGACGTGGTGGTGGTGTGTTAGTGTGTGTTGTGCTGGTCTGAGTGGATCAGACACAGCAGTGCTGCTGGAGTTTTTAAACACCTCAGTGTCACTGCTGGACTGAGAATAGTCCACCAACCAAAAATATCCAGCCAACAGCATCCTGTGGGCAGCGTCCCGTGACCACTGATGAAGGACTAGAGGATGACCAACACAAACTGTGCAGCAGCAGATGAGCTATCGTCTCTGACTTTACATCTACAAGGTGGACTGACAAGGTAGGAGTGTCTAATAGAGTGGACAGTGAGTGGACACAGTGTTTAAAAACTGCTGAGAATGATCCACCACCCAAATAGTACCTGCTCTGTGAGGGTCCATGGGGGTCCTGACCACTGAAGAACAGGGTAAAAGGGGGCTAACAAAGTATCAGAGAAACAGATGGACTACAGTCTGTAACTGTAGAACTACAAAGCGCACCTATATAGTAAGTGGAGCTGATAAAATGGACAATGAGCATAGAAACAAGGAGGTGGTCATAATGTTATGCCTGATCTACTACCAATTGTACAGTATCTACTAGAAGGTTTTCAATGTCTTCCAGAGATTATTCTGTATCTACTATAATTACTCAGCATTGATTATGAATTATTCAGTAACTACTATGACGCTGTAAGTTATGCAGACAATGAGGAATTCATTTATGACTTGAGTTGACCAATATGAAAATTAAAAATAGCACCTGTAGCTCTACATATCATCTGTACATTAACACCCATGGTGCTATACTTAAAATTCCCCAGAGAAAACTCCAAACTGGTCAGTGTGCTGGACCTCCAAGACTGGCACTGCTGATCCTAACGAAGCAAAACAAGCAGCAACTTTCTCTGGAATCTGCTTCGTTCACCATCCGGTCTCCTCAATCATGTCTCAGGGCCAGACAACCATGACGGAGACTGATGAGAGGACAAAGGGACGCCTTACAAACCACATTTAGGCCACTGACTGTCAGCCTCTGTTAAAAGATTCAGTGGGTGGTCTTAGCAAAAAATCAAACACACACAATTTTCCCCAAATACAGTCAATCAGCCAAGACTTGTTTGGTGTCACAAGTTTGCTTCTTTAGTTTTGCACTGGAGCTGCGAGGCTAATGTAGCTAAAAGGTAATAGAAACTAACACCACCCAAAATCCTGCATGCTAATCATACCTAAAATGCTAAATGCTTCTACACAGTGATAGGAAACTCAGTAGCTCACAGACAAATCTACAGTAAAATCTACCATTTTACTGACCAATGTGGACAAAGCAAGTCTTTAGGATTGAGGGTTAAGCTGAAGAAGTCAGCTATCTAGCAGTTCTGGACTCTGTTGTGACCAAGACGGGATCCGAAAATGATCCTATTGGCTGATGTTCACCAATGTGTGAAATTCTCCGTTCTAGAGAAACTTACAGAGTCAGAATTGTTCACAGTGGTGGTGATAGGAACCAGACGTCCACCTCTAAAAGCTCCCTCACAGTAAGTTATTATATGACATGGTTATGGATTCACTACCTGATGGCTGAGACACTGTTTTACAGCATTTTAACATATTTTAATCAATTTATTTGAATTGATTCATGGTGGAGGGATACATGAAGGGTGTTCTAAGGCAAAATAGTCCCCAAAGAAACCTTATTTTTTCAGATTTATCACTATTTTACCATCATCAATGTTCCATATGAAACTCAGAAGACTCGTGTAGGTTAACTGGTGGTTTTGGACAGTAAATAAAATGGCTATATTTGCACTGAAGACATCGAGACTCCTGGTTCCTATCACCACCACTGTAAAGACATCTGAGTCAGTAAGTTTCTCTACAAAGGAACCATTTCGCATCAAACCACTCTGGATGACTGTTCATATCTCAACCACTGACTTGTACAGAAATTTTGAAAAATCGGTGGAATTCCCCTTTAAATAGTCAAACCTTAGGCTGGAGCTGTTTTTCAGCTTTGATGAGCACAAATAAAGGTGCATTTCTAAGCAGTGGCCCACAAATAACACAGTTCAGCTGAAGAATGAGGAAATGCTTTGTGTGCACATCAATACAAGACACACCCAAATATGTCAAGTTACAGTTGGTGGGGTCACTTCAGAAATTGACATTAGCCTAGATAATGTCAACAAAGTCACCCTGAACAATGTACACACACGCCTAACCCGTCTGGAATAATTAGTTCCGCATCGCATATGGCTCTGAAAGAGTTCAACAACTAACTCACTGCTTTACCTCTACAAATAGAGAGAAAACATCTACACACTTGAATATGATGGTTCTTCAAGGGTTCTTTAGTAAATAAAATGGTTCTACATAAAACTATGAACACTCAGAGAACCCTTTAATCACACAAAAAGGTTCTTTGAGTGTCCATGGACTATTTTTTACTAAAGAACCCTTGAGCACAGTCTTTTTAAGAGTGCACAGTTATACTGTCAAGCAGTTGCACTTTTAACATATATGCTGTATAAATGCACTTAACAGCTGGAGTCTGTCTTTTGAAGGCTCAAGAATGACTCATAGATGCCACCAAATAGCATAAAGAGCTGCATTTAGAAATTATTAAATCAATCATTATAAAATATTATATAAATATATCTACCCTACTTACAACTGCATTTGAAAAATCAAGAATTCTTGCCTCCTTTTTCAAATATAACTGGACATATGATAGTTAATAAGCACTCAGAGCTTCGAAATGTGCATATTTATTATACTGTAAAGAGTTTATTATACATTTTTGTTCCTATTGATGTCATTATGCCATTTAAAGGGCCCATTCCATGCATTTGTTTGGATTTATTCTTTTTCCTAAGCTTGACCACGACTTTTGTGTGGTTTAAGTCCTAATTCACATTTAAATGATCATTTTTTTCTTACTTTTTAATGTTTTTAATGTTTAAATATTAAATATATAGTTAAGTTAAATTTAAATGTAAAAGATAATTGTAAAATGTTTAATTAAAAATATTTAATTACATTTTATAATAAATCTTCATATGAAATTTTAAATAATGTAAATGCTTTCAATTTTTCAAATATCTTTTATAATTTAAAAGTATATGGCATTGAAATATTCTTTATAGTTTCAATGACATTATATTATAAAATAATATAATATTATTACATTATATTCTTTAGAATTTAGATATTTTAGATATTTTATATTTTTAGAATTAGATATTTGTGTGGTTTAAGTCCTAATTCACTTTTAAATGACCATTTTTTCCTCATCATTTTTTAACCTCTTTGAGTTACAAGGGCTCTTTAGTTACTGTGTTTAGTTACTTCAAAACTGACTTTAAAATGTTTAACATTTTAAAATATTAAATATAAAAAATAATATTTAAAATTTTAATTAAATTTAATTTAAATTTTTATTTTAAAAATATTTAATTACATTTTATAATAATTCTTCATATGATTTTTTTTTAAATGTCATACATTTTATTTTATAATTTAAAACTATGCCATGTTGAAATATCCTTTATAATTTCAATGACAACTATAATACAATATAATATAACAATATATTATAATACAATGCAATATAATAATGTAATAATATAATAATATTATGATATTATTACATTGTATTCATTATAATTTCATGACACTTGTGTGGTTTAAGTCCTAATTCACTTTCACATTACTATTTTTTTCTACCTCTTTGAGTCAAACGGGGTGATTCAATACTGTGTTTAGTGACTTTAAAACATACGTAAATCATCTCTGTCTTGATTGGTTGCGTATTCTAAAAGTATCCCATGTTGAAACACTCCTTATAACTTCAAAGTGAATGAGAAAGAATGAGCTAAACTTCAACGTGAATGGGCTAAACCACTCACTGTATATGTTAATGTTTTTTGTGACATCACAACCACAACGAATACAAAACAGGCTGTGTTTACAGCTTAGTTTGCACACATGGACTGTGGGTTTAATGGTATGTTTTTCCGTAATATGTGCCTTTTAAATGCCTGTATAGATATATGGATTACCAGCCCACACAGGACATCGAGAGCTTCATGTAGATACGGTACACTTTCATTTCCCTTAGAAATACAATATGATACAATCTGCATGAGAATGAACAT
Source organism: Colossoma macropomum (assembly GCF_904425465.1). NCBI lineage: Eukaryota > Metazoa > Chordata > Actinopteri > Characiformes > Serrasalmidae > Colossoma > Colossoma macropomum. Next base: position 4,724,353 of record NW_023494809.1, read on the forward strand.
TCTCTGGGTTTTTTCACTGCAATTAGCACACTGCAATTAGCACACTGCCCTGGCCACTGCAGGCCTGATTGCACCCGTGTTATATAAGGAGCCCACTGCTTAAGGAGTCATGCAGCTGGTGCTGCTCACAACACATGCATGTGGCGCTGCATTGCAATTCCAATGCACTGGCGATGCATTAGAAAACAACAACAAAATGCATGTGTAGAAAACCGAGTCAGACACAATTATTGCACATTTTGTACACATTTCAAGCCAGCTGTGAGGTGAACTTGGCTTCCTACCCGCCAGCGTCTTTTCGAATTCCCCGTTCCACCTTAAATAGTGCAGCAGCTAATGTAACTGCTGCACCATTTAAGGTGGAACGGCAAATTCGAATAACACGCTGGGGAATAAGGAGGTTGGATATTTTTCCAGCGTTTACCTGCAATGTGCAGCCTGACAGTGCCATTTTTGTGTATCCTCACGTCGCCTGGACCCCCGATGACCCCCCGATGGTCCAGCCCTGAGTGCCCGGCGCTGCTGCGCCTTCGCCCCGCGCCTTCCTCCGCCAAAGTCCGGCAGCATTGATAGCAAACCGCCCAGGCCTGCTCCTCATTAATAGGCTGGTTATAGAGCGTTAAGATCTCCTGCAGTGTCAGCTCCTCTCCTTCTTCTTCCTCCTCTTCCTCCTCATCCTCCTCCTCCGCCTCCTCACGAACCGTGGCCTCCATCAGCTCGCGCTCAGACATCCTCTCATCCTCTCATCCCCTCATCCTGCCCGCGTGGACCGGGAGCTCTGTGGCCACTCGGAGCGCTGGACCTGCCCTCCTCACCAAACTGCCAGCCTGCAGCACTGCTCACAGCACAACACCAATCACATGACAGCACCGCGAGGGGCGTGGCCTAAACACAGCCTGGTCTCCAGGTAGTCATTAGTGATGAAACGGTTCCTTTCTCCACATTTAAAGGGGAACTCCACCGATTTTTCAAAATCTGTATATAATTCAGTGGTTGTATGTAAACAAAGTCGTTCAGAGTAGTTTGGCGCGGAGTGCTCCGTTTAGGAGAAACATACTGAGTCAGACTTGTTCACAGTGGTGGTGATAGGAACCAGATGTCTGAAAGCCTTTAAAAGCTGCCTTGTGGAAAATTGCTACATTATATGGTTATGAAACTGTCTGAGACATTGTTTTACTAAAGTTTGAGGTGAGATTTTGGCCTAAAACATATTTTTAAAAGCTATTCATGGCAGAGGGGTACATCCAGGGCATGGTTAGGCAAAGTAGTCCCCAAAGAACATGTATATTTTTCACATTTTCCACTATTTTGCCGTCATCAACATTCCAAATAAAAGCTCAGAAGCAAGGATGTGCACAGGGCTGGGCTAAAGTTGCCCGAGTAATAGCCTGTTTGGCCTCTTTTGCTGAGCTGCCCCTCTGGAGGAAAAAAATATAGTATTATTTTTGCTGTTGTGGCTGCATAAATCCAAGTACCCTATGACTGCTAAAGTTAGGCTCCCATATAATCCAAATTTGTATTACTTTTTGCTTTTTGCAAAACAACAACAAAAGCAAATGGAACGAGAAAACAAAGGCTGAAACATAGAAAGACAAGGACAGGGTAAAACAGGATGTTCCACTTATTTTCTCAGTAGCATTTTTTAAAGTTAGAAGTGGGCTAATAACTAACTAAAAACTATTTCAATCAATGATAAATACACAGTATATTATATCTGTGCATAGTAGTAATGTGAATGAGGTATAATTATCATAACACTAAAGATTGCTTTTCTATGGGGGCCTAACCCCAAAAACTCCAGGTTAGAGAACACTGGAGAGTCTGATGATCAAGTAAAACACTTCTAATAGCGATTGTGAAATATGGGATGGTAAGGCCACAAAATGTGTTCATGAAATCCTATGTAACATTTTGTGATTGTTCTGTATTCTAGTACATATTTTTACATACAAAATTAGATATAGCCTACTCCAGTCTCATTCCTGGCTTCATCATTGCAAGCCACTGTCAGCATCACGTCCATAAAAATTCAGCTGTCTGCACTAAAGTGGTCAGTTGTTTTGGCGCATTTTTGTGAGAGTTGAAAGTTGATGATTCAGTTGGACGTTTAGGATTGAAATAATTAGAATTGTTGAAGCAGCAAAGCATAAATAAGGTACAGGCGATTTTAAGAGTAGGTCTACCACACCCAGGCAATTTTTAACTGAAAATGTGGTGGACAATGGTGTTCTTATTTCCAATTCAACAATTCAGTTTAAGATGAGCTGCAACCACAAGGATCCAGGCAGTGAGGGAGATCACGCTGAGCATCAGGAGCCGTATTACAGAAATTCCCATCTTTTTGTCTTAAGATTTTTTACAAATTTGTATTAAAGAAGCAAATCAGATGTCTTTACAGTGGTGATAGGAACCAGGGATCGCCATGGCTACAACACAAATATAGACATTTTATTTACTATCCAGAACCACCAGTGAACCTACACGAGTCTTCTGAGTTTATATGGAATGTTGATGATGGGAAAATAGTTGAAAATCTGAATTGATAAGTTTTCTTTCTGGACTATCTTGCCCCACAACACCCCTCCACCATGAACAGATTAAAATACAATTTAAGCCAAAACCTTATCACAAAACAGTGTCTCAGACATCAGGCAGAGTATATTTAACCACTTCATGTAGTAACCTTCTGTGAGGGAGCTTTTAGAGGAGGACATCTGGTTCCTATCACCACCACTGTGAACAATTCTGACTCTGTAAGTTTCTCTAGAACAGAGCATTTCACACCAAACCACTCTGAATGACGGTGTTTACATCTCAACCATTTAATTATGTAGAATTTTTGAAAAATCAGTGGAGTTCCCCTTTAAGTCTTTGGTTTTGGAACTGTCCCTTTAAGAACTGTGTCACGTGTAAGGTTGTTTAGCTAGCTCGGCGCAGCTTCCTCACAAATATTCTTAAATATAAGTGAAATTATCGCCTGGAAATACTCAGATGAGTGTATCTGGTGTTTAACGTTGCTTTTACTCCAAAAAACGAAGCGTACAAATCGTGTTTTGACGTTATTTTACAGCGGATTGAGGCGCATGCGCACTGCGTGTCATCTCCGGCCGTTTGAAACTATGGCGGCAGACGGTTTATCCATAACAGAGCAGTGGATACGAGAAAAGCTCAACCTTCAGCACAGCTGCTTGGGTAAAACTTGACTTATTTGACTGTATAGAAACCATACGACTTAATAAACGAACTAAGGATTCGGTTAATTACGTTACGTCAGCATTTTACGAAGACATTCAGTCTGAAGTCGTTTGCTAACGTGGGCAGGCTAACGCCGTTAGCTGACAGTTACAACGCTGCTTGTAGGCCAATATTGATGTCTAACTAATCTATCTAACACTTAATTACTGTGTCATTAGCAGACGTTCGATCACTGAGCCTCCCCGGATCATATGAGACAGGGAAAATATGCCATTTGGGGATTTCTCTGAAGAATTTTGTCCGTCTGAAAAGTTTGGATCTCTCTCATAACGCGCTGGAGTCCGTACAGGTGAGCAGCACAGCACACAGGTCAGCACTGCGAAGAGGCTGTTGTGTATTTTATCATTTTCCACAGCATAATTAAGATAAACTTTTGGAAATGTACATTTAAAACAACCATTCATAATGTATGTGATGCGATATACCCCATAAACTAAAAAAGAGAACACCACACAATGAATTTCAAAAGCAAAATGGATTATAAAATGTAATAAAAAGTGTTTTTCAGGATTACAGGAACGTGAAAGAGGAAACACAATTAAAAGAACGGATAAAAAAAAAGTTATTTTAACAGGTTATCACTTTCACCACCTTACACAAAGGGTTAAATAAGGCTAAAAGCTTACACAAATCCAAAGTAGAAAGAGAGAGTAGGACAGGCTGGGTCAAATCAGTTATAGGTTTATGCAAATGATATGTAAATGAGACAGTCTACATATACAATTGGTGATTCATCATTACAAATCAAAACTGTTATAGTGCAGCCTTGGGTTTGTTCAGAAACTAAACTGAACACAGTGTCATCGGTGAGATTCAGAGATAGTGTCCATCATGCATCTTAATGACGGCAGTAAGAGTGACTCTCAGTCAGGCTGAAGATCTCGAAGGTTCCCAAATGGTCACTTTACACACACTTATACGATGATAGAAAAACCTATTTCCAGCTCCTGTACTGTAGGCAGTTGCCATGTCTGGTAGAATAGAACGGAGACCGTGTCTGGCCCACACTCCTGATCACCCCTCAACCCCAGCAAGCACGATTAAAGCGTATCAAAAGGTACTAAAATTAGGGAATATCATGTAATATATGAATTAAAGTGATACTGCAGTTACTAATAAATGTTTGAGGTTATATCCGAATTTATTCTTATCAAAAGAAAAGCTGTAAAGCTTTATGTAAAATATAACCATTCTTAAGTAATTGCATGTAATAAGTTACACTACTCTGAAGGAATTAAAATAGTTTCATTGCTTATTGCACTTTCAGCACGGTGACTAGAAATTTGTAACCTATTATATTTCAAAAGTAACTTTGCCAATATAAACATATTTGGCAATTATTTCATTGATGTTTATTGAAGTAACTGGTATTGTGGTTCACTTAGTTCGGTAACATTGTCAGGTTAGCTGGATAATTATTTCATGAAATAATAATAATAATAATAATAATAATACCTAAACAATATTGTAGTGTCCTTCTCAAGGAACACAACAAGCATCACAGAGACATAAAAGCCAAAGAGCTATTATTCCTAGATGTTATAAATATATACTTAATCAAAATGTTCTATACTGAAATGATTCAAACTTGATTACGGTAGATAATTTACATCTTTTCAAGGGCTTGAGAGTGAATATTTGATTTTTTTTTTTCATAATTATAACTTAGAAAGCAATGCAAATGGATACAGTAAAAAGCAACAAAAAAGTAGAGGAATGCAGTTGTTGTATCCTAGTCGCAAGAACAAAGGTTTGCTTCCTTGGAAAACTTTGTGGAAAATAAAATGTCGCTGTTGTCAGAACAAAACCTCGTATCTCCAAAATGGTAACTTTACAGGAGAAGGAAAAAACCTACTTTTAATGTAAGTCAGTGGAACCAGAATTTTTTCCAAGTAATTTTAGATCATTTCTTTGTTCCATTCATTAATTTACACACAATACAAAGGCCCACAGATATTTTCAGATGATGTCAAAAACTGAAAAATTTGTATTTTTCCCTCTTGTTTGTTTGAAACCTGCAGGGCATTGTGCACTTAAAGCTGCTTGAGAAACTGAACTTGTACTACAACAGATTGTCGTCTCTTGAAGACGTCCTAGCCTTACGCAGACTTCAGAATCTGGAGGAGCTGGACCTGAGGCTGAACCCTGTTGTGCAGAAACATCCATACTACCGTCTATATTTAGTCCACGCCATCTCCAAGCTTCGTAAACTCGGTATATTTTCATTGATTACTAAACTACACACTTCAAAAAGATCTTCAAGGGTTCTTTAGTAAAGAAAATGGTCTCTATAGAACTATGAACACTCAAAGAACCCTCTGCATGATTAAAGAGTTCTTTGACCATGAAAGTGTTCTTCAGATTGATGGAGAATGTGCTGCAGATGGTTTAATAGAGAACCTTTTCAAAAAGGGTTCTGTGTAGAAAAGAGTTCTTCTGCTGTTACAACCAAACAACAGAACCTTGTTATAAGGAAAAGAAGAACTTTTCTCTGTAGAACCATCTACAGCACATTCTCCATTAATCTGAAGAACCCTTTCCTGATGCTCTTTAATCTCTTTATTCATGCAGTATGTCCTCTGAGTGTTCATGGTTCTGTATTGAACCATTTGCTTTACCAAAGAACCCTTGAAAAAACATCTTTAAGAAGGTACTATTAACTGTGGTCGTAAGAGAACCTCGTACCCAAATTTCTGTGAATATTTCATGTTAAACGGACCTGCACATTGTTAAAAAAAGTTTTAAAGGGCCTGTATCCTACATCCTACACTGTTAGGAATAAAGGTTCTGTGCAGGTACATTTTTCCTTCATCGAGGTACAAACAATGTAATTGTTCCCTAAAAGGTACAACAGTGGTTTTAAGGTCTGATTGTGAACCTTAAATAAGTTTTCCAGGTAAAAAGTTCGTATTTGTACCCTTTATAACCTAAAGGAAGAACCCTTTGTTGTTCTAAAACAGAACAACAAAATAAAAAGCCTGTAGACGAGTCGGGGTGTGTGGAGTCAGTACAGCTTAGAACATATCATTTCAGTGGATTATGGTACAGTTACACCGGTCAGGCATAACATTATGACCACCTCCTTGTTTCTACACTCATTGTCCATTTTATCAGCTCCGCTTACTGTATAGGTGCACTTTGTAGTTCTACAGTTACAGACTGTAGTCCATCTGTTTCTCTGATACTTTGTTAGCCCCCTTTTACCCTGTTCTTCAGTGGTCAGGACCCCCATGGACCCTCACAGAACAGGTACTATTTGGGTGGTGGATCATTCTCAGCACTGCAGTAACACTGACGTGGTGGTGGTGTGTTAGTGTGTGTTGTACTGGTCTGAGTGGATCAGACACGGCAGTGCTGCTGGAGTTTGTAAACACTGTGTCCACTCACTGTCCACTCTATTAGACACTCCTACCTTGTCAGTCCACCTTGTAGATGTCAAGTCAGAGACGATAGCTCATCTGCTGCTGCACAGTTTGTGTTGGTCATCCTCTAGTCCTTCATCAGTGGTCACAGGACGCTGCCCACAGGACGCTGTTGGCTGGATATTTTTGGTTGGTGGACTATTCTCAGTCCAGCCCAACACACACTAACACACCACCACCTCATCAGTGTTACTGCAGTGCTGAGAATGATCTACCACCCAAATAGTACCTGCTCTGTGAGGGTCCATGGGGGTCCTGATGTGAGCAAATAAGTTGGTTGTTGTGACATCACAGAAACAGTTCATTCAAAACAGGCTGTTTTTATAGCTTAGTTTCCATATATGGACTGGAGAGCAAATGATGTGTATGTACTACATCACATTCTTTTATTTTTATTATTTTTAATTTATTAAAAAAAAAGATGAAGGTAAATTTGGGCCCTTTAACTTTTGCGGTGGCTTCACCTCCTGTGGAGTTTTAACGTGCTAAATGTGCTTGTCAGAAATGAATGGAGTAAAATAATAAATCTTTGACAATTTGAGCCTCATAGGTTTGTTTAGTTAATAGTTTTGTCTCCTATAATAAAAATTGCTGCTTCAAATAAACAAGATTGTCCTACAACAGGAACAGTTTGTGTTGCGTACGTGCAAATATATGTATTTCTTTCTGTTCCTTCTCTTACAGACGACTTTCCTGTACGAGACCGAGAGAGAAAAGCAGCTCTGATGCACTTTTCTGTTGAGTCAGCGGTCAAGCCTAGTCAGAAGTCTCAGCCTTTCACAGAGGAAAAGGGGAACAGGTGACTTTCTCTGCACACCTGGGGTTTTTACAGTGATTAAGACTGTACTCTGGGTTGGTAGTGTTTATTAGTAAGCATGCTGTGTTCCTTAGTCCATTACCTCTACCGCTACAAATCTTAAAAAGTAATCAAAAGGCTGCAGTGTCCGATTATCTTACTGCCCTTCTTTAGCATTTAGTCCAGTAGGGTCACTTTTTTATTTTACATATTTTAATGAAAAAGTTATTTTCTGTTTAGCTCAATTTGATAATGAAGTGTATCTCAACAAATCACTCAACATTTTAATAACCACCTCACACACACACAGTACAAAAAGTATTGATGAGTCTCGTCCTCTCTGAGCGTTACATACTTTAGCAAACTAACTACACGCTGCTGCTTAATTAGCTTAAAATACAAATCATTTTGTAAACGTGAAAAAAATGCCCTCCACTTGTCCTGGAAACCTGTTCACACAGAGCTCAACCAGCATGTTAAACTGGCTGGCCTGAAGAGCTTTAACATTAGTCTACATTATTTTTATTATATCGCTTTGTTATATTTTAGCTATTGCTTATTACTTACTGTAGCTCAAATGTATCCACAGGCTCAAACAAAGCACCGCATGCTTTTTCCACGGTGGTAATTTAGCCTTTGGTGAATCTCAGTTTGTCAGAACATTGCCAGACATTTTATTCATTCAGCTCTTCACATTTACAGGCCACATTTAAGCAGATTAATCTGTTATTAATTGATGAATTCACATGGATAACTGAATATCAGTATTTTTTTTTTTTTTGCAGTCCTGATTTGGACCCAAAGTCATTTTCAAATCAGTACTTCATCTAACAGAATGTCATTACACGGAAAAGATTAAATTTGGCACTGGAGTTCATCTTTAAGTTTTTGAGGACCCTCAGCTAGTCCATTGTTCACATCCAAGTCCTGAGCTGGCTGAGTCCTGGGTTGTGTATAGATGAATGGAGGACTGAGAGATCATGTTTTTCTTCTTATGGTTTTTTAATTACTTTTTGAATGTTTTTTGCAGGAGCAGTGATCACAGGATTGCCTCTGTGAACAAGATGATGATGGCAAAGCTTTCTCTTCGAGAAGGTAACGAGGAAACTGTTCTAAATTACAAATTCAGTGAGGACAGGAACACGGCGGTGCAAGAAGGTTCCCCTTTGACTGAAGAGAAAACTAGACGAGAGTCCAGTCATTCCCCAGGTAGGCTAGGAAAAATCATCGGCTTAAGTACTCTACATAAACATACGCATACTTAAACCACTGTTACAGTGCTGTTACATTAGCAGTGTTAGTTAATAATGCAGTGAATAAAACAGTGAATGAACCAGCACACAGCAGTTAGCAGGATCTGCTTTGCCTGTTGGAACTATTGGTCAGGACCTGCTTGCTGTGTCCTGTGCTGTGATGTTTCCGCAGTCTGAAATGTTATACTTTGAACTGGAAAATGTGATCTGTGATTAGCGATCAGAGATTTTGCCTTATAATTGAGATTTTATTGAACTTGAAATTGTAATTTACAATGCAACACCTGGTTACCTACTTAAAGTTAACACAGCATATCTTTTTTATAATCTGTGTAAAATTTTTGCAATATATTAGGACTGACTCTACTGTTCTAATGTGGAAATTTCCCTTTTTTTTTTTTCCAGACAATCCCTCTGACACTATACATTTAATTAACGGCTATGATTCTGATGCGTCATCTGCCCAAGATCAGGTGCGTCTTTTTTTAATCTCCTGATAATAAAACACTTGTTTTAGTCATCATTGTTTAAAGTCATTAAGCATACATACTGAGTATGTTTTGATTTGTCTAACTGTTATTTATTTTTAGGAATCTGAGCCAAGTCTTGGGAAAGCGCACGGTAAGAATGGTGAGTGCATAATCTGTTCTTGACTATATGTCCACAAGGGGGCAACATTTCCATATTTTTATTTCATCTGCCAGTACAAATTGTTCAGTTCAGTGTTGCCCAACACCAGTTCCGGAGAATTTGGGCACCAGAGCTTTGTGAGATTTTCTGCTCTACATAGACTTAAATCAGGTGTATAAGAGGCAAAAAAACAAAACTTGCTTTGTATTTGTTAACCTGGCAAACACCAGTTAATATCCGATGTCCATTTTAACTCATTTTTATCCAGCATTGAAATAAATAAAAGTAAAATGTCACACTTTGAATATTTCTTTGCTATTATTTTCCTCTGCCATGACCAGAGACTCGTGTCCAGCACACTGTCCAGCGGCGGTCCTCTCTGAAGTCAAATGATGCCCCCAGAGTCACTTTCTTCAATGCATCTGTAACAAGACACAGTCCTGAACATCTACGGCAAAAACCAGCAAAGAGCCTCGTACACAGCAGAATACAGGCTAAGAGCAGCTTCACGCCACATCCCAGCTACAAAAGCCCAGTTTTGAAAGGTATTTCCAAGTGTGGCTGTAAATATTCCACTGAATGTTCTGTTGTTTCTTTAGGGGCATTAGGTAATATAATAAGTTTCATATGTTTTTCCAGATGTATACATAACATGATGGTTATTTGGTGTTGATAACTCTCTCTTAATTTTATGGGAGAAGATAAGAAAGCTGAAGTAGTAAAACATTACTCAGAGAGTGGAAGAAACCCAGTGCTGCACCCTCCAAGACTAACGTACAGAAAGACTGAAATGGAAGGAGATCCACAGAGACCCTCGCTTAAACCTGAGAGAGCAGACAAGCTACACAAGGTAAGTGGATTCATTAAAGCTGCAGGTCAGTGACGAATCAAAATTACCCAGTTTTCCTCCTTACCTTAATAGTAGTCGATCAGCCAAGACGTGTTTGGTGTCTGAAGGTAGCTTCTTTAGTTTTACACTGAAATGTTCTGAAAAGCCCTTACAAGATGCTTGAGACAAATCAGGACAAGGTCAGCACTTTAAGCGTGATACTAAATATTACAGGATTTAATTGCATATGTGGCACAAACTTGTCAAATGTCAAACTTTTCAATGTATTGACATAATTTTAATGCTGTGTATAATAAAGATGCATCATCAATGCAATTTTTTTGTTTTATATGATTTTTTTTAAAGCTGCAAAAAAAGACAAACCAGACCAAATTATTTCATCTTGCAAAAACATTTTTCTCCCTGCCAAATCAAACAAAAATCACCACCCAATCTGGCAACACTGCGTTGCACTGTCAAAAGATGATGTTCCCGCATGTTATATAGTAAAGACGTTACATTAATGTATTCTTGATAGTGTTTAATGTCTTCTCTAGTATAATAATTTTTGTTGTATGCTGATTTTATTCTCAGGGAGCCTATAAGAAACCGATGGAGCTGCTCCTCAGTTTGGTGGATGAGTACTGGGCTGGGAAGAAGAAGAACCACAACACTAAGCACTTCTTCAGTAAGTGATCATCTTCCAGACAGAAGCTGGGATTTACTCATGGACACAGAAGCTAATTGATACTCTGTGCTGTCCATGATCTGCTCTTATGTCCTTGGTCATCTGCCTACTTAAACAAACAGTTATTTTTATAATTTAGTTTACATACTGGATATATTTTGTGATCGTCCTTTGCATTGATAATTTATGGAATCAACAGTTTCACCAAGACAGATTTTTTTATATGTGCAGATGCACTTGACCAGTAAAGTGATTGTCATTCTGATTATTGGGTTGCTGCTTCTGCCTCTGCATGGCGTTGGTGTTTTATATTCTTGCACCTGTTCTGAGAGAAATTCAGTGTAGAGGAACTACAGTTTTAGTAGTGAGCGTTACTTCCTTGCTACGTTATCTTATCGTAAATGGAAGTGTGTTGGAGAACACTTACATTGATTGAGCATGACTGGCAGATTTACACAGTTACCCATAATATATTCCTTCAGCCAAGACTTGTTTGGTTTCTAAAGTTTGCTTCTTTAGTTTTGCACTGGGAACTACAAGGCTAGTGAAGCTAACAAGCACTGGAAGCTTATACCCCACCAATTAGCCTAGTGTAAACTGTGTAAATCCCAGCTAACATCACTTGTGCTCTACAACTTGTGTCTGCAGTGCAAGCTGTCCGTATCCTCTGCATGATGGAGCAGGAGGTTGTGAGTGGAGAAGAGGAGATGAAGGCTCTGAGAGAAAAGATCCAAACGCTGAACACCCAGGCAGAACTGCAGAAGAGACGGCATCAGTCAGAGATACAGAGTCTCTCAGAGCAGCTGCGGAGAGCATACGGCTCTGTCGTAAGTCTAATCAGAGGTTTAAGTCGTTCAGAATGAATCAGGTAGTCAGACTGAATCATATTAAAAGATTCACCCACTTTTTCAAACCTCTATAAACCAACTACATTTGGCTGACCACTTGTGTGGCTTTTGTAAAACAACATAGAACTGACCAAAAAAAGTATTTTTTGGGAGAAAATTTTCTGGCATATATGCTATGTGAACAAGATCAGTTAGCCATTAGTGACATTGATGATGGTGGGCTCATCATCAATCAGGAAAGGTCATCTCATTGCCTACTTAAAAACAAAAGCGCTCTATAATGTTCATATGATCCACATGGTAATTCTGACAGACTGTAATACACTACAGGAAGTGTAGGGGGCGATATGGCTTCTACTGTTTCATTTAAAAAGCCTCTATAATGTTCATATGATCCACACAGTCACTCTGACAGACTGTAATACACTACAGGAAGTGTAGGGGGCGATATGGCTTCTATTGTTTCATTTAAAAAGTGCTCTGTAATGTTCATATGATCCACACAGTCATTCTGACAGACTGTAATACACTACAGGGAGTGTAGGGGGCAATATGAGTTCTATTAATAAAATGGAACTAAAAACAAATGGGACTATGACTGGTGACGCTGATATGAAATGACGGAAAGCATAATGGTTTGATGTGGCTAGTAATCAACAAGAAGCCGAAAGATTAATTAATTATAGAAATAAAGTCTTGGCTCCCGTTTCTAAAGCTTTGGTTATTTTGTATTAAAGGAGCAGCTTGATGAGCAGTTGAGGAGTGTTTTGGAGGAGAATGTGTCCTTGCAGAAGCAGCTGATCCGATTGGAGCAGAAACTCCTCTCTGACCAGCTGAGAGAAATGTCAAACACTGGAGACTAAGGTCAGTTCATCAGGTATGTTTGTCTTTCTGCTGGTAGAACTGGTCTGTGTGTGTTTTTGGCTGAAGGGGTGTGTGATGTACAGTATGATTCATTTTGAAAAAAGTGTCAGTAACAGATCTGAAGGCCACATTTATGCTACTATTTTTTTTATACAGTAATGAATTGTACAATATAGATTTGAATATAAGAGGCCAGATAGAAATGGGTAGTTTTAGATGTTACAACCCCGTTTCCAGAAAAGTTGGGACACTGTGCAAAATGTAAATAAAAACAAAATGCAATGATGTGCACATCCTTTAACCTCTTATTCTCCAGGGTATATTTTGGTTTGTCCATCTGAATTTATGTGACCAAATCATAAGGCAGATTATTCAGTAACTGCATGAAATAAATGTCAATGTTTATTTTATTTATTTATTTATTTTTTGTAAAAGTTCCCCTCAAATTAACAGAAAATGTGTTTTATGATCACACATATTGCTATATGCTTACAATTTACTGCTGAAAACCAAAAATCTTAGACACTCTTTGTATTATTTTATAAGAATATTTTTTACAGAGCAGATCACTGAAGAGACGCCATCTGTTTATAGTTTATAGCCCAGATTTGTGGAAAAATGGGTCGACTTTCAGTAGAAAAAAAAATTGTGAGTTCAGCTTCTTTTATTATAAGGGTTTATAATTACATCACCCATCTATTTGACTGGAAAGAAGACAGTTACAGCTCTCATACGACCCCCACCTTTAGAATGAAGTTTATGAAATATGAAAGTTATGAAGAATATGACGAAGTGCGTTTTGGAACCACCGGTGGTCTCAAGTTGAAGAGGTTAAACCCTATATTTAATTGAAGATAGTACAAAGACAACAAATCAGATGTTGAAACTTGATTGGGTATAAAAAGAGAGTCTTTCAGAAGTAAAGATGAGGAGGGGTTCACCACTCTGTAACAGACTGCACAATCAAATAGTGCAACAATTCAAGAATTATTTACTTCAATTTTTTTTCAAATTATTAGCTTTGAAATTTCATGACCACTTTTTAATGAGGCATTATATTTTTAAACTGATGGCCAATGTTTTGCAGCTTTCTCAGTCATTTTAGGTGCATCTACAGCTCTGTTCATCAATGTGGACACATTTAACATTTTTTTTTAAACTTTATTTTTTATTATTGTTTTTAAATAATTTCCTAGCCTCGTCCTGATTACCTGATACTGATACCGAAACCCATGAAGCTGCACAGGACTGGAGTATTAGAACAATTTGCCTGCAACCAGATAAGTTTTATACTGTTGAACATTGGATTGAATCTTTTGAACGGACAAAACACATCTGGTAGTTAGGAGGATGGTCTTCTACAGCAGGTCAGAATTGGTGGTCTGTTTCATATCTTAGTGAAACATCACATTATTAAAATATGTACGTGTTTATTGGTGGCCTAGTTCTGTGCGAGCAGTTCTGAAGATTTTTCCTTTCTCAGTTGTGCTGTAAATGTGATGTGCACTCTCCGCACAGACTTCACACACAGACCACAGTGAATGAGGTCATTGACAGTGGACTGAAATTAGCAACTGCATCAGTCATTTCACTCAGCCAAAACTTATTCTGTCGGTAAGGTTGATAAACTTTAAAGGAACGTTGCACGCAGAGCGAGGTCGCAGTAGCTTTGCCAATAATAATAATGAAGATTAACCTGTTTGTGCTGTACAACTAAATTTAGTATGATGAGGAAAAATACTACAGTGATTAAACTGTGTAAAGTTCAGTGACGTGACGTGCATTTTTGTGTCTGAGTTCATTATTCTCTTATTAAACAAATTAATAAACACATGACAGAATATTACAGCAGCTCCATTATGTGCACACTTTTTCAGTGCCTCAAAATAAAACTCTTTTTTTGTTTTCCAGAGTGTACAAATGTCAGGTGCGCTACCATTCAGGTGTAAATACAGATTAAGTAAAAACGTAATTAAGTCATATAAAATTCTAATTCTTATAAAATAGTTTGGCTTTTTATGTTTGAAACCTTTAAATCATAACATGTAACAATGTAGGGCAAACTTTTTTTGAAAGAAATCCATAAATGAATTTCTTCAAATGTCAGACGGCGCAACCGACAGCAAAGAACTTTTATTCTGATATGCATTTAAGAAAGAGTGTATTTTCACAAATGCTGGAAGTCATTTTTTAATTCATTGAGGGTAGGTCAGTTTGCCAGGTCAAGTGGTGGTTATTATAATCATGTTTATATATCGAAAAACGTAAATACAACATTGAGTTCATGTAAGTAGTTTTATATAGGTGTCCAAGTACAAATACACAGTGATGGAAGATGAAGTATAATGTTTTTATTAAAATGTGGTTGCACCACTTGACATTTTCTTGGTGGGATAATTTGATGATTTGGTTTAAAAAGGAATTTATAAAATTAAAGGAATGAAACTCATTTTGATACTTTAGTCTTTTTAAAAAGGATTTCTAAAATGATTTTGAAGCCTGTTTGGTCATTGACCCATATACGCCTGGCTTATTTAACAGTAACCATTGGAGGAACTTTTGTTCACAAGCAAATTAGGATTTTATATTGTGCTGTTAAAAATCAGTAGTTCATGTGATCAAAAGCGGTATGCAGTTTGGTAAATATGAAAAAAATCTTCAAATTTGTGCTCAGACAAGCTTGAGCATGTATGAACTGAAGGACATTTCAATTTTCAGATATTGACATTGATGGGTTAAGTACCAAGCAGCTGACGTGTCTCAAACCCAGAGTGGTTATAACTCCATAAATATCGTCGCTGTACAAAGAAAAACAAGTATCTCCAGAAAATATTTACAGTATATTTACAGGAGACGGTTAAATGCCCTTAACCTTTAATGTACCTTTTAATGTAAAGAGATTCAGTAATTTTTGGGCATTTCTATTGGTCCAATCATCATGAAATTTTCAGACAATGTAAAGGAAAATTGTTATATTCAAATGACCTAAAAGAATAAAAATCAACAAAAATGGAGATACATGTGGTTTTTCTTTTATTAGCGAGTTTTGAGCAGAACACAATTTGTAATGGTAAGGAATCATAAATTATGTGTTTTTGGGTGGGGTTCTCCTTCAAGCATTACTTGTTATATGATGTAATAGAGTGAAATAAGTGATGCGTTGTACCCAAGTCTGAATGGGAAATAAATGAAAACCAGGCGGTTCCTCAGGTCAGGTTTTCTTTCTTTTGTCCTCCCTTTTTTTTTCTTCATTTCTTTTAATTTATTCTGAACAACGCTACAAAACATGGACAAGTTAAATTCTTGAACGTTACCATGACATAACATGCAGCAGGGCACTGTAACACATAAAAAATAGTTATATGAAAAATAAGACAACATTTGTTCCTCGAAACAGAGGGATTACAGTATTTGGCATTAAAGCACACACAAAAAAAATCAAAAATCATTCGTTAAATACAACAACAATATTCTTAACTTGCGGTTTGATATAAATATAAGTCACTTCCTAAGCAGGAACTAGCAGGAACAGTGCGCCACCATATCTGAAAAATAGATGTTCTGTAGAAGAATATGTCTGTACATGTTATAATCTCCTCTCGGGAAACCTGCTCTGTGTTTTTCTAACTTTGTGACAATTGAACTGGCACAGTTTCGGAAAAACTAACTAGTGGGGAAATTTTGAGCTTTACGATTTAGGTTACTGCATGTTGTTTGGCTGAAGTGCTTTTCTTGTAAACATTGTTCATTAGGCTGGAATAATTGCACATACCAAAAATGTAGCAAGGTGCCATGATATAAAATTACTCAATTATTACTTATAACACTGAAACTCAGAAAAAAATAAGTATTTTCAAGAAATATTTGAGTTCATATTATCGTAATTATTTTTTTTAAAATAAATTGTGCATTTTGAACCAGATTACCAAACCTGTACAAATCACTAAAAACGCTTCTCATATTTCTGCATAAGAATTTAATGTGCCCTGATGTTAAATTATTGAAACCCAGAAAAAAAACTACAAATATTTACGTGATTTTTTTTTTTAATATATTTTTTTCATTTTGTACCACAAAAAGGTTTGATTTTAGAAAAAAAGAAGTCTGACACGATCAACAGAGTTGTACACTTATTACTAGAAGTGTATTTCTGTGTGTTTCATAATTCTGTGTGAAGATCTAATTACGTTATGGAAGTTTAAACTTCCATATAGTTTTATAGTTCACGTATAATATCAGTTATGGAAGTTCTGTGCATTAAGCTGCTTTCACGCTGAACACGGTACTTGCTGCGCTTGCTGGTTGGGAGCAAAAGTGGCCAAAGTGAGGAAAGAACTTTGTGTTTAGGTGTAACCAAACTATCGAATTCACAAATTCTTTAAAGCATAGTTTAATGAATCCATTAAACAACCCAATTATGCTCTCTTTGTAAGGAAACATGCAGATCCTTAAGTACTCACGATCTTCACGCTGTGCTCAAAGAGCATATGACTTTATCACAACAACGATAAAATATTGTTATACATCAGTACCTAAAGAACGCTTACTGAACATACTTGTTTCTTTACTAAGAGAGTATAATTAGTTCTATTTAATTGCATTATTGCAAATTTTGTGCTCTGTACATTTTCACCCCGAGTGTCAAGTCAGTCGTGTCAAACTGGGGACCTTCCAGGCCGAAATGCTGCCGAGATCAGCGTTTACTCTCATCTAACACTCTGAATTCAGTTCATGGAGGTCTTGCTAATTAGCTGATGAGCTGAATCAGTTGTGTTCAGTGAGGCAGTGCGCTGAAGTCTGCTGTGTTTTTGGCCTGCGAGGACTGGAGCCTGACACGCTCATTAAGTAGTCAAATTATGTACTATTACATCCATGCTACAGGCAAGCTAACACTTCTGTGCACTGAAGTACTGAGTCAAAGTAAGTTTAATACAGCAATTATATACCAACAGCAGCTACTCAAACTGTGCTCTACTACTGCCAAAGCAACTTAATTACTACGTCTGACCCAGCTTGCAGGTTTGTGTGGGGTACTTTGGTGAGGTTGCCAGTCTTATGATTAGGTCAGTTCAGTACAAAGCAGTTTTAAGCTAGCAAACAATGTTTTTGAAGCGAAATGACATTCTTTTGGCCAAAATGAGACAGTGGTGTTGCCTGCGTCACTACACAGAGCCTCTAGCAATGTTTAGATGTTCAACAAGTTTTTTTCAAGTAAATTTAGAACAGCATGTTCAACTATGGGTGGGTTTAATTTAGTAATTTTATCATTTTTTAAAAACCTGCCGGCTTGTATGTAACAAAATTCATAGATGGCTCCTTAATTTGTTAATCAGAGGATCCAGTGACATTCGGAGGAAAATGCACACAACACGAAACATATTGACTTTGGACTGTGTCTGTTTAACACAGGGCTCTGTTAATTTTTCTTCCCCATAAACAAAACTGGCTTAGACTCAGAGTTGCTTACATGAAGCCAACTAAAGAATGATGCCATGACTTCAGAGGCCAGTTGCACAAACAGGTCTTAACGAAGGTGGTCTTAGGGGTGTGCATTCTTGTGAAAATATGTATAACAGTGGGTTACTAAGCCAGTCTGCTGTGCACATAATTACTTCTGGCTGCAGATAGCTGTGCCAATTCATACCACCAATATAAAAGCAGACAGTGAAACTTGCATATTAACTATTTCAGCTGCTTTAAACCACACTGGGACATAATCAGACAGATTGAAGTTTTAAAAAAAAGGAAAGGCACAGAGGGTTTGAGACGACAGTGTATGGTTTCTCAATCTTTTTGAGCTGTGAACACCAAAAAATGTACTTTGGGGTTTGTGACCCCTGTCAACTCAACCCTGAAAACCACCACAGTTTTTCCACATATCTTTGTCTGTGGGGTCATGGACAGAAGGTCTGGAAGGACATCTCTGCGGTCTGCTTCTGTTTAAATACATGCTACATTTCTAGCTCTTCTGCTTGTAGTATGCTCAAGGCAAGGACTTATAGTATTCTTACACAGGGCGGCTACAAAACCCAGGAAAAAAACAGGAGGAAAAGTGGTTTCTGACCATAAACAAGCAAACAGCTGTTCCAGTTGGTTTTAACTGGAGTTGTAAAATCTATGGGAATATCTGCATCTCTTTCTAAACTCAGTCATTCTGAATGAAGTGATGAGTCCAGTTTTTTTGCACACTTAGTAGCAAAGTTATCTAATCATGTGCACCCTTTAAGATGGAACAGGAAAATTCAGATAAGCTGGTGAATGAGAAACTGACTTCAGGTCCACGACTTTTTAGTGTTTCAGTTTCTCGTTGCAGATTAAACGTATCAGGAAACCAGCTGGAGTGATTATAAATGCAAATAAGTCCATTCGTCTCTAAATTATCAATGTTTGTCTAAAATCTTTCTCTTTGCCGTTTCGTTAGCTACCAGCTAGGCACGTTACTATGTGACCAGCAGTCTGTACTGATCTTCAGGGTTAAAGGGTGAATTAGCAGTTCTACATTAACTCCAGTGTTTAAGACCATTTATTGTTAAACTGTGTTGAACGATCAGCAGAGCTTTATTTTACTGCAAAGGGGGATTATTTTATTTTTACCTACTAATCTGATTCTGCTGTGGTCCTAAAGTTACGACCGACTTGCCTTGCGACCAAGTGTAAGCCCTGTTTGTGCAACCGGCCTCAGAGGTATATTGGCCACGCTGAGATTTCCCGGTTTGAGCACGGCACAAAAGTTGTAGACATTGGAATGTTGTTTTTTTAATATACAGGGTGATTCAAAAAGATTAATCTGATTTCAAAGCGCCATATTTTTTACAACCGTGAGGCACCTAGGAACCAATCACATACCACTTGAAAGAGGGGGTCATAGAGTTTCTGACAGTCAGTGGAAGATGGCTCCCTTCAGTCTGAGAGGAGATGAGACCCCTGAGCAGAAAGCGTTCTGCGTTCTCCACTTCAATAAGAATGAATCTTTAATAACTGTGCAATGTGGTTTTTGTGGGCAGTGAACCTCCAACAGCTCAGAGCGTTCGGCGTTGGTTCCACAACACTGGATGATCTCCGAAATCGCACTGAAAGAGCCGTGAGTGCAGCGACACCCGACATGATCAATCCAGTATGGGATGAATTTGACTATGGCGTTGATGTTGTCTGTACAGCTGGAGGAGGTCCATATTGAGCACTGGTAAAATTACATAATAAACTTTATGCTCATTTAAACCATTTACGGTTTACTGCATTGATCTGTAATGATTTACAAGTGAAATAAATCACTTTAAAATTGGATGAATCTTTTTGAGTCACCCTGTTGGTGTGTGTGTGTGTTTGAAAGCATAGCAGCATTTTTCCGTGTTCCGTGTGAAAGCAGCTTCAGTAGTCAGACTGATACTAAGTGAAGAAGGTTGTGCATAGCTGAACCGAGACACTGTGGGCAGACTTGATATAAACAGCAAGTGTGGAATGCATGTCTAAATTCCTGCTTCCGGTCGCGCTAATCTCAGTGCATTCATGGTGCTTTTTACGTGATGGGCATCAACAGAAGAAAATAACAGCCAGTGTTTATATTATGCCACCAAGCATTAGCATCAGAAATACATACAGATACACTATAAATATTTTTGACCCTATATACTGGATAGAAACATCAAAATATTAAGATATACAATCTTAATCACCAGTGATTTCTTTATGCACCAAACAAGCAGTTGAGCGTATGAACCGTTTTGCTACTATTAAAAGATGTGCGCAAATTTCACGAAAAAAAAAAAAATATATCAGTAGAATTCATTAAAGCTCAGTAAATTAGCTGATGGGTTAAACCTGGGCTTAGTCTGCAGTCAGTTTTGCTTTTTGGAAAGACATAAAAAGAAGTCTACACAAGTCCAATCTGACCACAAGGAAAGATGCACAATAAAACACACAAGTATAAAGGTCAATATTAAACATGAAGTAAAATAACCACCAAAAGAACTGTGAACTTTACATCTGATATTGTTACACTAAATACTCATCCTTCTTAAGTTCTTAAGAGGCCATAAAATGCAAATTATTATAGGCCACATAATGCAAATGATGGTGTAGGTAGTACATCTTATTCCAATAACACAGTCAAGAGCCCTCACTACAATGTTTGATGTTTAGCCTCATTGGAAAAAAGCATTTTTCTTCTGCTTAGTGTTTTTCTTTTTCTTTTTCTTGTCGTTATCAATCTTGGCATCATTCATAGCTCTTGGGAAATATTATTAAGACCTGTTTTGAGTTTATAAAACTTTTCTGATTTGCCTCTCTGAGACTTTAGTAGAAAGTTTGAGAGTAATCTTCGATTTGGTCAGGAATGTACCAGCTGGCGACGTCTCTGTAAACAGTGTTCCAGTTCTCAGACAGCATAGGAAAAGGAACAGAAAACGGATCTCATTCACAGAAAAACAAAAACAGATATAAACATACCCTCGACCGGTAATGGAAAATGCTATCCTGTTGTGCTCCTGTTTTGTTCGTTTGTGGAACAGGGAAATCTCTCACATGGGTTTCTGTTGGGGTTTGCCTTGAATTTTCTTTTCGTACGAGCCTGCATGTTTGTATCCCGAGACGTAGCCGGATGTGTCGACCATGTCGACCCGGCCTGCCTTGCCCTTCCCACGGCCCGTCTCGTCAAAGCGCTCCTTGTGGGAGCCTGTGAACTTGCTGGTGTCCGTCAGCCGCGACACGGTGGGGGACGCCACTGCCCTCTGCGGGGGGGGATCAAGAAGAGAAGGAAAGGTTAGAACTTAAGTGCTTATAAATGGCCCAGATTGTACACTTTTTCCTTTTTTTGTTAGCTTTTTTATGTTTGTACAGTTCGGTGTCCTCAAAACGGTCGTTCATTTTTCCATGACCGTAGCCTCTCTGTAGCCCTTAAAATTAAACAGCCTTTTTTGTTGCTGTGCCTTAAAGGTTCTGTATTCTACATCTTTCTTGTATTTAGTTTTTATCCACTGAGGTCCATTTCTATATATTTTTTGGGTTTATGTCCTGAAAAATGTTTATAATTTATTTTAACATTACCCTTTTCCAGCCTCTCTTTAGTTAAACAGGCTGTTTTTGTTACTGTGCCTTTAAGACATGTAGATGAGTATTGTGCCTCATTCAAAAAGCAGTCCCGACTTAAACTCTCCCTGTGACTTCACTATGAGTGGGCGAAGTTAAACTGATGTAGGCTGGTGTTTCGAATGTTTGGATCCTTTGAAAAGCTGCAGTGATACATTTGCCTACCGACAGCCATGAACAGCACAACGTTTAATCGTTTTGTCACATCTTTAACTCCGCTGCCAACTACCTGCAGGAACATCTCTCCACATCACTTCAACGTGAATGGCCGCAGCTAACTGCTGTTATAGGTATTTCTATACATGGTGTGACATCACAACCATGATCAATTAAAAAGAGGGCTTTTTGTCGCAGCCAGGTTTACATATGTGGACTGTATGGGCTGAGGAGCTTTAAAACTTTAACAAAATTTACTCTTTAATTAAGAAAAAAAAACAGTTTTTCATGACCTGGCCCCTTTAAAATTGCACCAAAGTTTTAAGTAGGTCTCCAAGTAAGACTCTGCATAGTAGTGGTCCCCAACCCTGCTCATAGAGAACTCAACCTTCCTGCAATCTTCCTGCCATCTAAATACTGACTTCAGAAGTCTTTAATTAGCTGAAGGGGTGGTTAGATTTGGGTTGAAGATGAAATCTGCAGGAAGGTAGGAGGGTTGGTGAGCACTGCTGTTTAGGGAGTACCTAGAGAATTTCTTGTGTAATGTTCACTAAGAATTTCTGTGCACACAGTTGTTCAGCTTTTCTCTGTCAGTTTTCCTGATTGTTACGTTGTAAAGGCTTACAAAAAAAAAAGCTCAAGCTTTACTTAATATAAGCTCTCAACACCTCTAAAGGAAATGACACCTAAGACTCCTATTTTTATTCTGCCCTTTAAAGGGAAATTCCACCGATTTTTTGAAATTTCTGCAAAGTTAAATGGTTATTCAGAGTCGTCTGATGTGAAATGCTCTGTTTAAGAGAAATTGTTCACAGTGGTGTTGATAGGAACCAGACGTCCACCTCTAAAAGCTCCCTCACAGGAAGTTATTACATGAAATGGTTATGAATTCACTGCCTGATGTCTGAGACATTGACTTTTGAGGTACCTCAAATAAAATGGCATTACTTGTGTTGTAGACATGGCGACGCCTGGTTCCTATCACCACCACTGTAAAGAAATCCGAGTCTCTACAATCAGCCGTTTCTTATGAACGATTGATGCAGAAAGTTTGATAAATCAGTGGAATTCCTTTTAAAGGTTATTTCAGAGCTATAGCCCTTAACTCCTATTTTTAGGGTTATTTTCACTCTCTTCAGCTTGTGACCAGTGGATTCTAATATGTTGGCATATGGTGTGCAAATTGAGCTTGTGAGAGACTCAAATATTGTTGGATTAACTAATAAATCAACTGTTCACATACAGTTACAAATATTGGATTATGACTAGAATAGTCGGTACTTGCTGACTGTCCGGAAACTAACTAGCTCTAGTGTTCTCACCTGCTGTTAGCCACATTAGCATTTATTAGCCATTACCGTGACTCCAGCTATAATTGGCGATTTCCCTTCTATCATCTTGAAAACCTCCTCTGCCGCCTCCTCGCTGGTTTTATCTTTAAAGCGCTTCCTGGCCAGCTCGGAGAGGGCCTCCCTGAACTGGCAATACGTGATGGTGCGGCTCGATTTGTTCCTAGAAAAAGAGAGCAAAGGAAAAGAGCCCACAATTAATCTATCATCATGTACACTGTGTGCTGTAAACAAAGTGTAAAGCAGGAGAACATGAGATTTGACTCCTCAGTGACGACTGACATGATGGATAGTTGAGGAAAGGAGTGAAACTATAAAGGTGTCAAGTTTGCATGGTTACCCCTGCAGTGTAATGGCCTCAACTGGGTTTCCAAGGAGAACAGAACCCATAATAAACACAGCCATGTGTGATAACACAAACAGGCCGGTTCTGAGGGCTGTCCTGCTGCAGGCCGCAGTCCGAGCAGCCTTTTGCTGTTTGGGAAACATTGTCCGAGTGGATAAAATCTAAAATCTCTGAATGTCCCTTCCAGCTATGATGCGTCCCTATGATGAGATCTCGAGTCTTTATCTTACAGGCAGTCAAAAAGAAGTTGACCAGTGACATACACTGAAGAAAAAAGGACGGTTTGGACGGGATTGGTTTTACGTGGGGAAGTGGAGTCATATAATTTTACCACAAGATGTCTGTAATGTTTATGACCGATTCTCACAGAATAAGAAATCTCTGTCCTGCACATGGCACTGTCCTGCGCCTCACTGCACACCGTCCATCAATGTGTATAGTTCTGCAGGCCACTGTCTTGGAGTCTTGGAGATGTCAGTCAAGAGTATTCATTAGAATAGGCCACACCCAGACACTTTTCAGCTGTTTTTTGAGTTTTGTGTTCAAACGTCTTGTTGAACTTTGGTTTAAAAATTCCAAATTTTCTACTTGTGCATTTGCGTACTGTTCGTCACTGTACTCTTCACAGGTACAAAAATACCACAGGCCGTCGACAGGAATGAGTCTCATTTCATTTGTTTCATTTCAGCTTGTGCCTTTTTTTTTTAGATCCCCTCTCTTTTTATTTACCTCAATAGCTGCCTTCCTCACCTCTCACTCACTGTTCAGACACCTCAAACTCGGCCTCACAGCTGATCAGCGGTCAGGAGATAGACCATCGTTTGGTTAGCCGCATGAGAAAAGGTCCTCCCCCGACCGCTGCTGCTAACTTGCTTACAGCTTAAGGCTTCTGGGTGGAACTCAGGCTTGTGAAATTTGGTTCTGCATTACATTCATCAGTCTTCTCACATACTGTGTATACATCTGTACCGTGGCAGTTCAGGACGAGTACACATACTGTTACATCCCTGCTGCGTGTCGTTCAGCACTTTGTACCACTCTACACTGCACTGTGTGCCGTTCAGTACTTTGTACTGCTCTGAACTGTGTACCGCTCTGCATTGCGTACCATTCTGTACTGCGTGCCATTAAACACTGTGCACCGTTTTGCAGTGTGCTGCGCACCGCATACATTTGTACCGTTCTGCACGGCACTGTGTGCCATTCTGCACGGCACTGCACACCATTCTGCACTTTGTACAGTTCCGCACTGCATGTCGTTTAGCACACTGTTCCGCACTGCACTACTTCTGCACTGCATACCATTCTGCACGGCTCTACATACCTTTGTACCATTCTGCGCTGCATACTTTTCCACACTTTATATAGCTCCACACTGCATGTTGTTCAGCACTTTGCACAGTTCTGCACTGCATGCCATTCAGCACTTTGTATTGCACTGCACTGCATACCATCCTGCACTGCATACTGTTTTGCACTGCACAACATACGTTTGTACCTTTCTGTGCTCCGTACTATTCTACACTTGACACAGTTCCACACTGCATGCCGTTCAGCACTTTATACAGCACTGCACTGCATACTGTTCTGCACTGCATACCATTGTACCGCTCTGAGCTGCATAACATTCCTCACTTTGTACAGTTACGCACTGCATGCCATTCAGCACTGTGTACCACGCAGCATTCCGCACTTTGGTACAGTTCCCTAAAAATATTTTGAGGGTTTTACACTTTTTATTGCTGGGACTTAAAGCGAACAGAACAATTGGGCCCTTTCAAAAGCATCACTGCCTGACACATGCATCTGAGTAGTCCTCTTTGACTGCCAGTGTAGATTCTAGAGCAGATACCTTTAGAATGAGACACTGTACCAGCAGGTACAGGGTTCTAGCCACTTCACTCCAAACACTTCTGGATGTTTATGGTGTTTCCTCAAATGTGTTCACCCCCACTAAGGGCCACCGCACCACATCTCACTTCCATGGCAAAAAGTGCATAGTAACACAAATACAAACAGCCATCGCCGTGGTGATGAATCACCTAAACAAAAGTCCATAAAGCTTGCGGTCTCCCTGAGTAACCCAGGCTGTCATAGCAACAGGCTTGGGTAAACACGCCCCCTTTGGGTTTATTATTAATTTGAGCTGTTGGGCGAGCGGGTGGTTTTGTTTGGGCGATCCTTCAGCGCTCCATTCCTCTCTGCCTGCTCCACACTGCGTAATGTCACAGAGGAAATTCTCCAACTCCCAGCGGACCGGTGTGTGTGTGTGTGTGTGTGTGTGATTATGCGTGTGTTTGTGCATGTATGCGAGTCATGTGCTCCGCAATAAATCATACACAGAACAGAACACGGAGGTGAGTGTCTCATAAATACAGCCTGAAGACAAGAGAAAATCAGCTTCTTGAACTTTTCAACTTTTTGTGTAGAAATGATGGTGATCTTAAAATGATGCCTTTTGGGTAGAGCTGCACAAAATCCAGCTTACTAATCTCGTTATCATGATACTAGTGTTTGCAATATTAATGTCATAGAAGGCTGCAGTATGCAAATTAGCCCTATAACCAATCCCACTGATGGGCATTTCTAGCTATGAGTGGAAAGAGTGCAGTTCTGATAATGCGGTTGCTTCCTTAGGGCCATAGCCAAGGGTATCACAGGCCTACACAAGCAAATTGAGATGGAATGTTCATTGGGCTGATTTTTTTAAGATAATGAACTTTGATTTGTTTTCTGCGAGTTGCTGTCACTGTGTTATGGCCAATCAAAATCATTATACTCTCCGCCAGCCTCCGCCTCATTTTCTCAGCCCTCCAATCACTGCTCAGCAACCGTTGCCATCTGCCATTGCCTCAAGCCTTCGGTTTGTTACCTGTGTCTGGCATGCCCTAGTTAGCTTAAGGATACCATGGTCCTCGATAATTTTGAGGTGTTTTATGAGATTCAGTGTGGAAACAGCAGTGCGACTACACAATCAGCACTGACTGGCTCTTAATGTTGCTAGTAGAGATGGAAGGATCGATTGGCTATGTATCGGGCCGATTTTCAGCCCAAATATGAGAGCAGCGATTGGCTGATATTTCTTTAACTTAGCCGATCCTGAGAGCTGATGAGTGGCATAAAACATATGAGCCATATTTCGCCTCAGGCTCCAGAATGTAAGCGCTGCACCATTTAAGGTGGAATGGGAAAATTCCTTTGAGAAGCCGGTGAATAGGAAGCCACCTTCAGTCTCGTCATATCTATTTCACGAATGAAAAACATTTTTCCTGAAGTATGTTACATATTTGGCTCCTGTTATGCTGGAAACTCACTGTGCTCACTGAACCAGCAGAGCTGTAATTAATGCGGTTTGTCCTCAAAGCTTTGAGGATTCGTTTCTGTTAGCGTCCGAGCGCTAATCTCATCTTATGCTGCACTAGGTTGTGTAGGTTGCGCCGATTGTGTAAGCTCCGGTTATTTCTATGGTTACGCTTACCTGAAGCAACAGAATGTAACCACTGTACCATTTAAGGTGGAACAGGAAAATTTGAACAAGAAGCTGGAGAAAAGGAAGGGGACTTGCTGTTGAAAGAGTTGAAGGCATGAAAAGGGATTAAAAGGGAACAGTTGCTCTGTTTCTGCTTGATAAGTGGACAACAAAGTTACTTTTGCAGTTTCACAGAATCAGTAGGTCAGTATTGTTTTGTCCTGGTTCATAATGTTTGTGGGATGTATTTGTTTTGCTATTGAGAATCACTTCTAGGCTTTTCAATGTGATATCCAGTCCCGCCCTCGATTGGTGTCAGCCAAAAGGCGATCGTATCGGCCTCAAAAACACTCTCTAGTTGCTAGCCAGTCTGCTTTTTTAGTCTCGTTCCAGTAGCTGCTCAGTTTAAACGACAAGGTCTGCAGTTGGCTATATTAGCAATTAGATGAAAAATTAGAGTTGCCACAGGGCAGCAGTTACATTCTGGCGCCTCAGGCATTATTTAAGGTGGAACGAGAAAATTCAAATAAGAAGCTGGCGAATGAGAAGCGACTTTCAGCCTCGTAAAAAGTTGAACGTTGAGGGACATTTTACAAGAAACTGTTCTACTTTTGTGGAAAAGTTTCCTGCTGGAGATGCGAGAAAAGCAGCTACAGCTGAGCTAAAGCTTAAAGCAGAGCAAAGTAAGTCTGCGTTTTTATTTGTATTATATTTTTAGCCTATACTAGCACATCAGCACATACTGAGACAGATTTACAGCCAAGATGGTAAAATGAACATATAATGTTGTGGCTCCCAAGGTGGTTTGATTTTTGTTGAAAGGACAAAGTGGCTCTTCTTAACGTTTGGGTTGGCGACCCCTGTACTAAGTGATGTGGGTCACTTTCTGCAGAAAAGTCCTCACTGACATTTTGATTCTAGTTACCGCCCTGATCAGTGTTGTTTACTGTGTGCTGTGAGCATCCTGACCCATCAGAGTTCCAGATGAGTTTCTGTGGGTGTGTGGAAGAATCAAGGTCATCATAGTCCAACAAAAGTCTATTATTTTGTTCAAAATTAGGGCTGTTTCACAAACAGTGTTATTTTGTTTGAGTCCTGGAGCCCGGTTTTGGGTAATCTGAGTGCTCATATTATGCGGCCCTACTGTGAGTAATTTGAGTGCTGACCACTACAGAGGAGTACTATAGATGGTAAATCCTGTGTTCCTTTGTCTGCATAACAGTGATGGGAATGCAGGTCCTGATAATCGTTTTAAGACAAAACAGCATTGCATGCTGTGAAAACAGGACAGTCTTGGTTTCCTGGCTCTGTGTAAATTCACTTAGCTTCAGTGTTTTTTTCAGACAGCCCCTTAGATGTTTGCCCATATCTCTCCAACTTCTGACTCTACAAATTGACAAGATAAACCCCTAAAATTTTAACTTCTAGTGAGTTTCTAGTTATCTTCTAGTAATCTTACCCCGTTTAGCTGAATGTCTGAGTCAGGGATGTTTCAGTCACATTTTAAATAAAAGCAGACCCTCAATCACCTCCTGCTGTCTAGTCCATCACATCTGAAATTGACCACTTTGATTTCAAGGCCGCAGACATAAAAGAATGGCCAACACGGACACCAGAGTGACGATGTTGGTCAGCAACATCAGCCACGGCAACAAACTGTGGACCAGCTTTTATCGAAGTGTGACTGACTGTAAAATGATCCAAATTCGAGCAGTGTTTGGCAGTCAGAACACATGTATGAAATAAATGATATGAGAAATTCAACAATTTTTTTTTTATTACTGTTGATTTTCTTTGGATTTTTCTACAAACTTAAATAATTCTGATCAAATTAATGCAGGCTTGTCTTTAACCATGTCATATCAGTGGATGAGCTGTATGCTTTTGTTTGATTGCAAATGGTTTCACAACCACAATATGCAGCAATATAACTGCAATAAGATATTGTGCTGCTCTATTGGGAGCCACTGTGTACACTCAATGCCTCAGTCCGACAGTGTTGTCTTGAGAGACTGTGGCTCTGCGATCAGCGTTAAAGCAAGTCTCTGCTGGCGATGACGTTGAATCTCTCTCAGTGCTCCTGTACGTCTCCAGCCGTGATTAAAAGACGATTTGCCTCTTTGTTTCTGGGGCCCTGCATCGCTTTCGCCTGGAGAGGAAGACCCAGTTTCGTCTGGCTCCCCTCCCCCTCCTCCACTGCAGCCTGGTATACATTTTATAGCCTAGGCCTTTAAAACACATGCACTCACTCCCATACACATACATACATATATATATATATATATATATATATATATGTATATATATATATATATATATATATATATAGTATCTGTATGTTATGTAAATTCTACTTCTTATCCTGATCTTACCCTTAGGAAACGTGGAGTTTTATAGAAGCACATTACAAAGTTAGGCCCATTTTGTTGGTCCTATAAGTTAGTCCTGTTTTTCTCTCTCTCACACACACACACCTGCCAACAGCACACACACTTGTATTGCCAAGTCTATTGCTCTGTTGCAGTCACACATCAAAACACTCAGGTCTGCAGCAAAAACCAGCTTCACCTCTAAAACAAAAGCACCAAAGCAGCACTTTTTCAGCACGTGGCTGTTTAATGACAGTTTGTCGTTTAACTGATCAATGATGGAAGAGACCAGCTCCTGCGTTCTTCATGTATACTGGGAGTGTGTGAGATTTAGTGCTGTAGGTAGACAGAGTGTCTGTGCTGGCTTGCTTTGATCCCACTGTGTCCCGACGCTGTCGAGCAGAATAATCTTTATTCTGGGGGTTCAGTCAGGGCGAAGCAAATCTCCTGAACAGAGCCCTGCTCAAAATCACTCAGGCCACATCCTGGTGCATGTAAACTAACCAACCACCAGAGTATTTTAAATGCTTCGTAGACGCAAGTCCTCTTCACTGTGAAAACCTGCACTTCGGTTTTCTACGCTAAGGTCGCATTAATAAAAATCTGGCCTAGTTTAGACACCATTGAGTCACTCTGGCCTGCAGACATCAGGATTATTCAGAATGAGCCATCATGACCTCCTGTAGCTTCGAGCACTGTGAATGTGGACCTGAATCAGAAGGGTCCACGATTCTCCCCTGATAAAAAGCAAATATTGTGTTAAAATTTAATTACAATGTAATTAAATATATTACTTTGCGATAGCATAGAAAGGTCAGAAGCTTTTGCTCGTTCATGTAGGTAAAGATCATAATTGTTGACTGGGCTTACAGTTGCTTCAGGATACACTGCTTCAGAGTTTTAATTAAGTGATTTTGACTGCTTTATTGTGATATTCTGGGTCACAATCAAGAAAGTAGTCTTTTATTTAAGAGTAAAGGCTAATTTGTCAAGGACCCCGTGCTCAATAACTGCTAGTGATCCAGGGCACCCAGTTTGAGAACCATCAAGGCTTAATAAGATCCTCACTGTACATTCTCAAAATCCCTATAATAAAAGTAGAGATTAGCATTAGTAGAGTAGCGCTATTCAAGCTGGATTAGCCTTCCCAGAGGGGCTTGTGTAATGTAATGTGGAGGAATTCACTGGCTGATTTGGACAGGATAAAGTGTCTGTGTAATTTCCCAAATTCCCACAGATAAACCAGAATGAACGGTCATAGCTCAGATGTTCACATCAGAATTATTACTATTAGACTGTAAAAACTACACACACTGCAGATTCACACTGGATTAAAATCACTCCACAATTATTACTGTCAGACTGTAAAACTACACACTGCAGATTCATACTGATCTCATAGTCACTTAAATTATAGGGCCCCTAGTAAAGCTACAGCAGTAGACCATTAATAAGACTCCATATTAAAACCAAAGATGGCCTACTTGACTTTGGAGAAGACTATGTCCACGTCCGTGAGCGTGATTGTTTTGCCATCTATGACACCACAGTCCTTGCACAGCTTGGACCAGTTTTTGCCGTGCATTTCCTTCCCTGTGGCTCGTGTGTCTCCGTGGATGGCGAAGCGTCGGAAGGCCTCCTCCAGCGCCGTGAGCTCCACCGGCGTTTTGGCTCCTGCGCCTCCGTCACTCGTTCCGTTTGACTCCGTCGATAAACGCTTGGCACGCTCTTTCGAATGCTCGCTTGGAGGCCGCAGGGGCGTGCTGTTTGGGACGGGGTGCTTGGCAGTCTGAACTTTAAACTCTTCCATGGTGCTGAGGAGAAAGAGAGCAGCAAGGTAACAAACAGCTTTCATATGCAGACCTAATGCTATACTTTTTCTCATCACCAACTTCCCCTCCACCCTCTGAGCAGCCCATTCAGCTATAAGGGCCAGGTAAGATAACATTAATGTCAATGTGAGCTAACGTTCACTTCAGTTTGAAGAGATTATCATTTACTGAAATCAGTTACAGTCAGTATACACAGACAGTGAGTGTGCTTACATGCACTTAATAATCTGATAACTGCAGAAAATCAGATTTTGACAGTAATCCAATCAACACATTTACATGCACTTGAGTAATCAGATAATGGGGAAACTCCGGGTCTACATGAATCAGACAATAATCGTATTTCTGCTTTGCAACGAGCCAATAAACTTCCAAAAGCGTTTTGTTGAGTCTCGCAGCAACGCTGCTCACTTATTTCCGGTCTGTTTTCACACATGCGAAAGAAATCAGAGTAAGAGTTTACATGCACTGAGAAATCTGATTACTGAGCTAAAATCCAGCTCTCTTTAGTGGATTTCTTATCAGGTTTCTAGATCGGAGTTTGCTGTTTACATAACTGTAGAAATCTGATTATGAACGGATTATCGAGTGCTTGCACTCAGTGATAAATAATCACACATGGCTATCTAATGCGAGCTGAAAGTATAGATCCTAAGTGGTTGGTTAGCTCTTTGCAGTAGACAAAAAACTGAAATGTACCTTGGCGTATGGCACTGCCTGACCTCTACAGTTCTGTATCAGTTTCTCTACAGCAGTGTTTCTCAACCCTGGTCCTGGAGGCCCACTATCCTGCACATTTTAGTGTTTTTCTGCTTTAACACGTCCACTTTATCTTAATAATGGGCTGTTAATGAGCTGATTAGTTGGATCAAGTGTGTTGGGGGCAGGGAAAACACTAAAAAGTGCAGAGCAGTGGGCATCCAGGACCAGGACCGACAAACACTGCTCTATAGTAATGTGCAAAAATCAGTGACCATCATTCTTTTATCTCCATTTCAGTCAAAATGAGCAACATGTACAAGTACAAAGCCGAAAATGTACATTAACAGAAAATAATACAAAAACTAACTAAAAATAATATCAGAATTTTCAGTGTCCACTCTTTGCCTTTATTACAGCTTCTATTCTTTTTAGGAGACTCACTTTCAGGTTTTCAAAGAAACCTGCTGGGATACTTTTCCATATCGCCAAAGTACAGTCTTAGAAGTTGGTTTAGCATTTTCAGATTCTCACGTTTCAAGTAATCCCAAACTTGTTCGGTGATGTTGAGGTGTGGACTCTGGGATGGTCAGTCCATTGCTCTGAGAACTACTTTGCAAACTCTGTTTTGATTTATCTTATATCTAATCTCCTCAGACATATCACCTGAGAAAATAATAACTTGTGCTTACAGGCCTTTTTTATTGGAAGTTAAATGAATGATGGGTGGTCTCTGACTTTTGCAGTGCTGCCCATTATATATGGCAGGGGTCAGCGACACAAATGTTAAGAAGAGCCAGTTTGTGTCATTTCAACAAAAATCAAAGCACTATGGGAGCAGCAACATTTTATGTCCATTTTACTAATTTGACGTTTTACCATCTTGGCTGTAAATTTGTCATAGTATGTGCTAAAGTCCTAGTATAGGCTAAAAAAAAAAAAAAAAAAAAAAATATATATTATATATATATGTATGTATATACACACGTGTGTGTGTGTGTGTGTGTATATATAAAATATATATATATATAAAAATGCCTTATACTTTGCTCTGCTTTAAGCTTTAGCTCAGCTATAGCTGCTTTTCTCACATCTCCGGCAGGAAACTTTTCCGCAAAAGTACAACAGTTTCTTGTAAACTGTTCAGGCTTAAAGGTCGGTGAATTATCAGTTATACATTAATTCCAGTGTTTAAGACCATTTATCCTTAAAACTGAGTTTAAACTGTTTGTTAGAGCAAAGCTTTATTTTATTGCAAAGCATTGTTTAACTGCAACAGAGGATTAGTTCTTTTCTACCTTTAAATCTAGTTCTGCTGTGGGGCCGCAAGGGGTCAGTAAAAGAGCCGCAAGGGGGCTGTAAAAGAGCCACAAGGGGTCGGTAAAAGAGCCACATGCTGCCGACCCCTGATATATGGGGATGTGCCGCTGCTCTATAGTTTTGTAGATTCATTTCCTCACATCAAATCTAGAGAGTACAAACTGGTAGGAACGTCCCTTGACCATTCTGTGAATTGTAATGCCTTCATTGTGGTGGGAGTCTGGGAGTACCTTTGTTTTCTACAATCGAAATACAAGGCAAGATGACTTTGATCAAAACAAGATCAAAGCCATTGCATGTTGGTATTGCCACTGTGTCCTTCACCAAGGCACTTCATCCCAAGGGCTTTGGTACCCATTTGTTATTTGCAGTTGACGCAATTTCTGAGAAGTCTCACAAATAGGACCAGAAGCTCCTTCCACCGAAGCTGTATTGCAGACTTGTGTGTATCTTAGACCAGTGAACGCCTTAATTTTAGTTGTAAACACTAGTCGTGGGCAGTACAGGTCATTTCATCCAGCCATAAGCCTAATTTGATCCCTGGGGACTGTCCCTGTAAGTGGCGTTGGTAAGAGATAGTAGATAAGAGGGTCTGATATCTGGTAAATAAATATTATGGGACACCGGAGTAAGTATGCTGTTCACATGGTCAGCTGAGTCAACGAGCAGCACCCTCATGGAAATTGGCACAAAATGCGATTCACTTCATACAACAATACAAGCACCAGTTAGAATATTCTCAAATGACATGAT
Source organism: Colossoma macropomum (assembly GCF_904425465.1). Taxonomy (NCBI): domain Eukaryota; kingdom Metazoa; phylum Chordata; class Actinopteri; order Characiformes; family Serrasalmidae; genus Colossoma; species Colossoma macropomum. Next base: position 4,758,315 of record NW_023494809.1, read on the forward strand.
ACTAACTAGCTTCCATTGTTTGCATCCCTTTAATGATCTTTTAAGTATGTGGTTTATGGACTCGTATTTTATAATAGCTAAAGAAAATAATGGAGATTTCCATCACCTCTGAGCACAGGCACGTTTCTCTACTATGAACTATTTCACGTTAAAGCACACTGAATTATTTGTCGTCTCAGTGACTGAGTTATGTAGACATTTTGAAAAACTGGTGGAATTCCCCTTTAATATTTGACATTCTAATGTCTAGTGTAATCATTAATTTTCCTTGAACACTATCTTACATTAGCTTCACTAGTAGTACTTTACTACTAGTGTTAGTAGTACAGTCAAACCTGGTGGTTGGTGTAGTGTAGTGGGTAACACCTCTGCCTTCTATGCTGTAGACTGGGGTTCAGTCCTGCCTGGGCAAGCACTCTACACTATACCAATAAGAGTCCTTGAACAAGACTCCCAACACTACCTTCACCTACCGGTGCGAAATGATCAAATTGTAAGTTGCTCTGAATAAGAGCGTCTGCCAAATGGCATAAATATAAAAGTGAATGTAAACGTAAACCTATAAGCAACTGCTTTAGGATTCATAAAAAGCTGCCCGGCTTGTTATTCGAAAACAATAAGATAGAAGGAAACAGTAAAAAGAGCAGCTGTTAGGCTGAGGTTAGCTAGCCATTCAGCAAGCTGCTCAGACTGGAAAGTGTTTTTTTTTTTAACTCTAAAATAGTAAATATGCATATTTCGTTAGAAAAAACTTAATGACTTATGATTTATTTACACTAACTGAGAACTTTATTAGGCACCTACCTAAATAGCTTGTATTTACATTTATTGCCGTCAGCTCCACTTCCCATATACGTGAACTGTGTAGTTCTACAGTTACAGACTGTAGTTCATCTGTTTTCTCTGCATACTTTGTTAGCCCCCTTTTACCCTGTTCTTCAGTGGTCAGGACCCCCATGGACCCTCACAGAGCAGGTACTATTTGGGTGATTGATCATTCTCAGCACTGCAGTAACTCTGACGTGGTGGTGGTGTGTGTTGTGCTGGTCTGAGTGGATCAGACACAGCAGTGCTGCTGGAGTTTTTAAACACTGTGTCCACTCACTGTCCACTCTATTAGACACTCCTACCTTGTCGGTCCACCTTGTAGATGTAAAGTCAGAGACGATAGCTCATCTGCTGCTGCACAGTTTGTGTTGGTCATCCTCTAGTCCTTCATCAGTGGTCACAGGACGCTGCCCACAGGACGCTGTTGGCTGGATGTTTTTGGTTCTCAGTCCAGCAGCGACACTGAGGTGTTTATAAACTCCAGCAGCACTGCTGTGTCTGATCCACTCAGACCAGCGCAACACACACCAACACACCACCACCACATCAGTGTTACTGCAGTGCTGAGAATGATCCATCACCCAAATAGTACCTGCTCTGTGGGGGTCCTGACCACTGAAGAACAGGGTGACAAAGTATGCAGAGAAGCAGATGGACTACAGTCTGTAACTGTAGAACTACGAAGTGCTCCTATATGGTCAGTGGAGATGAATGTAGATACAGGGTAGGTGTACATTAATGAAGTGCTTAGTGAGTGTATATGCAAAAAGTATAGTGACAGTGGAAGAATGTCCTGTAATGACAGTAGTTGTCCACCTCTGCTGATCAGTGTTGCTCAGCCTTGTGCTAGTTCTGCAGGCTCTGTTTGTGCTGCATGTGAACAGGACAGTGGAGATAGCTGGCTGTGGTATGAAGCTGAATGGGCAGATGTGGTGCTCTGGCACTGAGGTGATGCGTTATTAATAGACTTGTGTGGAATTCAGGCCCAGTCAGCCGAGGTGCTAGCAGGGATCAGATGGATGCTCGAAGCGCCAGACACTCTTCCCTTCTGCATTATAGAGCACACTGGTCTACAAACGAGAAAGAATTACTGCTAAAGCATGTGAACGCTGATAACAGCGCATGCAGCAGGTAGGAGCTAACTAGTTATACGAATAAGATTGTTAGTGAAGTACACTGATCAGGCATAACATTATGACCACCTCCTTGTTTCTACACTCATTGTCCATTTTATCAGCTCTACTTACTATATAGGTGCACTTTGTAGTTCTACAGTTACAGACTGTAGTCCATCTGTTTCTCTGATACTTTGTTAGCCCCCTTTTACCCTGTTCTTCAGTGGTCAGGACCCCCATGGACCCTCACAGAGCAGGTACTATTTGGGTGCTGGATCATTCTTAGCACTGGTGGTGGTGTGTTAGTGTGTGTTGTGCTGGTACGAGTGGATCAGACACAGCAGTGCTGCTGGAGTTTTTAAACACCTCAGTGTCACTGCTGGACTGAGAATAGTCCACCAACCAAAAATATCCAGCCAACAGCGTCCTGTGGGCAGCGTCCTGTGACCACTGATGAAGGACTAGAGGATGACCAACACAAACTGTGCAGCAGCAGATGAGCTATCGTCTCTGACTTTACATCTACAGGGTGCAGATGGTTTCACACGTGCAGACTGAGAAATCCGAAAGAAATCAGAGTAAGAGTTTACATGCACTGAGAAATCTGAGCTAAATTACTGAGCTAATATCCAGCTCTCTGTATTAGATTTCTTAATCAGATTTCTAGACCTTACTCCAATCTAAGAAATTAAAGTGTGCTGTTTTACGTGACCATTTGAATAATCTGATAACTGCAGAAATCAGATAAGGATTGGATTACTTAGTGCATGTAAACACACTCAATGTTTTATAATGGTTTCCTGGCAAAATCGAATCATGAAGTGCCTAGAGATCTCCACCCCTGGTGCATGTATGCATATATATAATACTGTTTATTGCCATGGTACAACAAATTTTGGTGCATTTGTAAAAGAACAAAATATAAAGAACAAAATATTATCATTCTTAACTTTAATGTGGATTAATGTAAAAAGTTTTTGTTCCAGGTCATTTTGGCCCATGTTCACAGGATATAAAGGGAAGTCGTGTTTTTTCAAATGGTGTAAACAAATAAAAATAGCACAAAATGGAACTAAAAGGTCTGAAAGAGATTCATATATTCACTATGCAGCGGAGTAGTTTCACATATGATACATACAGAAAAATATTCACATACAGGCAGCACTCAGGCCTTTACGTGAGGAGGAAGAAGAAGCAACAAAAACTCACCTCGGCCCTCGAGGTCCCCTCCCGCTGTCTGTCCTCACCTCAGCGTGGCTCAGGTCAGCGCGTTCTCTCGGTCTCCCGGCGCAACTGAAACGACAGAAATGTCCGCTCTCAGACTCACTGCATCCAGCACAGCCATCGAGGAATGAAACGTGATGGCCGAGACGATCAAAGTGCAAAGTGCTGCACTGTTTGACTGTAATTTGTGCTGCCAGTCAAGTTTTCACTTTCACATTCACTAAAACCACAACGGCACACTGTGCTGATTAATGAGCTGTGCTGCACATGCCACGGCTTGTGGTGCACAAAGCCTTTACAAATAATCCTCATTATCATGAGCAATGTCAGTACAGTCACACTGGATTTACTGTCAGCATTCACATCTGGCATCTTGTGTAATTCACAGATTTTACTGTGTTCATTTAAACCTGTTTTATGGGTGTAAAAGTAGTGAGTCAAGAGTGCAATATGAAAATGAACAAACTTAAAACATTTTTGAAGTCAGAATAGCTGTGCCAGGCTGCTGGTTCATACATAAAATGTCTTGCATGGAACTAAAAGTTTGGTTTTTAAATGGTTTTTCACTGTATTTCTATATTTTTACATTTACTTTAATGGCCAGTCACAATACCCATTAAGAAGGAAACATCTTTCAGTATTTGTGTCCACTCTTTCCCTTCATTCCAGCTTCCATTCTTTTCAGGAGACTCACTTTCAGTTCCTCAAAGAATCTGCAGACACACCTCCAAAGTTCAGTCTTAGAAGCTGGTTTAGCATTTAACACATTCAGTGGTGTTGAGGTCTGGACTCTGGGGTGGTCAGTCCATCGTTCAGCTTCTTTGTTTGATGTGTCCGTCTCCTTTTCTCAGTGAGGTTCTTCTTGATCAGCTACACATCCTTTCAGACCCACAGCGCTGAGTCGTCTTCTCACAGTGGAAGGATGGACAGAAACACCTGTGGATGTTTTCAGATCTGAAGCAGCTTGATTTTCTCCTCTCTCTCAGAGACGAAAGCTTTAAGTGCTGTTTATCTGATGGGGGCAGTTTTGGTGTCTAGCAGGTTTTCCAGGTGGTTGTTATTTCTCTGTAGCTTTTAATCAGGTTTTAATTTTCAATTAATTTTCCTTTGACTTTCTCCTTCCTTATTCAAGTGGATTATCTTGTATCTAATATATATCTCCTGAAATATGAATAACTTGTACTTAATGTTTTGACTGGAGGTTAAATCAAGGGTGGTCTCTGACTTTTGCACTTCCTAATGCAAATATACCCAATTTTGACCTAATGAAAGGCTTTTTAAGACCTGATGAGTCAAACTGACTACGTTGTGCAGGACAGGTCAGCTCTGCCTTATAACACTAACTGCTCAGTGTCCAGGACAACAGGACACTCATTGTTTTGCACTGTACACTTTATCAGATCTGAGCACCAACATTACTGTGCATTACATTTTATTTTCCAGATATCCTCCTCATTATGTACAGCTGTGTGCATAAGTTTTGGTACGCCCGCTCAAAAAGATGACTTTTTCTCACTTTTCTATGTGGAAAATAAATTCCCCTTCAGAGAAGACAATTATGCACATTTTAATGCACAATTTATTTGATGAAATCAGTATTTTGGGGGGGAAAAAAAAACATAAAATGTGCCCTGTGCAAACGTTATGGCACACTTAGTATAGAAAATAAATAGAAATTGTGCACTAAAAACGCCTTGTTCCTTGTAGAGAATGTTACTTTCAATATATGCAATTTGAGCAAGGATGTTAATACATTTGCATACAATTGTACCACAGAGCTGCAGATTTCAAAGCAAAACCAGAGAGTATTTAGCTGTCAGCTGCCTCCAGGTAACCCTAAGGCCACTATTCATAGCTGTGGAAATGTTTTGACACCATAAATTTAACAGCCCCGCTGTTGATATAAGTGTTTTGGCAGCAGTCACTCGATTGTCTGTTTGGCCATAAACCTACCACCCATCAGACGTTTATTACTCCTATCATTATTGTCATAAAAGTGTCAAATTAACTGGCACAAATGAAAAACTTGCTACAACTAACGTTTAGTTACTTTGTTTTATTTTCCAATCACAGCCAATTAAGCGACGATCCAGCAAAGACAGCGCTCACCTCCCAGTAGCTCCCATAGCGGACCCACATTGCAACCAGGAGAACCTCAGAGAACCATGGATGTTGCCATGGCAAAAATACACCCTTACAAAGAGCCCGAAGCTTTTCCTCAGCTGTTTCAGCACAGCAGCACTCAAGCAACCCAGCCAATCACCGAAAATAAAACACACACTGGTCCTTAGCTACCAGCAGCTGGCTCTGAGCAGAACTTCACCTCCAAAACTAAACATTGGCATGATCTCACTCACGGATGGCTAAAGCTGCTTCTCTATCAGCTCCTCCTGCTCCTCCTGAATGCTGGCACTGCGACCACAACGACTCAAATCTGCATTTATCACTCCGCAGCTCAGCTCAATAGACTAGAAGTGAGCTACATAAGTACAGTCGATGTACAAGCGGCTCCTCAAAACCACTTGAAGACGTCCCTGTTCAAGAGCTTTGTGTTTTACGGCTCATTGTAGTAAGAAACAAACCTTTATTAATCTCCATCAATAATGCCATTCAGGCAGAGAAGCACTGTGGGTCCATTGTGTAGAGACGTGCCAGTCTTGTCTGGGGCACTCCACACTACAGACAGCGACATCTCCAGCTATCACAAGGCAGAGGTCACTAGCTACGTTTGCATGCACACAATAGCTTGATACGTTCCTAGTTAGTCAAAGAAACTGGACCGAATCAAGAGGTTTACAACGTTAAACGTCCCCTTCGTGATTCACCTAAGTCATGAACCCATAATGAGTTTCTCTTCATTCTCAAAAACACACAGAGGAGTGACGTAAGGAGGATTTACATCATTTTACAATAAAGGGGTGCACTCAGTGCATCAACTGTGATAGTTTTGAGGCGATTTCTTTCCAGAAATGATAAAATCGCCTCTAAACTATCAGTTTCCGGGCTGCAGCATCAGTTTGTTTCCTCAGTGACTTCAGCACTGGAAAGTTTAGCGAGTCAGCTCTCCTCATTGCTCTAGATATCACCTAGAACACTATTTTACTACACACAACATACAGAACCTCACTATATTCCTGTGGTTTAATCTTTTCACCAACTGTATGTCAGTAGTGTAAAACTGCACATTAAACAAAAAACAAATTGAAATATTAAATAAAAATTTCAGGTCACTTTTATAAGTTTCCAAATATCATAAGAAGGAATGGTTCAGCTCTTAATGTACATGATTCACTAAATCACAAATCTTTGTAAACACTATGATACGGCTTTACACAGTGAAGCTTTCATGCAGCCATGCTGCATGTTGTGAGTTGCCTGCAACATAATTTCTGTTCAACATGACAGTTTTGGTGTCTACCAGGTCTTATAGGTTAATCAGTTTTTTTCAATTAATTTTCCTTTGACTTTCTCCTTCCCTATTCAAGTGGATTATCTACTCTAATCAGAAATATCTCCTGAAAAATGAATAATTTAATCAGCCCCGGCTTTACACAGTGAAAGTTTCATGCAGCTAGCTGCATGTTGTGAGTTGCCTGCAACATAATTTCTGTTCAGCGTAACAGTTACACGAAGCAATTCGGAACTTTCAACCACCTAAAACGTATATATTTTATTTTCTTATCAGTGATTTTTAAAAATGTCATTGGATGTTAAAAATGTCTACTGACGTTGCGTGAAATTTTTGCGGACTTTCTCTTGACATTACTTTTTATATTACTTTATATACAGTCGTATGCAAAAGTTTGGGTGCCCTGGTCAAATTCCAAGTTGTTGATTTTCTAGGCGTAAATAAGTAATCTCATGATCTACAGAGACACACTCTTCTGTTCATTTTAATGCTCAGTTACTGTTTATTTGCTGAATTTAACATAATAAATATGCAAAAAAGTGAAAAAATGCAGCATGTACAAAGGCAATGGCAGAACTGATATGTAATATTTTTTTTTCCCAATATGTTAAATCCAGAAATGCATAGAAGTTGTGCTCTGAAATGTTGAAGAAATTTGAGAAAATATTTGCAGAAATATTACAATTTTTTCTCTGTAAATAATTTGACCTGGCTGTTTCAAACGTTTGCCTATGAGTGTATGTTGCTATTGCAAACAAAGTAGGGGAGAAAAAGAAAGATATTTTAGCTGAAAAATAAAAGGGGAAAAAAGTATTACAAAATATAAAGGATTCCTTTGAATTTACATTATTAAATGTTTGTTGCACATAAATAAAATGTTACATCAGCACAATTTCTGTGTTTCAGTTCACGTCTTTTGGCAAGCATTGATTCAGGTTAACAGACTGAATGGTATTTTTTTTTTTTTTCTAATAGACAATCAATAGCAAGAATATTTACACATTAATGAGAGCACTGGTTGCAACCAGTGCAGCATTTCCCTATGAAGCATGTGTGATTCAGGAGAATAAATGTATAAGGATGGAAGAAAGCAGCGAAACCCAAACCATCAAGCACCCTAAGCTAAAGCATACTGCCACGACAGGCGTCCATTTATATACTACCTCTGATGACTTTATGCGTGGTGGTAGACGGTTCGCAGATCACTATTGACAACAACGCAGCAACTTTTTTTCTTTGACAACATTTTATATTTGGCTTTGGAAGTGGGCCCTGCGCTGACGAAGTATCGTCTCACTTTTACAGATCCCTCAAGCATGTCTTTTGAATATCTGGCACTTCAGAGTACATTTAAAGGAAAATTAGCTCAATGCTATAAAACCTGGGGTTCTTTTTGTCTTAACTTAAGATCTGACAGGTCAAGATAAGATTTTTCGTATAATTCGTATTACAGACGCAAAACTGATCTTAATTTAAGAATCTTATCTTACAGCATCTTTTCTTATCTCATGTTAGGAAATCTTAATTTAGTCGATTGAAGTTGACAATCAACTGTTGTGTCTGTTTCCTAGCAAACGACCATACACGCACAGCTGAAACGTAAACATGTAATCAAGTTAGCCAGACAGCTAACGTTGGCTACCGTTACTGAAGTAAAAAGGTCGAATAAACTGTCAGTTAATCATATTGTGTCAGCTCTTCGTGCTGTTTATCAGAGCGTCGCCGCTCCCCAGTTTCAGTCTCCATTTCCCAAATGCTTTAGCCGAGCGCGCTAACGTTACTCCTCCTAATAAACAGAGACACATTCAGCTCCGTCTCCTCATTATTCACCACCATCACTGTAATATTTCATCATCAACATTAACACACAAAGATAATAAGAGGGACGGTGGAGATCGAGTCTGCAGAGTCTGAGGTTTTGAAACGCTGTTTACTCGTCAAAGCACCGCTTTCAGTGTAGATAAATGTAACGTCATTATGCTATGCTACGCTGTGCTGCCTGACACAGCACAAACCAATAGGTTTATCTTAAAGTTAAGAAAATATTTAGGATATTTTGGCAAATTAGCATGTTTCTATAATACTGTTTCTTATGTGGAAATAAGAGATTATAGACTTAAGAACTGTCGTTCTGTAATGGCTTCTGTCCTAACTTCAGTCTTAACTAAAGTCGCCATGACAACAAAGCAGATAAGATATAATCTCAGACTAAAGAATTTTCTGTAATATGGTCCCTGAAAGCTTGACAGTGGTAACTGAGGATAGTGAAAGGTTGCTGAGCAGTGACTGAAGGAAGAGATGAAGTAGACATTTGGGAAAGATGTGAAGGCTGTAACACAAGTTCTTTCACTGTGCCAATAATAAAGACCCCACCGTGAGTCAAAACAGCTGTTTAGATTTTTTGATAATTGTGCACAGGGGCCCACTAGTGGCTGGATCCCCTGGGCACTTGGCCATAAAACCCTTGGGATTATCTGGGCATGGCAATCACCTTCTGACCAAGAGTGTCAGATAATGAACTGAAGCGGAGAATGTGCTTGCACATTGTACTGTACCTATTGATTTTATGACTGTTATCAATAAAAGCATAAGTGATCCGACCTCTGCATAAGGCAAGTAATGGTGCTTTTCCACTGCATGGTATGGCTCAACTCGACTCAGATCTACTTGACTCTGCTGCTACTTCATTTTCCACTACAGATACAGTGCACACTTAATGTAGCTGGTCATCATAGCGACGTCCCATGAAACTGCCGTGATGTGAAGGAGACAGATTTTGTTCAGAAGGCAGCAAGACAGAAGACTGCTGAAAAAACAGGAGAGTTTGGGAAAAACTACATCAGAGTTCCGACAAGGAGACGATATCAGAGAACTTGTAGAGAGGAGAATTACACTCTGTTATGTTTTCAGGGTTTCACGAACGCTAGAGGGCGCTCCTGAGTAAATACAAAATGAATGGGTTTAGATGGAGCATTTGAGCAAAATCATAGTTTATAAATGCTTAAACATTTTTAATATAAAAATGTGTTCATTTCCTGAATACAGAACAGCATAAAACATTTTTAACATTCATCACTGTTTATATTTTATAGACGTTTAAAACAGCATTTCATGTACGTCCATGACGTCAGAGAGTGCGAACAGCCAATGAGCTGCTCCGCTCCCCAACCAGTCAGCACTCGGTAGTAGTAATATTAGCGTCCTGCTGCCCAAAACCCGTTCGCTGTAGAACAAAGGAAACATACAGGTGAGTTTTATTTGCTTTTTTAGTGAAATCCATCCTTCTACTTTCTAAAATTACAGGAAAGTTCTGGTTCAGTGATTAGAAACTATTTTAACTTTTCATTTTTAGCTGTTGAGCTCCATTCACCTCCTTTCATTGAGGACTCACTTGCGGGTGCCCTCTGCCATTTTGCAGTCCTGTTTAAATATAACGGGGGAAATAGGAAGTGGCCAGGCTTCTCATAAACCGGCTCTGATGATTCTGGTTGCTCAAAGGCAACACAAGAAGGTACATTAACCTGGCAGCTAACGTTAGCGTATGTGTTATATAGGCTGACCGTGACGATTCTCTTTGACCAGTCTGCAGTTTTTCCACGTCACCTTTTGATATCTGCTCAGCTTCCTTGGAACCTCAATGAAGGTGATGCCAAAATTAGTACCAGGTACCAGGTTTGCTTAATGGAAAACCGAAAAAGCTAGTCGAGTTGAGCAATTACTATGCAGTGGAAAAGCGGCTTACGACCTTAGTCATACCATGATATGTGCTGTTTACATAATAATCCACTGTTGCACATGTAAACACAGTTACTGAAAATGCAGGTCAGTAAACAAACTTTTTACACATGAGATCTCAAAGCTCTTACATTAATTCAGAACAAACTGAAATCCATCCGGGCTTTTGACAAAATAGTGAGTCATTCTGTACCACGTTGCACACACCAGTCATCACCTGAGTGATTCCATTCCCGTGAAAAAGCTGCCTTGTCTGTACTCGTATTTTGCCAAGTCACTTTGATTTGACCTGTGGGAGTTATGAGGAATCCTCACAAGTACAAACTTGGCACTGGTGCCGATAGCTTATTACTGCCATCTGTCTCTCCTTCACAGAAGAATCCGTGGCATCATTTTCTGCCATGAATCAGAGATGTAGTCTATGGAATATGCAGGCATATCCCATGTATCTACTATGATTTAGGGGCAGTTGTGGGCTAGAGGTTAGGGAACCAGCCTTGCGATCCCCTGAGCCGACAGTCTGTGACTGAGGTGCCCTTGAGCAAGGCACCTGACCCCCAACTGCTCCCCGGGAGCTGTGGATATGTGTGCTCACTGCCCCCTAGTGTGTGTGTTCACTAGTGTGTATGTGGTGTTTCACTGCACGGATGGGTTAGATTGCGGAGGTGACATTTCCCCACTGTGGGACTAATAAGGGTCACTTAATCTTAATCTTATACCCACTTAAAAACAGACAACGATACATAAGAGGTTCATTTATTCCAGCCAAAAACTTCCATTCATCAGTGTTTGCTCACAGCAGTACCCAGCATTGTGCAAGTACATCAAACAACCATTGGGAATCACAATTTTTTACCTGTTTTGGGGATTTTTTTAACCCAATTTTCTACCCAGTTTTGTCATGGCCACTACTTTCTGCTAGCTAAGTCTCCCCATCACACAAGGATGAAGACTAGCATGTTATATATCCAATTCACACAAAGCCTCACCACATCTGTTCAAACTGCACCATCATCAGACAGCTCAATACACAAGAAAACACCAGCTGCTAATTCTCTTACGTCAGCTAACAAGACTCCTGGGAGAGGAAGGTAGTAGGTAATTGTCCTACCTGGGACAATTATGCGTTCTTGCACTCCTGGTTACGGATGGCTGGGGCATCATCTCCGATCAAACTGTTTAGGCTAGCCTTGCTAATAGAAATCACAAAGCAAGCTCTGATGTGCGCTACTGAGCGACGTGTATCTGTTCGAGTGGATAAAACTTAACATATCGGCAACGTAGTTTGACAAGCAGCAGGAACAATGCTGATGTACTGGTTCGAATCCTTTCTAACGTATTAGATTCACTGGTGCTCCACATACAAACTAGATAACACCACGTACAAACATTCTAAAGGACGCCCCTTACCTGAATGCAATCAGGCTTCTTTCAGTAACCCCTGATCTCCCACTGTGTGGTCAGTTACAGTCTCGACAGGCTGTTACTGTTGGGGATTGAGCTGTTTATGCTCTGCTGTTATTGTTTGCCAACACCAGAGGAGGATGGGTTCCCCTTTTGAGTCTTAGTTCCTCTCAAGGTTTCTTCTTCTTGCTCTTAGGGAGTTTTTCCTTGCCACTGGCGACGCTCATGGGGGCTCGGACCCAGGTTTTTCTGTAAAGCTGCTTTGCAACAGTGCCTGTTGTAAAAAGTGCTATATAAATAAGCTTGACTTTTGAGGTAGCGAACATTAGAGATACCTATTGCAGGAACGGCCAGTCTCTTGGGGTAATGAAAGCCTTTACCCTTGATGTAGCCCTTAGCACAGTCCAGCCTTGGTCACAGCGACGCAAACTCTGTGGCTGTGGCTTAATGGTGAAACCCCATTAGAATACAATGAATAGGAAAATCATCAGTTATTGTTCAATAGAACGATGAGGTGAGTATACAATGTTTGCGATAACTGCGCTGAAATGCAATCTAGAGCAACCACTTATTTTTGCACTTCATAAGGCAGACATCTGGTGTTCTCTACTGCAAGTGCTCCTTTGGAAAAGAGAGAGAGAGAAAAGGAGGAGGAGGCAGAGAGAGAGAGTGGAAAGAGAGCACATATCTCTGGAGATGAATATGTGTGGCGATGAGTGCATGCTTACATGCATTCGCCTTCTGGGGATGCTCTGCACAGATGAATGCTTAGACAATAAATTGGCCTATTTTAAACGCAGGCTATTTATAACGGGAAATGTGCAGTGGAAGCCTGACTGGCCAAACGGCTGCAGAGGACCCTCTGAGCGTGAGGCCAGCAGAAGGATGGCGGAGGTGGAGCCGGGCTGCTGATGTAATCGGTAAACAGGAAGGGAGGGAGGTGTAGGTTGATCGGTGCAGAGGAATGTGCGCATGTTAGGGCTGCATAGTTATCATTTGTTCATCGTTACCATGATATCGGCCTTTGCAGAACTAAAACTGTGGGAGCACTCAAAATGGAAACGAGCCATTCTGACCAAGCACAGTTTCAGGAGAGTTTCTGTGTGTGTTTAGATGAAGGTGTTCATGTAATCTAACAAAAGGAAATTATTTTGGTTAGAATAACACAGGTTGGCCTCCTAAGGCCTTATTCACACATGCTACCTCTGTGTGGTGTGAGTGATGTGGCAGCATGAGCGCTATAGCTTGAACGCGCTGGCCTTTCATACGTACAGTGTTTGAGTTGCGGAGTAGCAATGAAGTTATACAGACATTCCCGTTTCCACTCGGATAAATGATCTGTCACTCCACTCAATAAAAATATCATTTATGAAAGTGCACCGTATGTTTGTTTATCCTCGACAGCATGACTTGTGATTAGGCAAAAGTGTCAAGCCTGGTAGACCAACCAGAAAATCTGTGTGCAGCAATGTTTAACTAGTATTTTATAAAGAATTAAAAAGTTTTAAAAAATTGTTTTTACGTTAGTGTACGGTTTTCTGTTCAGTTGATTTTCATGACTTACTTCAATGTATTTTGCTGCGTGATGCACATGAAAAAATTGGCGCCAGGTCTATTCTCTAAACACTGCGGCGCTTCAGTGCGGCGTCCGGGATGCTCTGCCGCTTTGCACACGCTGCCTGTATGAAAGTGCTGACCAGTCAACATGGGAGCTGAAATGAAAAGCAAGACTTTCCGCATCGCTCACGCCACGCAGACGCAGTATGTGTGAATCAGGCCTAAGTGGCTCAACCATCTAAGCACTGGCCCAAGTTCGATCCCCGGTGATGTCACAGCCATCCGTAAGTGGTCCAAGAGTCCAAGAGATCATAATTGTCCTCCTTCTCCTGGGTGTCTATTAACTGATGTAATAGAATTAGCACTTAGTGTTCTCCTCCAAGCGTGTTGAGCTCTGATGATGTTGCATTAGCAATTGCTTGAAAAGATGTGGTGGAGCTTCAAGAGTCTTGAAGGACATCACTGAAGGAAGCTCATGCTAGTCTTCACTGTCCTAGGTTTGGTAGGATGGTGAAGACTAGTACAAGCTATATGTTGCCTTAGCAACAATTTGAAAAGATGTGGTGGAGTCCACCCTGAAGCCCAGCTGCTCACATCCTGGTGCTATGACACTGTATGTAGATCTCTTGCTTAATCCATCTTTCACATGGTAATTTCCATGAATGGGCCTCTTGATGAAACCAAATTATTCCTAGCTACTGCGATGCACTGAATTAATTTACCACCAAACGGGTCTTTAGAAGTACAGCACAACGCTGATGCCGGCAATATCAGTAATTCGGCAGACAGAGCTGGACAGCGCATTTGGGACAGAAAAGACCAAAAGCAACTGCAAAGTGGAAAAAATGCTCCAGTTACCCATGAAACACAAGACGTAACACAGCGAGAAGCTACACTTGCAAAGAGACTCCCAGCTCTACTGTTACATAGGCAAATATATTTGCTACAAAGAGGCCAGATTTTTACACACATTGTTTTAGCTTCTAAGTGACCCTTCCATCCCATCCACCTGTAGTAGTGCATCATAGTGCAGTAGTTACTATGATAGACGAGACCTTAAGCTCCTTCTGCGGACTACACTGGACAGATGCTCGCAGGAGAACTATGGATAAATCAACAATCAGCAAACTAACAACAGCAGCAGCTTAGTGGAGCTACAGTTCCCCTCCAGAGCCTCCACTGCAACAAGAATACAGGAGCTGTATGAAGGAGAGGCTACAATCACGGATCAGTGCTGAACCACTGACTGTATATGTAATATATACACTCACTGACTACATACATGATATGTGGTATAGAGACTTAATGACTATGTATGATATACATGATATATACACTCATTGACTACATATGAAGTATATGATATATACACTCGTTGACTGTGTATATATATATATGACATACACATTGTATATATGACATGATAAATATACTCATTGAATATATGATATATACAGTCTATATCATAGTATATATGATAAATATGATACATACACTCATTGACTATATGATATGTGATATATACACTCATTGACTGTATATGTGATATATGATATACACACTCATTGACTGTATATATGATATATATTCACTCATTGGATGGAACATGCAGCCGCTGTTGCTCTCGCTGGACATCGGTGATGAAAATTAGAAGCTGTTCACTCTGGAAATCACGATTTTCACCTTTAGGTTCTCCGTTCACACAACGAAAAAAGTTACTAAATTACTGAAAGTAAGAAATACATCGAAATAAAGCTCATATGGTCTTTTTTAGCTGTAACAAAATGCATTTTTGTTATGGCAAAAATGGGCAAATTTGAGCGAATAAATGCGATTAATAGCCATTAACTGCACTAAAGAACGTGATGAAGCGCGATTCGTCATTTTAATCATTTTCAGACGTCTGTCAAATTATTGATTCATCATTTGTGTTTTGAATTTATTGCGATGTGTACTGAGATCACATATTGTGCAGCCTTGCGGAGGAGTGTGCGCTGCCTGGGCATGGAGTGGGAATCATCTGCTCCAGTCTCTCAGCGCAGGACTGAAACCCTGCCAGCTGACCACACGGCCCGGGCTTTCGGAGACGCCCCCACCTGCTCACCCAGTCACCCGCTGACCACTGCCTCATTACAACACACATGCACCAAAGGCCATTTTAATCCTAGTAGCCACTGCTATGCTGTCCAAATGTCTGGAGCATCTTGATGTGATATCGGACAGCAACACCCATTCATTCCCTCTCAGGAGTATTTCAGACACAGAGTATATTAGCCAGTATATTAGGTCCACCCACCCTGCACACTCACTGGCCGTTCTATCAGAAAAGCCTACTGGGGAAGTATGATTGTTTTTTGCTGTCATGATGCATTACATCACAGCACACTTTTGAGTATCTGATGAGTATGGTCAGTACATCTGACCGCATTCTAGCCATGATGTTATTTGTGATAACAGCATGTTTTTTTAACAACAACAACATCATCACTCTGCTGAGCACTGGTTGCTAAGTAACGGCTGCTTTGTGGCTCACAAATGTAGCACATAGAAAAACAGAATATGGACACTTCTATAAGACAATATTTCACCTGCAGCCCACTTGGTCAGATTCTGAAGAAGAGAGTGACCGCAGGACTGCACATCAATGACCCTAAATGAGGTTTTTCGGTCGGCAGCCGTGACCACAACTAAACAAACAGGAATCAGCCAGAAACGGCTAACAGCATACAATTCAGCAACTAAGACAGGGCTGGAAAAAAAACCCATTCAGCTTCATCTGGAAAACACTGAAAAAACTGAGCTCAACCTGATATTCACAGTTTTACAGCACAGGAAAGTTGGCTTTATATTAGACTTTCATTGACATTTGACTTCCTTGTAAAATAAACGTCCAAAAGTGACCAAACCTACATTCTCTCACTCCTGAAAGACCAAACTACAGCAAAATATATTTCAAAATTTTTCTGAACATAATGGTTTGGAAACAGTAATAGTAATACAGTAATAAGGGTCCGTGCAGAAAGTGGACATCCTTGAGTTTTGTGTTTAACTCAATAAATCACATCGCTTGTAGTAAAGAGAGCAGCCTAAAGGAAGCCGCTCTCTTCACTATGAATGATTTGATGTGATTTTGCTAGCTAAAAACACGCACTTTGTAGATGTTCCCTTAATGACTAAAGCATCTGTGATCTGTGTTTCTGAAAAATTATGTTCAGCAACTGACATTTTTGACTACATTTGTAGTTTTTTCAAAGAAAATCGTAAAGTGAAAGCTGAATATCCAGTGAATGAATTACCAATACTATACATAAATAATAAACACCAGCAGAATGAATTACCAGTACTGTACATAAATAATAAACACCAGCAGAATGAATTACCAGTACTGTACATAAATAATAAACACCAGCAGAAGGAATTACCAGTACTGTACATAAATAATAAACACCAGCAGAAGGAATTACCAGTATTAAAGCACACTTGATATAATATTCAGGGCTTCTTTGCTGTACTTTTTCTATTTTGCAGAAATGTTGTGTAAAAGTAAGAGAACACGGGAGGTCGTGAGTTACCATGAATGACATCACAGCTGTGAGGATTTACTTTACTTTCAGCTCAAACCTGCGATCAGATTGCATCTCGATAACACACTCGCTTTTGCGTTCTACTTATTTATTGAACATTTGCACAGATCATAAAAAGACCATTTCAGACAGTTAGAGCACCTGTAAACAACAACAGCAACAAGTGTAACCACATTAACTGTATAGTAGCAAGAAGCTCAGCCCATAATGACTTTTATTAGTGTACCAAATACTTTTTTTCCTGTTCCTTCGTAAATTATTTATTTTCACAAATGTTGAATGAGCAAAAATCATCATATTCATAGTTTTTCAGGCTTCTTGTAAATGTGGCCTGGGCAAATTTACCGTCCTCTTTGCTGTATCACTGTAGTTATCATGAACCGTACAGAATTATTTCTTGCATGCAACAGTACACAATTTAAATGGTAATTAAAAATAAATCTGCATAATTCAGTGTTTGAGATGTAAACAGAGAGATTCAGAGTGGTTTGGTGTGAAACGGTTCAGATGTCTTTACAGTGGTGGTGATAGGAACCAGGGGTCGCTATGACTACAACACAAATATAGACATTTTATTTACTATCCAGAACCACCAGTGAACCTACACGAGTCTTCTGAGTTTATATGGAATGTTGATGATGGAAAATAGTCATAAATCCCAAAAAAATCAGTTTACTTTGTGGATTATTTTGTCTCACAACACCCTGCATGTATCCCTCAACCATGAATGGAATATTGATGATGGGAAAATAGTGGAAAATCTGAAATAATATATTTTCTTTGGGGACTATTTTGCCTCACAGTGTCCTGCATGTACCTCTCCACCATAAATGGGTTTAAAAAATACATTTTAGGACTAAAATCTTCTCAAAACTTCTCAACGCAGATATCAGGAAGTGAATTCATAACCATTTCATGTAGTAACTTTCTGTGAGGGAGCTTTTAGAGGTGGACGTCTGGTTCCTATCACCACCACTGTGAACAGTTCTGACTCTGAATGACTCTGTTTACATCTTAACCATTTAAAAAATGCTGAACGTTCTGTAATTATTTAATTATGTAAAAAAAAGTCCCCTTTAAATGTACAGGGGGAAGTGCAGAGGAGGTAACTAATGCAGTCCCACTGGAGCGGCTATCCATTCACACCCTGTCTGTGCGGAGTCATATTTACCGTGGCTGATTAATGACCCTTATTGTACGGGCGGCAGGGCCTGCTTTAGCTCGTGAGGAGCGGAGAGTGGTTAATATAGAGCTGTGGAGAAGAGCTTTAGACAGGAGATCTTCTGAACTGACGCCAGCAGAGTCTCTGTAGTATGTCACCTGTGCAGGAATTCAACTGAGCTTTACGTTGGTTCCAAAAACACTTTATAACAGCAACGGGGTTGTAATAAGCCACAGTTACATAGTAATATACATGCTAAACCAGTAATCTTAGTATGTTCACAACTCCACACATTTCATGTTACCATACATTTCCTTTGGTAAGTCAGTCAGGGCATCTGCTTTGTGTACATTAGATGTCATTTTAATAGATTAAAGATTAATTTCAGCTCTAATTCACTTTATCTTATTTCCAGTGACTCAAAAGTTTGCTTACACCAAGTTGGCTGTCTCTTTAAACCAGTGGTCACCAACCCTGGTCCTAGAAATCGACCTTCCTGAAGAGTCTAGTTCCGACCACAACCTTCCCTGGCTAATTAACTTCTTCAGAGGTTCCTGATTGGCTGGATCAGATGATCAGAAGGAGGGGCAGCATGTTAGATACCGATTGGAACTAAACTCAGGAAAGTAGATCTCCAGAAAGAAGGTTGGTGACCGCTGCTTTAAACAGTCTGACAGATTGTAGAAACTGATGTAATGACTTCAGAAGTTTCTGATTACCTAAATGCCACAATGAGGAGTGCACCTCTGTATTTAAGGGCCCACCTTTAATGCTTTTTTTGTCCTTGATATGATGAAAAAAATCCAAGCAACTCAGCAAAGGCCTCAGAAATAAAACTGCGGACCTCCAATCCTACATCGCCATGGTCACAGACTGAAGTGTGCAGGTGATCACCAGGACAAAGACCTGGCTTTTTGGAGGAGTGTTCTCTGGTCAGAGGGACCAAAAATGGAATTCTTTAGCCATAACTATAAGCAGTATGTGTGGAGGAAAAGGGGGAGGCTTTTAATCCAAAAAAAACACCATCCCACCTGTGAAGCATGGTGGTGGCAGCACCATGTTTTTCTGGAAAAGCAACTTCAGAAAACAGATAGGATCATGAGGAAGGAGGATTATCTAGAAATACTGAAGCAACATCTGAACACCTCAGCCAGAACGTTAAAACTTGGTCATAGCCTCATCGTCCAGCAAGACAATGATCCTAAGCATTCTCCAAAACTGTGACAAAATGGCTTAACGAAGTGGAAGTATTGTAGTGGCCTGACTTGAATCCTGTAGAAAATGTTCGGACTGAACGGAAAAAGCATGTCTGAGCAAGGAGGCCCACAAACATGACGAGTTTTGTGTGGGCAAAAATTCCGGCGAAGTGTTGTGAGAAGCTTGTGGAAGGCAAACCCAGGCCTTTGATTCATGTTAAGCAGTTTAAGCCAATGCTACCAAATAATAACAGTGTATGTGAAGTTTTGACCCACTGAAAATCTGATATAGTAAACAAGATCCATCTTTTTATTATTTTTAAAATCACTTGTTATGGAAATGAAGTACACACCCTCACCACCTTAAAACAGGTAATGTATGGTAACGTGAAATGTGTGGAGTTTGAAGGTCTTTAGCCTAAATTTTTGGCCCCAACTGTAATAGAATCCAGCAGGCAGCTGATTCAGCATCTGTCCATTGACAGGTTTTCTGTTCTTTTACTAAATACTGGGAAGCATGTTGCGGTAAAAGCTGGTACAGTACAGATCCATTAGATAGCGATTAGGTTAAAAACGCTGTAGTATTTCTTTAAGAGAGTCACTGACCAGCATGTTCTTGTCTTGTTTATACAGAAGCTTTTCAGAAATCCCTCCCAGGGCCTGCTGTAGCTCACATATCATGAGAAACAGTCAGACAGTGATTGCAATTGTGGTTACATGCTATATAGGGCTGTCTTCCCGCTCTGAGTTTTCCACGTGTCCTTATCTTCTTCCATAGGCAGAAACCACATTAACATTACTCTGTAGGTCCTTTTCTCCCTAATGAAAGAATTATGGTAAATTTCGTTCTAGTCTCACAAATCAGGCCCTGCATTAGAATATGTAAATGAGGAATCGGTGTGCCGAGTCTAATTGCTGACGGCAGATGCCGGTGACTTTTCAGGCCATTGCACTGCAACCCAGACCTGAAAAATCTGGGGCAAACTGACTGCACCAGACGCATCTGCTTAGACAACATATGGAGGAAAACAAATCTGTGTATATGGATAAAGAATCATGATTGCTAACGCTTTGGTATTCAAGATCCACAGAAGAGTAACTACTCTGACACATATGGCAATATACTGTATAATGCATATAAACATATGAGTAATATACATGAACACGTGTGTGTGTGTGTGTGTGTGTATATATATATATATATATATATATATATATATATATATATATATATATATATATATACACACACACACACACATATATATACATATATACATACATATATCAGACACAGCAGTGCTGCTGGAGTTTTTAAACACCTCAGTGTCACTGCTGGACTGAGAATAGTCCACCAACAGCGTCCTGTGGGCAGCGTCCTGTGACCACTGATGAAGGACTAGAGGATGACCAACACAAACTGTGCAGCAGCAGATGAGCTATCGTCTCTGACTTTACATCTACAAGGTGGACTGACAAGGTCGGAGTGTCTAATAGAGTGGACAGTGAGTGGACACAGTGTTTAAAACTCCAGCAGCACTGCTGTGTCTGATCCACTCAGACCAGCGCAACACACACTAACACACCACCACATCAGTGTTACTGCAGTGCTGAGTCTGTAACTGTAGAACTACAAAGTGCACCTATATAGTAAGTGGAGCTGATAAAATGGACAATGAGCATAGAAACAAGGAGGTGGTCAGAATGTTATGCCTGATTGGTGTATATATGTATGTATGTATGTAAATATATATATATATAGTATACATATTCACTTGTGCCACTGTTGCCCGTGCATGAGCAGCACATCTGCAGAGATCAGCTCTGAATGACTGCAGTAATATTAATTTCATTAATTTAATATTAATTAACTCCATTAGTGCACTGAAAGCATCGCTGTATGAAGACTCGTTTCAAACATGCAACCTCGTATTGCACCCATCACAGCGTCCGCGCGCTCTGCTGTTACATAAACGAGCCTGGGGAAAGCGAAGCCACGTGATCATTGTTGTTGTTCGCCCGTGCAGCGCTCACAGTTTAGAAAACGAGCGCGAGCAGCTTCGAGCAGAAAGCCACAGCTCGGCCATCGCGCGCCGCGGAGATAAAAACAGAAACCAAAAACACAAACACAAATCAAAACAAACAACGCACGCGCGTCTCGTAGCAACAGCGCGAGACCGCTTTCGCACGAACGCCTCCGGAACGGGGCGCGCGCGCGCCTGCTTACCTGTCAGCCTCCCGCTCGCTCGCGCTCTCCTCCGTCGCTCTCCTCACTGAATCATCGCCGAATCGCTCCGCGTGAACCGAGCCGCGGCTGCTCCGCTCTGCGCCACGGAGGAAGCTGATTGGCTGAGAAGCTGGAGAGGGAGCTCGCTGATTGGCCAGGACGCGGTTACACGGCGCTGCTCGCTGATTTGCCGGGGCGCTGGCCACGGAGGTTGCTGATTGGCTGAGGCGCGGACGGAGCTGTTCGCTGATTGGCTGAGATGCTGTCACTCATAGGAGCGATATAAACTGTGTACATGTACAAATGGGACAAATATGGCACCAGAGTTGATGTTTCATTGTGTAGATTTTTAATAAAAATAAGTTTAAGTGTTAGAAATTAAAGGTAATTTGCTTGGGCTGCATCCTAAATGGCTGTCTGTTGAGGGCTGTTCTGGTGTGGATGCCTTTATTTCATGGCCTATGTAGTGCACTATTTAGGGAATAGGGACATTCAGGGTTGGACAACAAAGAAAATAAGCGAGGATATGTGTGCTTTGGCATTTGTCCCGACATGGAATGTCCCGGTGAGGTCTGAGAAGCCCCCGCTGCTGAGCCTTTTTCAGCATTACGCCGTGATGAGTTCTCCTGGGGTTACATAATGCTGCACACAGTGCAGAGTGGAACGGTGGACCATCAGAAAAAAAACAAGACATTTTTACAGAGATGTAAACAGAGGGGGGCACCAGGAGTGAGGCTCCAATTCTGGACTTCTGCTTTAGCTGGCGGATGTGTGCATGCATGTGGTTTTGTAACACACACTATTAACCAACAGAGAGAAACAGCTCCATCATGTGGTCAGCATCACATTTCTGCATTCCTCCACCTGAGCATATACAGGGTGATTCAAAAAGATTCATCCGATTTCAAAATGATTCATTTCACTTGTAAATCATTACAGATCAATGCAGTAAACTGTAAATGGCTTAAATGAGCATAAAGTTTATTATGTAATGTTACAAGGTCTCAGTATGAACCTCCTCCAGCTGTACAGACAACATCAACGCCATAGTCAAATTCATCCCATACTGGATTGAGCATGTCGGGTGTCGCTGCACTCACGGCTCTTTCAGTGTGATTTTGGAGATCATCCAGTGTTGTTGGGAGTGGCACATAAACAGACTCCTTAACGTACCCCCACAAAAAAAGTCACACGGCGTGAGATCTGGTGATGCTGGTGACTTTTTCTTGGAACTCTTGATACCAACAATGAATGGTCTGAGCTGTTGGAGGTTCACTACCATAGTGACCGTCAGAAACGCTATGACCCCCTTTTTCAATTGGATTGTGATTGGTTCCTAGGCGCCTCAAGGTTGTAAAAATATTGCGCTTTGAAATCAGATCTTTTTGAATCACCCTGTCTATCTTATCTGTCTATGTTTCAGTACTTCCCTTTAGCATTTATTATCAAATACAGACATAAACAAAGCAATCTGCAATCATGTAGTGAACACGTTTTAAACAGGAATTCCACTGGTTTTCTTTAATATTTCTGCATAACTCAGTGTGTGAGATGTAATCAGAGAGATTCAGAGTGGTTTGGTGTGAAATGGTTCAGATTTCTTTACAGTGGTGGTGACAGGAACCAGGGGTCGCCATGACTACAACACAAATATAGACCTTTTATTTACTATCCAGAACCACCAGTGAACCTACACGAGTCTTCTGAGTTTATATGGAATGTTGATGATGGAAAATAGTGGAAAATCTGAAAAAAAGTTTTCTTTGGGGACTATTTGGCCTCACGATGCCCTGCATGTATCCCTCCACCATAAATAGATTTAAACAGATTTGAGAGATTTACTGTGATGTTAAGTGTAAACAGCGTCACTGACACATTTCCTCATTCATTAACGAGTATTACTGGCCTGTCTTACTGTTGACCCGAACTAGTCTGACGGTAAATTTCTCAGTAAGAAGCTGATGTGGATTGAAGGATCCTTTCTGCAAGCCATCAGGCAATTCCACACTCAGGTGATTACCTCTGTATTCAAAAAGCAAGTTTTAATCTGTTTTGATTATCATAGAGTGTGACTGCAGTTGTAGGAGTGCGTGAAGAGGAAGGTGACTTGATTGAGAAGGATTCAGAGCACATTAATACAGAACTCAGAACTGAGTATTTCACAACAGCTTCGAATATAGCTGATACATACAGACTGAGGAGAGATACAGTTTTGCTGCTCTGCCATGATTTAATAAAGCAATAATCCACTTGAGGCCGTGCGTTACTGTGATTTTATCACGGGAAGTATATGATAAAATACACAATTTTTCAGGAAATAATTTATTATTAATAATAATCGACATGAGTATTCCGCCAAGAAATGTAGTTCCTTTAGAGTACGGTATCGTTGCCAAGCAACCATGAACCACTGAATGAGGAGAACGTTCGGTCGCCCATCGCTGTATATTACAGTCATTTCATACATTTTTAAACTTTTTATCGTAGAACAATGAGCATATGATAACAGCACAGTTTAATGCAGAAACTTTCGCTTTATAAGTACTTTTTGGTCACCCAATTTCCACAGCGAGTCTTATTTAGCACCAATCCAGCGGCGCCCTCTTCTCACGCTGGGGTTGAATCTCAAACAGCTCCCTGCTCCCTACATAGTGCACTACGTAGGAGTTTAAATACTGGATCCTGCAGCCCAACAGAGCAAAATACAGCTAAGAAACAGTCATTTGGGATTCAGACACATCCACACTCGGTAAATGATGCACTGTTTGACTGTAGAGGCTAGAATTTCTAAACTTTCATAGCCAGAACACTATTTAGGGAGTACAGAGCCGTTTGGGATTCAGTCTGGGTTTGACGTGACTTCTGACTGAAACATGGACATTTGAAGTGTGTCAGACATTCAAGTGACATTTCTAGATGTTTATACTGCCGTTTTACAGTTAATCATACTGTAAGTGCTTTAATTCAGGCCTGTGATATTAATGATGGCAGTGTTTAGGCTGTTAGCTAGCTGACCAGCCTAGATCTAGTTAAGAACATAAGCTTTCAGCCCCTCAGTTTAAACAGCAAACGGGGTCTTACTTCATCAGTACACTCGGTGGTCCATGTGAGCAGCATAAGAGTCAAAGATGATTCCTTTAAACAGCACAAGGGTTTTCCGTGCTGTGGTGCAGTGATACAGAGTCCCGTTGTTGTGAGGCGGCCTCAGGTGTGTCTATATTGTGGATTTAACAATGGCTTCAAATGTGGCTCAGCCAATCAGATTTTAGCTCCGGAACTATTTGTTTCATAAAAGAGCAGTTAATGTTATCAGGACTTGCAGTTTCCGTCGAGCGCTGACACTGTGACATCTGCATTGTTCTTCTTCAGCTCTGTATCTCCTCTGCTTTAACTGTGGATAGAAGTGTTTGTTATATTTGATATAATGCACCTTGTTTGCAATTAATTGCATTAAATGTGATTTAATTTGTAGAAGTTGCTGCAATTTTAGTCAAGAGGCTTCTGCATTGGTCATTTATATGTAACCTATTAAACCTCATTAACATATTAAGTTTGAATACGTGACGTAGCACAGTTACTGCTGAGTTTTATGAATCTGGCTCGTTATATTTTAGCCAAAGTTTGTCCTAAAACTATTGTAAAAAGCATCAGGCAGCGTATTCATAACTATTTCATGTAGTAAGTTTTATTGAGGGAGCTTTTAAAGGCATTAATCTGGTTGCTGTCACCACCACTGTGAACATCAAACCACTCTGAATGACTTTGTTT
The DNA here is from genome assembly GCF_904425465.1 of Colossoma macropomum. NCBI lineage: Eukaryota > Metazoa > Chordata > Actinopteri > Characiformes > Serrasalmidae > Colossoma > Colossoma macropomum. The sequence goes on from NW_023494809.1 coordinate 4,783,524, forward strand.
ACTGCTTAACCTTAAAATTATGCGGAAAAGTTTAAAAATGTGGTGTTTTCCCCTTTGACCATAGCTGTCTTGTTTTTTTTTTTATAAAAACACAATATACAAACAGGTTATTACCTGTAAAACTAACCTGTAATCTGTAAAAATAATAATTAAAAAATGATAAAGATGTCCAAAAGAGCCCAGAATCCACTCAGTATGTGTTTGATCAATGTTATTGCTCTGATTCTCCACAGGATGGCTCTCTGACCTCAAGCAGTGGACACTGAGGACCCTGCTGAACACTGCTGTGTGTCAGTGTATGAGCTGCTGGTGGACCACAGTGGTGTCTATGATGGAGGTGCCCAGAGGGCTCTGGACGATGGGGTGTCCCTCAGCCTGACTGTGCCGGCCACTGCTGCTCTGCTGGAGAACCTGGGGGCTTTCCACACGACTCGGACGCCAGCTGACCGAAGCCTCGCCTGAGACCAGCACACACGTATACATGCACCAGGGAAAGAGAGCGGAGCGTTGAGTGGTCAGTGGTGAAAAGAACGTAGAAAAACTACACTCGAGTAGATGTCCACACATACAGTTCACCTGTATAAGACCGTTCTACTGAATTAGGTCAAACTGCAGTCTCACTGTAAACAAAACTATTTAAAAACACAAAGTATTCAGATCTTAGATATTTACAAGCATTATGATCTATTTTAAGGCATTAATAGAGATAATAATAAGATAAATATATACAAAATTTCTATTGTTAGGTGTCTGTCCTGAATCCTAACCCCTAAAATTACACCCCCCCCCAGTGTTTTCTTAAGATCTTTAAAAGAAATCGAAAAGTTGAAAGATTTAGATTTATTATGAGTTACAATTTTTTAATAAAACAATTTATTAAAAAAATGCTGTCCCACATCTTCATGTCACTACTGAAACACAGTTTTAGTCTGTGGGCTAAAGAAGCACACTTTAGACAGTACGCATGTCTTGGCTTATTGAGACCATTTAGGTTAAAGGGGGAAGCTAATTCAGCTAATTTAGGAAAACTAAGAGAAACTACTTCCATACGGAAATCTGATATGTGGACATATATGGACATATATCCTAAAGAGTCAGATATATATGTGCATATATGTGAGTGTCAAGGGTTGAAAATATATGCAAAATATATGGATCATACATATATGTCTGATACATGGTTGAATTCATCCCAGTACAGTCATAACTGTTACTCTGTTGTCTGTTTGTTTTTAAATAATAAATCATTTAAATTTAACAGGAACGATAATTTCATTACTTTTGTATTTTAATGCTTTCACTGCATAGTTTCCAATGTGCATGTAGTTAGAGTTTAGTTATGTAGCTAATAAAGGAAGTATGTGGAAGAAACATAGAAGATGCATTAAAACTTTATATTAGGTAACATGTAGCTAGGATATATGAGTAATATATGCCTTCCATATATGAATAATGTTTTCTATCATATATTGTTAAATATGTGTTACACATATGTGTTTGTATGTGTTGATATATGGCTGAAATATGTGTCCAATATTCAATCCAATTTCAAGTTGGCATATATGTCACATATATTTACATTCATATTTATGGCATTTGGCAGATGCTCTTATTCGGAGCGACTTACAATTGAATCATTTTTACACAGGCAGGCAAATGTAGTGTTAGGAGTCTTGCCCAAGGACTCTTATAGGTATAGTATAGGGTGCTTACCCAGGCAGGGATTGAACCCCAGTTTACGTCGTAGAAGGCAGAGGTGTTACCCATATATATACCAACATATATGTTCATATGTAACAAATTAAGTTGGATATACCCAAAATCCATACATGCTAACATACACCGATCAGGCATAACATTCTGACCACCTCCTTGTTTCTACACTCATTGTCCATTTTATCAGCTCCACTTACTATATAGGTGCACTTTGTAGTTCTACAGTTACAGACTGTAGTCCATCTGTTTCTCTGATACTTTGTTAGCCCCCTTTTACCCTGTTCTTCAGTGGTCAGGACCCCCATGGACCCTCACAGAGCAGGTACGATTTGGGTGGTGGATCATTCTCAGCACTGCAGTAACACTGACGTGGTGGTGGTGTGTTAGTGTGTGTTGTGCTGGTACAAGTGGATCAGACACAGCAAAAACTCCAGCAGCACTGCTGTGTCTGATCCACTCCACCAGCACAACACACACTAACACACCACCACCTATATAGTAAGTGGAGCTAATAAAATGGACAATGAGTGCAGAAACACGGAGGTGGTCATAATGTTATCGGTGTATGTCATGTATTTGTAACCCCTATATTGCCATATATCAGACGTCTGTATGGGCTGGTTGGGCAAAATTAAAGTATTTTCTTTGGTAAATTGTAAAACTGTATTACATTTTTGTGGCTAACAAATATTTTTTTTTATAAATTGTGCAACATATAAATTCTAACCATAAAGAAAAACATAGTATCCAAAGTGTGCTTTAAAAAAAGGTCCATATTCAAAGTAACGTGATTACTTTTCATCACTGCTGTCTTAATTCAAAAATGTTATTTTTACGTGATCTTACCTGGTATAATTTGTGTTGAAGTTTTTGAACCGTAGTTGGGATGATTTTCTCCATCGGCCGCCTGAGGAAAGTGTTCCATCTACAAACAGTGCAGAGACTGTGTTTCCATACGGAGTCTTATTATATATACAGACAGAGTAAAATCATTATTCTTATTGCTTATTGACCTCGGAACAGATGGATCCTGAGAGTCCACTGGACATCTGGCCCTTGTCTTTGTATTTGAAGATACTACAAAGAGGGATAAAGATGCTATTAAAGGAATACTTCAGCTAGCAATGCTAATATGGCTACTAGGCTTATAGTCATCAGTTAGCTCAGTGCAAATAAACTCAATGTGAACAGCCCCCCATCCACTTCCGTTTATTTTACGACGCGGTGTTAGCATTCGCATCATTACCACCTTTGAAATGAAGCCTGTTTCCTGAAAACTGTAGGTAAACAAAATGTGCTGTTATTTATTTATATACTGTGTAATGTAATCATAATATGTATGCTAATCTAATCCTCTGCACATCTTTATAGTCTTTAAGGGTAAATCACTGGGATTTTGAACTGTAAATATTTAAATAAAAGCAAAAAAAAACAATACCTTGATCTGCTGGACAGCGGTGCATCACAGTCTATGGACATATCCAAAGGGCCGAGGCTCTGAGAGTTAAAAAAAAAGTTATTTTATTTTAGCATCAGGATGCAAGAGCTTTATATGTATCTTTGAGACAGTGGTGGACAGTAACTAAGTAAATGTAATTCGTTTCTGTACTTAAGTAGTTTTTTCCTGTATCTGTACTTTACTGAAGTTCTTCCATTTTGGGTGACTTTTTACTTTCACTCCACTACATTTCAAAGTCAAATATCTCACTTTTTACTCCACTACATTCTGAGAAATCTGTCGTTCCTTTTGGTTTATGTGTGTATAAAAACATAACATGTCAAAACGAAAGAAGCGCAAAGTAAGAACACCAATCAGGGCACAGCGGTCACTTTGTTTTGAGCTTGTTTTGACCTGTTGGTCACACCGACCCAGTGCAGCACACGGTTCAACATCAGTGCAGCAGCGTAAAATTTTGGGAGAGTCTATTCAACATAAATGATGAACCAACCTAACTTTGTGTAAACAGACCACAATATAGAAATATGTACTCATATGCAGTTGTGACTGACGTGTCTTTTTTCTGAATTTATACAAACACGATTTCATTTTATAGTAAATTAGTTTTGTCTAGTTTATGTTTATGAACAGAGACCTACAGATGCAGTTTAGTGAAGGAAACTCATTTGTGAATCTGAGTTTAAAGCTTTATTAAACTTAAACTTGCAAATAAATCTGAAACTGAAACTTTGCTTGTTTGCAAAAAGTGATTTCAGAGCCACTCAGTTCTACCTGATGGAAACTGTTCGCCTTCAGTGTTTTGTTCTTATGATAATTTTAATAAACATCAGCGTCACTAATTAATGACGTTCTATTTAAAGACTGGTTTACCAAGAGAGACACTGAGTATTTTCACCTAAAATGAGTTAACGAAGCAGAGTCCTGTTACAAAAATGATAATAGGACATCAGAGCCATAATTAATCTGTTAGTACTGTCACTTTTGATACTTTAGTACTTTTACTCAAGTGGAGGTCTAAGGGGAGGAACTTCTACTTTTACTGGAGTAATATTTTACCTTGGGTCTCTCTACTTTAACTCAAGTACAGGGTTTGTGTACTTCGTCCACCACTGCTTTGAGAGACTACAGGATGTTGGACAGTCAAATCAAAAACTGGTCAACAAGAAGCAAACATCCCCATGTTCGACTGCTCTATCCAAGCTCCGCCCACAAATGCATTCCTTCATAGTTACTGTTGGGCCAATAACTGTCAGCTAAATGCGCAGCAGCGTTAGATAACGTAGGAATCATATTTTGATTCCTTGAAGGCCTCATAATTCAGAGGATTCAGTGACACTGGAGGGAAAACGTAGTTTGGAACATTTTTGTTTACCATGTTGTGAAAGTGGCAATTCACAGAAATGCTGTTCATTTTTTTCCATAGAGAAAAAAGGCTTAGACCCCGGAATTCCCAATATGGGCATGACGGCAAATACAATTTTGTCTCCAATCCTGGTTTTGGAGAGCTACCTTAATGCAAAGTTTAGTTCCAACCTGTATCCAATAAGCTGCCCCGCCCCCCTACTTCTGATCCAGCTGATCAGGGACTTAGGAAGGGATTGATTAGCTGGAGATGGTGTGGCAACCTGTGGTAGGAACTAGGCTCTACAGGAAGGCAGCTCTCCAGGACCAGGGTTGGAGACCACTGGTATACATTATCACAAAGCAGGTACAGAGGTCAGTTCCTGGACCCTGAAGGGTCAGACTGTAGGTCACAGTGACAAAGAAATGACATATTGTATTCTCAGTGTATGTGGAGGATGTTACCTGTGCTGAAGCCTCGGATTGGGTCTGCTGTGTGGCTCCGCCCCCCTGATCTCTGCAGCTTTGTAGCTGACGCTGCTTCACTATGTACTCATATGTGCTCATCCCTTTACATACTGCGGAGAGAGAGAGAGAGAGAGAGAGAGAGAGAGAGAGACAGGAACTGTGAACACTATGAACGTTATGTATATACAGTATGTACAGGTATATATAGTATGACGTTGATACAGTATGTTTTTGTGAAGACTGAAGTGAAATCTGTCTTCAGTCTCAAACCCTCGTAGGTCCCTTAAGGTGTGTATACTATGAAACGACTCGTCTTACATTTTATGTAATAATTTCTCACTCATGCCTCATTGAGACTGCAGATTCTGAACCTTCAGTCCAGAACACATCTGTGTTTGTAAGTAGAAGAACAGATGTGCTGTTTAAGCAATAGAACACGAGAGGGAGTGTGTTATCACGAAATAACATCACGGCTGTGATTTGGTCGCCATAGATCATCACAGCCGTGATGTTATTGGTGATAACACACTCCTCGAGTGTTCTACTGCTTTTATACAACAGTTAAATAAATACAGTAATAAATTAATAAACTGGGCTGTGAACGCGGCGTTTAATATGTTTTAATGTTCGCAGTTCCTTCACCAAATTATAGTTCCTTAACAAGCAGCTTGTTGCTACGTCAGAGTAACGAGCTCCGCCCACTCGCTGCTCAGTCTGCTGTAAGCCATAAAACTGCCGCAATATCAAGTTCAGCTCAGTTTTGTCAGTTTTTTCCAGATCAGTATTAATGTTGTTTTGTTCCAGCCAGTCTGTAAAGCATCTGACAGCCCATTTAGTTTGGCGAATGGTGTTGGGTTCATTTCTGGCTGATTCCAGGTTGTTCAGCTGTTCTTCTGTCACAGCTGCCGACTGAAAAGCTGCTCAGTGGTGATGACAGTTTGGGAATTTAGTGTCGTCTCATCTTCAGAGTCTGACCAAATCGGCTGTCGGTCAAATGTGATCTTAAAAGTGTCCATTTTCTGTTTGTGGCAAAGTAAGAAGTAAAAATGTTCAAATGTCTTGAGCGTCTCCTACAGCTGTCAAACTCGTTGCTTAGCAACGGCGTCTCAGTGGAGTGATACAGTGTTTGTGAAAAAAACGTGATGTTATGGTGAAATAACAGCACAATTAGAACGACTCTAAACCAATCAGCTTGCGTGGCCGGAACTAACTGTTGTATAATATGAAATTGAATCTGATGAAAGGTTTTCGTTGTAAGTACAGTCTTGTTTTGCAGAAAGAAAAGATGTCCTATACATTTTTGCCACTATTTTTGACACTAAAACAAACAAAGAAGTCACTCAAACCTGTCTATACGTACTGTAAATTAAATGTAAACACAGTTCATTACATAACTGATTCTGGTATGAATTACATTATTATGTAAATGTGTATAATCATGTAATGTAAAATAAATACATAGCACAATAACTCGACTTTTAAAGATTAAATATGTTGTCAGTCAACACTGTAAGTGCAGTTACATTTCAAAATTGAATCAAAATGTCCTTGCGGGCCCTCGTCCAGTTAGCAGTGACAGCAGAGGAGGGTAAAGTTCAGCTCCTCACTGCTGGGCTTTAGTTACATTTAGGGCATCATATGCCTTCAAAGAGGGGGGCAATTATTTATTATCACCCACCCCTAATTCTTCAGTGATATGAAGCTGAAGTCAGATATTCACCAGCTTCTTGTTCGAATTTTCCCGTTCCACCTTAAATGGTGCAGCAGTTACATTCTGGCGCTTCAGGCGTCAGAACTGCTGGACTATTTATGGTGGAATGGGAAAGTTAGCTAGCTAGCTACCGAGACATCAGCATAGTATTAGCGATTTTTTTATGCTTGTTATAAAGAAAAGGACCATAATAAATCGAAACAACATTAAACTAAGATAATACAGTGGTTATTGTAATTTTCTAACTGAGAAAATTCTCACATTTGTGGGTTTCTTTGGTCTCACTATCACTATCACTCCGTTTGGAGTCCCTGAAAAACCTCCATTTGGAGGGTCATGTAACTCTAACACATCTCAACAAAAATCGGGACACCCTAACCCTAGACGTGAACGCGCAAAACAGAGGGCTAAGGGCTCATTGGTAGGGGCGAGGGCTGAAGTGGGATTGGGCCTACGTCTCAGTGCAGATACATGTAGCTTTGCAGAAGTATTAATCAGCAGTAAGAGCAATGATTCACATCAATGATAGTTGTTTAAAAACCCCTAAAACAACAAAAAATATAAAAGATTTAACTGTCATGACTACAAAAAACAGAAATGTCAAACTAACTTATTTAACTACGTGACTTTCATTAACTAAATGACTGTGTGAGACAGTACCACATTGTTATAACCTGTCAGGATGTGTACACTCACACAGGTATACGTGGAAGACCAGCAAGTGGCACAGCAGTAGAAGTGAGGCCAGAGCAATGATGACAGTGATGAAGGCTAATATGAGGAGACTAGCAGAGCTGGTCTGAACTGGAGCCAGGGGCAGGAAGGCCAACCACGTCCCATTCCCATTCACACCTGCACACAGGGATCAGAGAGCTTTACAGAAATGCTACATTGCCTGCAATGAATGGACACCAGGGTCCAGTCAGCTTTGTGCAACACTGATAGCCACGCTGAACTGCCGGGGCAGGAGAGCCAGCCACGTCCTTTATTTTCACATCTGTCCACAGAGATTAAAGAATGCTTTATAATATTTGAGAATGTCAATGTATGATGAAAGCTAGTCAGGGGCCAGTAAGCTCTGAGCAAACACTGTTTGTACTAGCGTTTTTATGTGGATTAGACGTTTGATACCAAACCTCAAACAGAGCAGTGCAGCTAAGAACACTAACATGAATACCAAACTTACGATTTTGGGGTGTTGTATTCTTTCATTCATTAAGTCTTAAATAATAATGAGCTAAAATCAGATTTTATTAGGCAAACTGAATGTTTGTGTATTTTGGTCACACTGGCTCCCCCTGTTGGACAACAGTATCTACTCATCTTTAACAACTAAATTCAATTTTATTAATATAATTGAATGTCAACTCTTATGTTTATAAATTTCATACATTTGAGAGTACATTGAGGGTGACCCTTACTTGCAATGTAGCCGAGCATTAAACAAAAACAGAAGTGTTTGAAAAGAGTAAATATACATTTGTGATAATAACAGTACAGCAAAGAAAATAAAATATGACCAAGAAATTATTATTAAAACAGTACATAAAAAAAAATTAGTAAAGACAAATAAGACAAATCGGAACACCCAATTTAAACTATTAAGCAGATTAATAAAATAAATAATTCAAATAAATAATTAAAACCCTCAGTAGGGTAAGAATAAAAAGACAAAGTAGAAAACGATAAAATGATAAAAATAGGTAAAAGAAATGTCAATAAAAAATAATAAATCAACCAAGAAAGCAGCTGGAATAGATAATATTAAATAAACGAAAATAAAAGAATGAGTTTGATCACCGATGTGATGTAAGGTAGCATGTAATTATTCAATGGCAATTTTTTATATTTTCTCATAGTGGTCAGTTAACAGTGCAAAGGTGTCCTGATTATATTATTATTAAAGCCACCCTGGTTCCGCAGGGGACGTCCTAACGGTACGTGGCACTAACAATAAAGATAGAGTAGATAAACGGAGACACGGCCACACAGAGTCTTTAAAGGGACAGGTCACTCACTCTGAAAGGCTGCTGCCGTGCGCAGATTAGCGGGGTTCATGAAGTGTTCGATGAAGATGAACAGGATGACCACAACGAGGAGAAGCACCCCAAACACAGCAGAGAGGACGGTCATGAAAAACAGCCTGAGAAAAGAAAACACAAAATTTCGAATTTTTTTAAGGAACTGTGATGTTTCTGCACAATGCACCCCGAAGAGAACATTAAAGAGCCCATATATTTTCCTGAGCTCCATTTAAAACGTTTGTGTGTTTTTATGTATCAAAAAAATTATAATTCATTTTTACATGACCTTTTTCCATCCTCTCTTTATCCCTTAGAATTAAACAGGCTGGTTTTGTTACTGTGCCTTTAAGACCGCTATATGTAAATTAGCTCTGTTGTGATTGGCTGTCCTGTATTGTGCCTCATCCAAAAAGCAATCCAGGATGAAACACTTCAGTGTGAATGGGTGGAGCTAAACTGCTGTAGGTTGAATAGGTGGATATAAGCAGAGCCTGTTTATAAGGAGTCTGGCCACTTCCTATTTCCTTCATTATATCAAAAACAGGACTGCTAAACAGCAGAGGGCGCCTGTGATCGAGTCCTCAATGAATGAGAGTGAATGGAGCTAAACAGCTAAAAACGAAAAGTTAAAATAGTTTCTAATCTCTCGCCCAGAACTTGCCTTTAGTTTTAGACAGTAGAAGGATGGATTTCACTAAGAAAGCAAAGAAAACTCACCTGTATGTTTCCTTTTTTCTACAGCAAACGGGTTTTGGGCAGCAGGACGCTAACATTACTGCTACTGAGTGCTGACTGGTTGGCGAGCGGAGCAGCTCATTGGCTGTTTGTACTCACTGACATTATGAATGTACACGAGGCGCCGTTTTAAACTCCTATAACTCGAGTTTAACACCTCTTAAAAATAAAACAGTGGTGTTAAAGTATTTTATGCTGTTCTGTGTTCAAGAAATGAATGTATTATGTATTATGATTTTGCTCAAATGCTCCATCTTAACCCTTTCATATTGGGCTCGCTCAGGAGCGCCCTCTAGTGTTTGAGAAACCCGGAAGAAGATCTTTGTTTGCCTTCTCTACCCTCAGCTTCTCCTTACCAGTAGTTCCTTCTTCCTACGCAGTTGTTGAGCCATTTGCAGTGGTGATCGAAGTCTGCGATGCACTTGTTGCAGCTGCCGCAGTGTTTCACTTTAGGCCCTCTGCAGAGAGAAGCAGCAGATAACCTCATCAAAACAGAATGTCAGGCATGTCAGACAGTTACAGGTGCAATACAAACTACGAAATACTCCAGTACTGCCGTTCTGCGCCTTAATAAAATCTTAAAGACCCCATATTCTAAGGTTTTCTAGGAATATTACATTTTTTCCATGGGGTCCATTTATGACATTTGTGTGCATTTATACAAATAAAATCTTACAATTCATTATAAAATTCATAATTCATTTTATATGACCATTTTCCAACCTCTCTTTATTCCTTAAACAGGCTTTTTTTACTGTGCATTTAAGAGATGGGTCATTCTACAGAAACGTCCACTTTTCTCTCTCTCCATAGGAGTCACTGGTGTTACTGATCCTCATTGGTGTCACACATAATAAAGGGAACACCAGAGACATTTGAATAAAAAATGCATTTTACTAAACGGCTGCTACAGAGCATCAAACCACATGTTGTCAATCATGGAATATCCACTAAAATATGTCATTTAATCCATTTGTATTCTATTTTTCACAGTTACCTCAGAATAAAGTCGGTCACACCAGTGACTTCAGCTAAAAGCTTCATATGAAATCATGAGCTGAATGAGAAAATCTCTGATAACTGAAAGACACAGTGGACTCACCATGTGCTTTTCTTCATAGATCCTCAGAAAACAGGTAAAAGGAAGTGGAGTGATGTCATCAGTGTGACTTTTATTTCAAAATTAGATTTATTGTTATGAAGTAACACCAGTGACACGACTCCTGGGGACAACAACTTTCATTATTTATTTTATAATATTTATTTGGCATTTGTTTTCTTTATGTCATTCAAATCATATATTTCACAGTCATGTATAGATTATTGCAGTTAAAATTGCAGAATCGATGGCCCAAGAAGGTGTAACTGTTAAAATAATGTATTGCTTATCTTAAAATATAAATAAATTGTAACCCTAACATGTTTTTCAAGTGTAATACATCTGTAAACGCTAGGGACACAAAAATGGACGTTTCTGTAGAATGACTCGTATATGTAAATGAGCTCTGCTGTGACTGACGTTGTAATGTGCCTCAGTCAAAAAGCAGCCCGGCCTGAAACACTCCTTATACCTTCGGGGTGAATGGACAGCTGCTATAGGCTGATTCGGTGAAATCACAAATACAATGAATTCAAAACAGAGCTTAGTTTCTGTTTATGGCTAAATTTGAATTTGTCTGCTATCAGTGTGTTTAGCTATGCTAATGTACTTCAGTACATGTTTATGGATAACAGTGTCACACAGTGTCAGAAACCACAGAAAGTCCATGCTAGCTGAAGGTGTAACAAGTAACATTTTACCTGCATGCAGCTTGCATGATGCAAATAGGTGGCTAAAATATTCCACTACTTGTTAGCAACATTAGCCTCGTAGCTCCAGTGCAAAACTACAGAAGCAAAACTTCAGACACCAAACGTGTCTCAGCTGACTTTACATTTAGAGAGGGGCGAAACAAGGAGAAACCTGCGTACATTCGATTTTTAGCCAAACTGTTGTGTGAAGTTGTCTTTCTATTCGCTAACTTCAAATGTTTTCAGATTTTTATTCCACCTTAAATGGTGGAACAGTTACATTTTGGTGCTCAGGCCTTAAAGCAGTAGTTCAGCTAAAAAATCTAATTTACACATTTCTTGTTTCTCCCGTCACCCCGAATAGTCAATCAGCCAAGACAAGAGAAGTTTAGCTTTTTTAGTTTTGCACTGGAGCTACGAGGCTAATGTGGCTAATGAGTAATGGAAGATTTTAGCCATCTGTTAGCACTGTGCTAACTACAGAGTCAAAACATTACCGGTTACTGCAGGCCTGAGTATGTGGTTTCTGACACTGTATTAATGTACAGTTATGTGTAAAAATAGACAACAAAACATGGCGCACAGCTGAAACAAGCAGCAGCAGAAATCCTGAAGTCTGCTTTTTTGTCATTTTTTTTTACAGATAACAGTGTCGGAAACCACATACGCACATATGCAAGACTATCTGAGATTACTAAAGCAATAAGCCGCGGGTTACTGCAATTTTATCACGGGGAAGGGTGTTCTTTGGCACAATGCGAAGCGGAGTAGAACTCCCTTCCTGTGATAAAATCGCAGTATCGCACTGCCTTGAGTGGCTCATTGCTTTTATATAACAGCGGCCACCATAAAATATATTAAAATTTGTTATTATTAATAATAACCGACATAAACAAGTATTCCGCCAAGAAATGTAGCTCCGGTATCGTTGCTAAGCAACCATTGATCGCTGAATGAGGAGAAGAACGTTCAGTCGCCCATCACTAAACTGCAGAACAGATAATATCACAGCACTGTTTAATGCAAAAACTTTGTTTATAAGTACTTTTTTGTCAAATTACCACTGCGAGTCTTCTGCCAGTCTGACGGCGCCACTTTTCTCACACTGGGGCTGAATCTCAAACAGCTCCCTGCTCCCTACACAGCGCACTACGTAGGACTTTAAGTACTGACTCCTGCGCCTCAACAATACAAAATATCGCTAAAAATGTTCATTTGGGATTCAGACACATTCATACTTGACGAGCAGTCACTATCCGACAGCAGAAGTGAGAATTTCTAAACTTAACGTTACACAGCTCACTATTTAGCTAGGGAGTACGGAGCCGTTTGGGATTCAGCCTGGGTTTGACGCGACTTCTGACTGAAACACGAACATTTGAAGCGTGTGAGACATTTAAGTGACATTTCATACAGCAGTTTTACAGTTAATCATAATGTAAATACTTCAATTCCAGTCTGTGATATTAATGATAGAGTTGTTTAGCATGTTTGCTATCTTTTATCCTGTTAGCTAGCTGACCAGCCTAGTTCTAGTTAAGAACATAAGCTGCCAGCCCCTCAGTTTAAACAGAAAACGGGGTCTTACTTCCTCAGTACACTCGGTGGTCCGTGTGAGCAGCATGAGAGTCTAAAATGATTCCATTAACAGCATTAGGGTTTTTTGTGCCGAGTTCAGTTGTTGTGAGGCGTCATAGCCGGAACTGTCCATTTTATAATAAACAACATAACATGTTTTGAGACAAGCGTGTGGTGATTTGGGCATGGAGTTAGCACAATGCTAATTGGTGAGGTAAGTTTCCATCACTTGTTGGCAACAACAGCCTCAAAGCTCCAGTTTAAAACTCAAGACTCTGCTGAAAAAACACATCAACCATTACGTGTTTCTGTTGGTTCTGATGGTTTTGTAACGTGTGCTGGCTTTTTTAATGTGGGTTGATACCACAATGTAAAGGATCCTAATGGTTCTACAGGTGACCAATGGCTGATGCTAAATGCATAACGAGATCTGAAGGTGTTCTACAGGAAACTACACTCTACGCTGTTTCTTTAAGGGTTCTTCAGTGAAGAAAAGGGTTCTTTATAGAACCAAAAACACTCAAAGAACTGATTGAAGGGTTCTTTGCATCATGAATGGGTTCTTCAGAATGTGCTGCAGATGGTTCTATATACAACTTTTTTGAAAAGGGTTCTATATAGCACCCAAAAGGGTTCTTCTCTTGTTAGGATTTCAAGATTATAACAATAGAAGAACCCTTTTGGCTGCTATATAGAACCCTTTACAAAAAGGTTCTGTTTAGAACCATCTACAGCACATTCTCTAAGAATCTGAATGACCCTTTCACGATGCAAAGAAGCCTTTAATCATGCAAAGTGTTCTGTGATTGTTCATGGTTCTATATAGAACCAGTTTCTTCAGTAAGAACCCTTGAAGAACCATCTTTTTAAGAGTGTAGTTGTCTCTATTGGAACCCATTAAGCCAATGGTCCTTTTTCAGCAGGGGAAGCAAAAATTAAGGAACCAAACATGTCTTATCTGGTCAACTACACTTGGATTGAGAGGGAAAACTGTGTAAATTAGATTTTTTAAATATTTTAGTTCAAAAGAATGAACTATGGAGAATAAATGACCGGCCTGATACTGTACATACACATCAACCTCACACAGGTAGCAGTGCTGATTGTGGATGACGTGCGGCTGCTTCTTCTTATCAAACACAGGCATGGGGCTGGAGTAATCCTTCCTCAGCCGGACGTTATGGTCAGCCGGGTCTATGGTCACCGCAGCCAGATGAGTCAGCAAGTGTAAGACGAAGGCTGTGCCGATCACCTGCGTACAAAAGATTTTAACATGGTTTCATACTGTGTCCTGACACACTAGAGCACAAGGCCTTCAACCCAGTGGAGTAAATGAATGTAGGCCATACAGTCTAAACAAGAAAGCCTGTTTTGTGAGGGTCCAGCTCTGACAGACAGGACTGGGGGTCCATTCAACAAGCCTTAGTCACTGTAGATAGAGAAGCTACTCTGACAGTGACACAGTCTGATTCTGCCACATATAAAGAAGCTCCAGTGTGGCTAAATCAAGCCTCTATGTCTTTTCCAGTGAACCACATAAGCGCTGACCGCTGACATCACTCGGCTGTAGAGCCTAAAGCTGCGAACAGCCTCACTTTGCATTTACAGTGTGATTCAGGCCTGTGTGTTCAGGAGCTCTGAGGGAGCACAAGCCTGTTTAACTCTTTAGTCTCTTTTGGAGCTTTTGTGTTTTTCTCGACTTGACCACTGTAATGCTTTGTTCATAGGACGTCCTGCAAGCACAACCAACAAATTACAACAGCAAGAATATTAACACGGAATAGAAAACAGGGGCCGTATTACAGAAACGTCCTATCTTTTTGTCTTAACTTAAGATCTGACAGGTCAAGACAAGATTTTTCACAAATTCGTATTACAGAAGCAAAACTGATCTTAATGTAGGAATCTTATCTTACAGCATCTTTTCTTATCTCAAGTTAGGAAATCTTAACTTGCTCGATTGAAGTCGACAATCAATTGTCGTGTCTGTTACCTAGCAACCGACCATACGCGCACAGCTGAAACGTAAACACGTAATCATATGATGGTGTTGAAGGGCCACTGTTAATAAAAATAAATGTAGTAGACTTTGAGAATAAAGAATAAATATTTCAAGAAAAAAGTGGTACTATTTAGAGAAAAGAAGTCATACGGTATGATATTTCGAGAATAAAGTTGTAATACTCTGAGAAAAATGTCGTACAATTACGACATTAAAGTGGCATTAATACCAGGAAACGTTGCAATATTGTGGCCAAAGGCTTTGCGAAGGGAAGGCGGCACCTCCTGGTGTTAAATGAGGGGCGGTGAGTTGGTGGAGTTCTACTTTCATATCGATTCACCCATAAAGAAACACTCAGTCTCCCTGTCTCTCCTGCTCATCAGCACCAGCCTGTTATTAGGATAAGGACCGGCTGAAATGGCTGAGCAGGAAACTGTTTATCTAGAATAAAGAGCCAGACGGACTCGGAGGAAACTGTCTGTCTGTGTTGTTAAAGGAGAATCTCAGGCAGGGTCGTCTACACGGCTATCGGGGGCTACATCTCCCCCCATTCAAAGAGGGCAAAAGAAACCTTTTCTAAAAGGTTCTATATAGAACCAATTACAGCACATTCTCCATCAATCTGAAGAACTCTTTCATGATGTAAAGAACCCTTTAGTCATGCAAGAGGTTCTTTTAGTGTTCATTATATAGGACCATTCTCTTTCCTATAGAACCCTTGCAGAACCATCATTTTTAAGTGTGTATCATTAGCTGTAATTTGGGTCTGGGAAACCAGCGCCATCTTTTTAAAGTGTGTATTTAGCACCAAAATGGGTTCTGCTATTGTTACAATGCCAAGCTCGCAAAAAAAGCAGAACCCTTTTTTGGTGCTATATGGAACCCTTTTCAAAAACGTTCTATATAGAACCATCTACAGCACATTCTCCATCAATCTGAAGAACGCTTTCACGATGCAAAGAGCCCTTTAATCATGCAAAGGGTTCTTTGAGTGTTTATGGTTCTACATAGAGCCATTTTCTTTACTGAAGAACCCTTGAAGAACCACCATTTTTGAGAGTGTAGGATACCCCGTATGCGATGTAGTTCCATGGTGGAGGCAGGAGTGGGATGTACACCCCGAAGCCCACGATGGCCATGAAGCTGTACATCAGCCAGGCCAGCAGCTGGAGCACATGGAGAGGGAGCGACCACCCGTTTACCCTGGAGTGGACAGGAGCAGTGACCAGTTCATTCCTGCTGCCGCCGCGGGTGGGCGCTGTGCGTCTAAAACGACGCTCCAAACAGCTCATCTGGAAGAAGGAGACAGGAGTTTGATCCGTCAGTGAGAGTGTTAATATGAGAAGGTCTGATCCATCAGCTCCACTTACTATAGAGGAGCACTCTGTAGTTCTACAGTTACAGACTGTAGTCCATCTGTTTCTCTGATACTTTGTTAGCCCCCTTTTACCCTGTTCTTCAGTGGTCAGGAGCCCCATGGACCCTCACAGAGCAGGTACTGTTTGGGCGGTGGATCATTCACAGCACTGCAGTAACACTGACATGGTGGTGGTGTGTTAGTGTGTGTTGTGCTGGTACGAGTGGATCAGACACAGCAGTGCTGCTGGAGTTTTAAACACTGTGTCCACTCACTGTCCACTCTATTAGACACTCCTACCTTGTCAGTCCACCTTGTAGATGTAGAGTCAGAGACGATAGCTCATCTGCTGCTGCACAGTTTGTGTCGGTCATCCTCTAGTCCTTCATCAGTGGTCACAGGACGCTGCCCACAGGACGCTGTTGGCTGGATATTTTTGGTTGGTGGACTATTCTCAGTCCAGCAGTGACACTGAGGTGTTCAAAAACTCCAGCAGCACTGCTGTGTCTGATCCACTCAGACCAGCACAACACACACTAACACACCACCACCACATCAGAGTTACTGCAGTGCCGAGAATGATCCACCACCCAAATGGTGGTGGATCATTATCCTAACAATTGTTTATATAAAATATAAACAAAAACACAGACTAACTTTGCTCTGCTTTAAGCTTTGCTCTGCTTTTCTCGCATCTCCAGCAGGAAACTTTTCCACAAAAGTAGAACAGTTTCTTGTAAAATGTCTCTCAACGTTTGTTTTTTTTACGAGGCTGAAGTCGCTTCTCATTCACCAGCTTCTTGTTCAAATTTTCTCGTTCCATCTTAAATGGTGCCTGAGGCACCAGAATGTAACTGCTGCACCATTTAAGGTGGAACGGGACGATTCGAAGAAGAAGCTGGCGAATGAGAATCTGACTTCAGCTTCGTGACGTTTTAGTGTTTGTCAGTTTCTCGTTACAGATTAAATGTATCAGGAAACAGCTGGAGTGATTATATATGTAAATAAGTCCATTCGTCTCCAAATTATTGATGTTCATCTTAAATCTTTCTCTTTGCCGTTTCGTTAGCTACTAGCTAGGCGAGACTGTTGTCTGCGTTGCTATAGTGACCAGCAGTCTTTGCTCTAACCTTCAGGGTTAAAGGGTGAATTAGCGGTTCTACATTAACTCCAGCGTTTAAGACCATTTAGTGTTATTATTTTTCACTCCAAAATCTGATTCTGCTGTGGAGCCACAACAGGGCAGTAAAAGAGCCGCATGCTGCCGACCCCTGGACTAGAGTGAATTAGGGTCTACAGTTTGAGCTCTCTAATGCAGGTCATCCCTCAGCTTTAACATAATAGACTTCCACACACGAGCCTCAGCTGAGGACCTAATTTGCCAGGGAAATGAGTGAGATAACGAAGCGCTATCTTTACTGAGGCCCATGCTATCGTGGAAAGTGCTGCTTTATTAAAAGACTGTAAGTCGGTCACACTGAACACCTTTCAGGCTAAACGCTAATGCTATATTTGGCGTGTACAAAAGATTACGCTTTTACAGTTAACACAGTTTTCTAGGAAAAAGCTACTGTTTAGGAAACTGAGACTGATTTAGACCAAATATGGGCAGCTTTTAAACAACAACAACAGCCTGAGTACAGTAACTGCAGAAACACAGTACAGTAACAAACCGCTGACTGGATGTTGGTCCATTACACTCTAATTTATTTAGAACCATCCTTTGATTTTGCTTCCTTTTCCCTTTCATAAGAGTTATTCTCTGAGATCGCTGCCAGATGAAGAAGATAATTTGAATTTTTTTCATGTCGAGAGTTTTTAACCTCCATAATTTCAATTGCACATTACCAAAAACAGCGTTTACCACTTTCTACGCAAATCCTTTGGCGAAATGCATGTCTTTGTTGATTTTCTAAGTGTAAATAAGTGAGCACATTCTCTACTTCTGCACATTTTAATGCACAAATAATGCACAATCCACATTCATAAATATGAGGAAAGACTGCTTATTCATAAATGTGCTGTTACTGTAATAAAACCAAAAGCCCAATGAATGAAAGCTATGAATTTCTATACTTTTTACTATGGTCCTATTTTAATAAGCTGTTTTATATTATATGCACATAATAATTTTATCATTTTAACAATGTCAAATTTAACAGTTTTATTATAAGTTATATGGCCATTTTGATTACCGTGCTGATTGTCTAATCAAGGTTTGGAGTTTGTTGCTGGGCAAATCTTTGTAAATATGACATGAATGCATGAATGGAAAACTCAAATTTACAAACATTTCTGGAGCACATGAACGCTGCATGCTGGACAAGTTGCACTGTATACTAGCAACACTTATTCGAACATATTTGGGGGGTTGCCTGTGCAAAAGTTATGGAACATTTAATATGTTATGTTTTATTTTTTCCAACATGTTAAACTCAAATAAGCAATAAACATTAATAAAAAAGGCCGTACTTAAGTGTTTTCCCTGCAGAGGATGTGTTCATGTATTTTCATTTAGAAAAACAACAAAACGTGTACAACTGATTATAATAAATAAACCTTTTTCACTTGCAACAAAACAATTTCCTACACTATGTTAATGATGAACTCATATTTGAATTCATATTTAACCTATTAGCGCATTTTTTAATCTTATATACACCATCAAATGGACTCCAGCGGCACTCTTTGTGGAATGACTCAAACTCAATTTTTTCAAATCGTTGCGTTCAGTTTTTTAGCCTTTTTTAAAAAGTGTGTTTTGAAATGCAAATGAGCTCTGACACAGTGCACAGGGTTCGCGGTACAGGCTAATTAACCTGGCTTAATTTAGAGAGGCGATGTGGAGGAGTCCTGAGGAAAACGAGGCAGGTGAGTTAGTTTGGTTGCCTAGCAAATCTAATCAGCAGCTCCATATCATGCTGTCATGGGCTGCTCTGCTGCAGCACCCAGCGCCTGTGTTTATGCTGCCTTCGTGTGCCGTATCACTGTAAATATGAGTTACTGGCCATCAAAAGTGATAAACAATAGGGGAAAACTTCTAGTAAGATCATTACTAATCAGTGATGTTGAATAATTATGAATGTTCTATAAGCAGTGTTTACCCATTACACTAACCATTACAGCCTCTGGCTAGCCTACAGTAAAGGATTTTAAATAATTATTTGTGTTATAATGTTAAATAAAAGGTGAGAAAAATATATTTTAAGCACAGTTTGGTGTCTTTTGTTTTATTTACATTAAGATAAAAGTGCTTAATTAAAACATGCTCAATTTATCATCTACAGCAAATTCCACATTCATGAATATAAATGTAAAAACCTGGTTGTTGTTGATTACTTCATGCAACCAAAAGCAAACAATGTATTAATAATGTCTTTATTGTTCTTTAAAAATTTGAACAAGTTTTCGTGTTCCTTAATAAGCTCCTTTATAATGTATATGACAGTTTTATAAGTTTAATAACACTGTTATAACAATTTCCTTATTCATTATATATACTCATTCTGCTTGTGTATGTGTTTGAAATCATGAGTTTGTTGGTGGACAAAATTTCGTAAATACACGATCAGCCATAATATTAAAACACTTCCTTGTTTGTACACTCAATGTCCATTTTATCAGCTCCACTGACCGTATAGGAGCACTTTGTAGTTCTACAGTTACAGACTGTAGTCCATCTGTTTCTCTGATACTTTGTTACCCTGTTCTTCAGTGGTCAGGACCCCCATGGACCCTCACAGAGCAGGTACTATCTGGGTGGTGGGTCATTCTCAGCACTGCAGTGACACTGACGTGGTGGTGGTGTGTTAGTGTGTGTTGTGCTGGTCTGAGTAGATCAGACACAGCAGTGCTGCTGGAGTTTTTAAACACTGTGTCCACTCACTGTCCACTCTATTAGACACTCCTACCTTGTCAGTCCACCCTGTAGATGTAAAGTCAGAGTCGATAGCTCATCTGCTGCTGCACAGTTTGTGTTGGTCATCCTCTAGTCCTTCATCAGTGGTCACAGGACGCTGCCCACAGGACGCGGTTGGCTGGATATTTTTGGTTGGTGGACTATTCTCAGTCCAGCAGTGACACTGAGGTGTTTAAAAACTCCAGCAGCACTGCTGTGTCTGATCCACTCGTACCAGCGCAACACACACTAACACAACACCACCTCGTCAGTGTTACTGCAGTGCTGAGAATGACCCACCATGTAAATAACACCTCTGTGGGGGTCCTGACCACTGAAGAACAGGGTGACAAAGTATGCAAAGAAACAGATAAACTGCAGTCTGTAACTGTAGAACTACAAAGTGCTCCCATATGGTCAGTGGAGCTGATAAAATGAACAGAAAACTGGAATTCACGAACATTTCTGGAGCACATGAACTCTGCATACAGCAGAAGTTGCGCGGTATCCTAGCAACGCTTTAACCTTACGAAAACGCCGTATAACAGCGACTTTAGCTACTTTACCTCATATTTTTACCTTTAACAAGAAAACAAAGAGTGAAAAAACGAATATACGTCTTTTTATCAGTCTTATCTTCGCGTCTACGTTACTTTTGATTCCGTGAGCTGCCGAAAAGGAAGAAACTGGGAGAAAAACGCTTCAAAAACAGCTGAATACGCAGACGTTAGAAGCTAAAGGCTGACTTTAACGGTTACTCACATTGGTCATGTTCTAGCTCTCAGCTGGGTTCTGTAGGAAGACATTTGCCGCCCTTCACACTACAGTCCTCAGCTCGAACAGGTCCCAGCTGTCCATAGTGTCGGCTAAGTTAACTTCGAGACTAAAAACTACGGAAAAGGCAGCAGCTGTGCTTCAGTTCTCCTCATTACAGTGACCGCAGGGCGTCGTTAGGAATCGTCCCTCAGCAGAAGCGGCGCTCAGAGCTGTCCGAGCCGAAGGAGCTGCAGCTGAAGCTCTGAGCTGTGAGATGTTCCTCTGCTTTACTCTCGACTGAAGAGCCTCTGCTGGGTCCTAAAGAGCTCCACAGCTCTCAGCACAACTCCCAGAGACAAAACACTCACTTTTCTTTACACCATTAGACGAGAAAAAGTTTTTTTTTCAGAAATATCTTGTCTTTATAGAGTGTCAGAAAGATTTAATGATACATTCCTGATTAATAATCAATAAACTGAAATATTAGCTAACTTGAGTGTTTGGAGATCTACAAAGGGTCACATTGGGGAGCAGGCTATAGACTGCATGCATTTGGGATACCACCTCTAAAGGGGATGAACTCAATGAACTACAAACTGTAGCTGCACGCTATGGTTGAAAGGAGGGGGATTGCGGGATGACAGTATAAACTATAGCCCAGGTAAACACTAATTAAGGGGGAATTCTGCCAGATGACAGTACAAATCGTAGCTGAAGTGAGCTCACGCCCTTTGGGTGAAGAAGCTGTGTAAGATGGCCTTGAGAGGATGGAAAGGCCAGGTACAACCAGGTCAGAATGTTTTTCTTTTTTTTTTTGGACCGTTCTGTTCATTGAGTATGAAAGAAGGAAAGGCTTACAAAGCTGAGACAAGATACATGCACAGATTCTGTTGGTTATTCCTGAGAATTAACCGAATAAGCCATCCCAAATCCCCCAAACCAACTAAACCCAACTAAAGAGACAGAGCAGACGAGCAGAAAGATGATAAGCTCATTCTAACTGTATGTACATTAGACCAGGGCTCTCCGAACTTTTTTCAAAGGAGGCCAGATCGTACTGTGTCAAAATACCTGAACTATTGTTCAGAAATGATTCAAAGTATTAAGTTTTCAAAATATCTGCGCATAGAAACTGAGCTTTCTGTGAGCTACCGTGTTTCCTATCACTGCATAAAAGATGCACGAGGCCTCTTATAATCAATAATTAAACTGTTTAAGAGTAACAATACAACGTCTGATGTATTAATCATATTCCTGTTCATGAGTTTACTTGTTGAAAAATATACTAAGTGAGACAAACTCAACAAAATTCTACATATTTTTGGTTTTGTTAAATGATGTTCTTTACATATCAGGTAAACGCAGTGTAGCCACATTGTTGTTCGACCTTAAAGGGTTAATATTTACTGAACGGCTGAATTTGCTCTGATAAGAAGTTTTCCATCTCAGTTCTCAGTGTTTAGTCTGAGCTTCATGTCTGAAGTCTTGACTAAAGCTACGTTCACATTACGAGCCTCGTTGCTCAAATCCGATTTTTTGTTCAAATCCAATCTCTCTGACACGATGGTTCACACTCGTTTAGGTAAGTGACTCAAATCTGTCATTAATGTGACGAACTGGTGTCCTGAAATGACCCTCATGAGCTCATCCTACTCAGTAACGTCACGTGAATGAATCACGTTCATCATCAGCACAAACTAACGAGCAGAACGAGCTTCGCTGAGAAGATCATTAACTCTGATCAGCTCTCAGCTTCATTATTAGAGCGAGACGAAGGAGAAAAAGGTGAGATGAGCTGCTTTTCCACCGTTTACAGGCTTTAACTTCTGTTCGGCGCTGCTGCCATGGTAACGCCGAATGATGGCGCAGCGCAGTGGAGAAAAAGCACATGAATTCTGATCTGAGCGTCACATTAAGGTTGCATGGCTGCGAATCAGATACGGATCCGATCTAGGACCACATATGAAAGTGGCTCAGGTTGGATTTGAAAAGATCAGATTTGCGTCCACACAGCTCTGAAAACATCAGATCTGAGTCAAAATTAGGGCAAAAAATCAGATTTGTGTCACTTCAGTCTGGTAATGTGATGGTAATGTGTAGCCTAAATGTAGTTCAGTAAATGAAGCTGCAGGTCAGGTCAGCTGCCACCTTAAGGTGAAAGGAAGAACTGCAACGTACTGGCTGGCGGGCCGCTTAAAATACACTGTAAAACAGAAGCTGGGGGCCAATTAAAATCTGTCTGTGGGCTGCATTTGGCCCTGGGGCTGGACTTTGGACACCCCTGTCCTCAGTCCTACATCAGTCCTACTACAGATATGAGGGGGTCCGGCCTTCTAGCTACAGGCAGAAGCTGCCCAGAACTCCAGCCCAAGTTCTCAGAGTTCTCCCCCCTCTCTCAGTCTTCCCTCATACTACCACCACCATGTTGAAGGCATGGTCTGAACTCACAAACAGTATTTCTGTGGATTTTTAGATTCAGTTTAGTTGGGAATATATTTCAATTTGTACAAACTTAAAAAAGATGGTTCTTCAAGGTTTCTTTGGTAAAGAAAATGGTTATACATAGAACCCTGGACACTCATGAAAGGGTTCTTCAGATTGATGGAGAATGTGCTGTAGATGGCTCTATATAGAACCTTTTTGAAAATGGTTCTGTATAGCACCAAAAGAGTTCTGGTGGTGTTACGATGTCAAGCTTTTAACAATAAATAAAAAAAACACTTTTTGGTGCTATACGGAACCCTTTTCAAAAAGGATAGAACCATATACAACACATTCTTTATCAATCCAAAGAATGTTTTCACCATGCATAGAAGCATTTAAGCATGCATTTGATCTATAAAGAACTCTAAATAGAATGACTTTGATGCTTATTTGTTACTAAAACTCTCCAAAATATAAAATATTTCTTTATTTTAGACTATAAGAATGACTCGCAGTGACTGGTCTTACTTTTGTTCTCATTTATTATTGTCCTTTTTATGCATATATATATATATATATATATATAGTTCTTTTTGTAATTTTGTAATACGCATCTGAAAAACATCCTTTAAAGAGCCCATATTCATATTTTTCTTGTATTTTATTTTCCTCCCCAACTTTAAAAGTTTTTTATATATTTTTACATGACCATGTTCCAACCAGTCTATCGAACAAGCTGGTTCTGTTACTCTGCCTTTAAGACTGGTATATGCAAATGAGCTCTGTTCTGATTGGCTGACCTGTGTTGTCCAGACTGCAAACACTCCTTATAACAGCGAATACAAAACTGTCTGTTTTGCAGTGTAGTTTTCAAACGTGGACTTGATAGAACTGTTTTGAAACTTTAACCATGTTTACATACCACGTCAAACTCCTTTATATCAAAAAATAGAGGAAAATTTGGTTTTCTGTGATAAAAGTCCTTTAAGAATTTACATATATTTTGAAACGAGGTGTATTTTAGAAATGAGGCTTATCTTAACGAAGCACATGATCACTGTGGCCAACTGAGAGATGCTGCTTTGTGAAATATTTTTAGATGTAGATGTTCCATTACGGATGGTTTGCACTGGAATAGTGGACTTGTTATTCATAGTGTTCTCCACCCGAATTTAGCCTAGATTTTAATCAGAATGCAAAACGGCTTGGTAGGCCTCATCTCAGTCCCACTCATGTAAGATGATATTCTCAGTTTTTGCCTACTTATCAGCAGGACTAGAAAAACACATGCAAATACATGTGTTGTAAACGAGTGACTGGGGGAGTGTTCAGTTGTATGTTATCCCAAAATCATATAAAAACATCCACAGTTCATCTTACAACCTGAAATCTGATCTTTTTAACCTTCGTATGTGTGTCTGTTCATATTAAGCATCAGATCATGTAAAATTCTTGTTGTCCTGTTTTCTTCCATCACAATGTAATGACTTTAGCTCCGCCTCTGAAATGTCTTCTGATGTTTGATGATGTCACCAGTAGATGAGAAAGATAAACTAGTCTCCCTTCTCACGTTTTACTCACTGATACAACACAGCATGAGAGGAAAACGTGTTATTGTTTCCTGACTTAAGTAACTGTTTAATACCAAAGGGGAAGTCCACCAATTTTTCTAAATTTCTTCATAATTCAGTGTTTGAGATGTAAACAGAGTGATTCAGAGTGGTTCGGTGTAAAATGGTTCAGATGGCTTTACAGTGGTGGTGATAGGAACCAGGGGTCGCCATGACTACAACACAAATATAGACATTTTATTTACTATCCAAAACCACCAGTGAACCCACACGAGTCTTCTGAGTTTATATGGAATGTTGATGATGGAAAATAGAGATAAATATGAAATAATAATTTTTCCTTGGGGACTATTTTGCCTCAGAACGCCCTGCGTGTATCCCTCCACCATGAATGGAGTTTAAATAATACATTTTAGGACCAAAAGCTTCTCAAAACTATCATAAACAGTGTCTCAGACATCAGGCAGTGAATTCACAACCATTTCATGTAGTAACTTTCTGTGAGGGAGCTTTTAGAGGTGGACGTCTGGTTCCTATCACCACCACTGTGAACAATTCTGACTCTACAAGTTTCTCTATAATGGAGCGTTTCATCAATGAAATGGACACAGTACTGTGGTAGATCTAAAGGCAGGAGATGAGTGTGAACAGTGTAAGTTCCTAAGACCAAAGCATTTACAAAGTCTTGTAGACTCGTCATCAAATATAAACCGTTACACTTAAAGGAAGATGCAGACGTCCATGTTTACAAAAACACAATCTTGAGAGCGTTTATTGTACAAAATGATACCCAATGCAGCTAATCTGTACAAGCTCACAGTCACAAGCGTATAAATCATACAGCAGTCCATTTACAGCAGGCCGTGAGGGCCAGCGGGCGTGGAAACGGCACACGTCAATCAGCTGTTGGCCGTGGAGCCAGACTCTGGAGACTGAAGGAACTCGTAGGGGTCGTGAACCATCTCTGATTGGTCTCCTACACCCAGGTGGGACGGGCTCCCTGAGCACACAGAGAGGGATGGAGAGGAAAACGTGACTCGGTCATAAATAAAAGTCAATATAATCTTCTAAAAGAAAATGTGTGGTTTTGTGCCTTGAATTTCAGACTCATGTGAAATAGCACCGTTTCTGTGTAACTGTCAGACCAATTCCTCAGCCTCCTGAGATGGATGCTAAATGATGCATCAAGAGTGGGCAGAATGGCAAAAGATTATGTTTAATTGAATCATAATTTCAATTTTAATTGTAAAGATATTTTTACGATATTCCCACGTCATTTTTAGGTGTGTTCAGTGTTTAAGCTTGTCGAACAAGTTGTAACTGACAAAATGCTCTAACAAAAAAGTAGAGCCACGTAAAAAGCCATTTTAAAAAATGCATCTGCAAAATAATCTATTTAAAAAGCAGGAAGAAAATACAAATTGGTAAAATGAATTAATTGACCATTTTCACACTTCTGTGTTTGTTCATGCGGAAGAGTAAATAATAGCGTTAAACAGTTGGTCGCGCTGTAAATAATGGCTGACACTGCTGGGATGGGAATCATTGCTGCGTTCCTAAATGCACCAATAATTCAACCCAACAGCCTCACCTGAGTTTCCACTTAGTCAAGTTTAAAAATGTTCAACTCCGGCTGAAAAGCTCCGTTCGCCATGTGTCGCTTCTAACGAGGAAACCAAAAAAATGCTCAGCTCCTACACAAATATGTATTCACTGCTGTATTTATAGTCCTGGAGACGGTCATCACAGAGGTTTGCGTAAAAACCTTGAGAAACTGACTCCCCTCCACTGTAGCTCGGTCAGCTCCATCAGTAACTGTAAAGTAGAAATACGATGCTGTGTCTCTGTGCTAGTTGTGTTCAGGGCACTTACTGAAGACGCTAATGTTTATATGGGCTGAGTAGGACGAATTAAGCCTGGTGGACTTTTGCGATAACACACAACCTCGAGTGTTCTATGCTTAATTGAACATCCGCTCCGCTCCTCCTCTTCTTTGCAAGATCTGTCTCGGGCAAATTCCTCACAGTTCAGACGTTGATTTTTTGCGCAATACGTTCCGCTTTTGAACAGCTTCTTTAGACACGGAAATGCGCCTTCAAATGTGGGATGCGCAACACAGACGTCTGCAGAAGCGCACTCGATTTACTGAGCTCCACACAGCGGCAGATGCTTCAGCCACGTCAAACTAGCCTTTTCACCCATGTTGGAGGAACTACCAGACATGCCAACTGCCCTACTAGTAACCGCGCTGAGGCTGAAGGAAGATTTTTGAGGCAGGCTGAAAACTGGCGACTCTCCATTGCCACTCTGTGAGACGGTATCGCTACTATTTACAGCCAACTGTGACGACGCAGTCTATAAAATAAGTGGGCTGCCATCCAATCAGCTACTTGTTACACACTTTATTCAGTTTCTTTATGCTGGTTGGTGTTTTTATAGCCTATATACTCAGTAAAATTATAATTGCTCTAAATGTGTCTTTATTTATGAACCATGCAGTTGGGTGTCCTAGAAGTACTGACCACATCATACACTCAGGAAAGTGTGCTGTAACACCGTTGATCATGATAATTAATAATAACGTGTTTTTAAACTTCTTGTTCTAAACTACAATGTTCTCTTGAAGCTGGAAGGTTTTCTTGCAGTTTCAGAATGTTGTGTATTTTACCTAAATGGTGCTGGTCTCTCTCGGAGGCGTTAGAGAGAGAAGAGAGGTTGGAGGAGGGTCTGGAGCCCACCCTGTCCACTGCCGCATCCTGGAACTCCTGCAGCAGTTTGGCCGTGTCGTCATAGTGCTGATGACCCTCCTCGTGTTCCGGCTCCTTCTTCACCGGCTTACCTGCTACAGAAAAGACAAAGGTTCATCAGTGGGACACGATCAGGGCCGAATGCAATCCTGAATGTCAGAACATGTTGAATACTGACATAATTAGGGATTTTAAAGGGGAACTCCACCGATTTTTCAAAAATTCTACATACTTAAATGGTTAAAATGTAAATAAAGTCATTCGGAGTGGTTTGGTGTGAAATTCTCCGTTCTAGAGAAACTTATCGAGTCACAATTGTTCACAGTGGTGGTGATAGGAACCAGACGTCCACCTCTAAAAGCTCCCTCACAGAAAGGTATTACATGAAATGGTTAGTTGGAATGGAGAATGGATAGTTCTATGATAAAGTTTTGGCTTAAAATGTATTTTAATCCATTTATTTCAATCCACTCATGGTGGAGGGACACATGCAGGGTGCTGTGAGGCAAAATAGCCCCCAAAGAAAACTTATTATTTCAGATTTATCACTATTTTACCATCATCAACCATATAAACTCAGAAGACTCGTGTAGGTTCACTGGTGGTTTGGATAGTAAATAAAATGTCTATATTTGTGTTGTAGTCATGGCGACCCCTGGTTCCTATCACCACCACTGTAAAGACATCTGAGTCTACAGGGTTTTCTACAATGAACCATTTCAGGTCAAACCACTCTGAACGATCTCAAGGACTGAAATTTTGAAAAATTGGTGGAATTCTCCTTTAAGCTATATCTGCTGTACAGTCACTATACAACATCTCTACCACTGCAGGGGAGCGGAATGATTCACTGTCTTTGCTCACCTGATGACATATCTTCAGCAATATAAAATCTCCTAGATTAAGCAGAGTCTGTGAAAAAATATGCGATGCAGTCGGCTAAATGGGCGGGGCTAAGCTGCAGTAGGCTGAATGGGCGGTCATATGTAAATGCGTTCATGGTTATGACATCAAAACCATACTGAATTTCTAAAGGGCTGTTTTTACAGCCTGGTTTATGTCCGGACTGTGCGGACCGGGAAGTGAAGGATTTTAAGTCGGATCCGGCGCTGGACTGAAAGATGAAGTGAATTCTTACCCAGAGGGTTGAGCATGTCCAGAGACATGTCTGGATAGCTCTTCAGGGACATGAAGTCCAGCACTGAGCTGCTTTCCATCACACCTTCATCTGCACCCTGAAATCAAGCAGAAAGTTCAGAGCAGTTAGTTTCAGTCAGCAACAAACGGACAGCACATCGGTTCTAGATGAACACTTCACAGGTGTGTCTCCATCACAGTCTCTTTCACATGAGTTCATCACACAAAAATCCAAACAGATCACGTCTTGTTAAATAAGGACTAACAGCATTACCTGCATATCACACAAGCTGGACTTTGCTTCGTCCAAAGGCATGTTCCGCTTCTGAAAAGGCAAAGCAAAGTGTTCCACTAAAGCACTGAGGCCTCCCTGATGTTAAGAAACATCCTGCAGAGAGTCGGAGTGTAAATCTTTGACCTCACAAAACTAGGAAACGATTCAGTGCGTCAAGAAATATTAGTCCTATTTGAAGCAGTTATTTAGGTGTGAAAACCATCTGATCTCTCATAACAGTTCAAGCTTTTTACATTTAAAAATAATAACACGTTCTAAAATATTTAGACCAAAACTGAGTTGTTGTTCAAATCTGAATGCATTATTATTTTATTTTCTGTCTTTGCACCCACTATGACATTTTTTGTGAAGATAAATGTGCCTGTAGAAACTATTTACACAGCAGCAGCCACGTTTACATGCAGCCTAATAATCCGTTAATAATCCGACTAATAGCTCAATCTGAATAGAATACGTCCATATAAACACGTCAATCAGAATAGCCTAGTCTGATTGAGGCCATTCAGAATACAGTTTCTATCTGATTGATCGAGGTGGGTAATCCTGTAAATAATCAGTTAAATAGAAGAATAATATCCGTGTAAACGCCTGTATCTGATTACATTCCCAATCGGAAAGTTTAAGCCCGTTCTGATCATGTTCGTCGTGTCATAGTGAAAGTTTATACCGTTCAACATGGCGGAGCAGAAACTGGTCTGCAGAGGAGACGAAGTTTATGCTCTGATCTTTAAAAGATGGCGGTGGGACGGACGTCCAGCTTATGTGTCTCAGAACACGACGCCTTCCTCTTGGCCTTCTTTAATAAGGACATGTGAAGGACGTTTTCCTGAGTCTGACATCATTTTAAAGCAGTTAAAAACACAAGCACTGCTCACTGCTGCTCATCTCACTCTGACTGGACTCACGTGATGCTGGTTGTCACGGTAACGTCTACACTAAGTGGTTCTCTACGCATGCATGTAATTTTAGATTGGATCACTTGTAGTGCGCACGTCAGCAGAGGTCTTCTATGACGTTGTTGAGTAGAGTGAGAATAAACACCTCAGTCTTAATCTATAATAGGAATGTATTCAATCAGATTGGAGAACATCTTTGCATGTAAACACAGACAGTGGAATACAGACATCAAGATTTATGAAACTTATTATAGCTGATTCTAACAGCTGAGTCATGTTTGTTTACATCCCTTGTACTGAGGTGAGGTACCTGTCGGATTTGGAAGACGGCCTTGGAGTGATCTCCACCCGTCATTTTATCCAACAGATCGTCCACCAGCCTTTTGGTAAAACTGCCACAGTCCTTCACAAACTCCTGGAGACTGAAACACACAAACACACACACACACACACACACACACACACACACACACACACACACACACACACGTTAGAGTCATGAGAAATCCTACCACTTATGCAGTTTTTCCTTAACAGCACCCAAACACTGGGACACTCACAGGGCTTGTTAATGAACCATCAGGTGTATTTAAATTAATATATGTTTATTTATGAAGTTATAATGTATTAACCAACAACATTATCACATACAAAGACTCACACAAAGACAGGACCTATAATAAAAATGCACTGAAAGTTGGTTTTAGAGTGTATCGTCACGTCCTGTGTCTGGTTGTCTCTTCTTCCCTGAGTGTTTCCAGGTTGGCGTTGCTGCAGTGAAGGTACCTTTTGTAAATTTAATAAAGGGAATGTAGGGGCGGCCTGGCCTTTTTGTTTGACCTGTTGGACTTTGTTTATCAGTAGTGTAGTGAAGGTAGTGTTTTTGTAATTTTCTTTTCTTTTTTTTTGGTAGTTTAGCTAGTTCATGTTTTTTTTTAATATCTCTTGTTTGTTATTTTGGGCTTTGGGCCTCCCTGAACTTATGTTTTCTTTACTTTAGTTGCCTGTTTTAATTATGGGCAGTCTTGCTTCCTCTCTGTTGCGCCCCAGGAGATGTAACGTGTATTATTGTATGCAAGTTTAAACACAGGCTAGTTAAGTAAGTAAGTGTTTACTAAGTTCAGCTGTGTGTTACTAAATCAAAAGTTTGACCACACAAACTAGTTTACGTTGAGCTCAGAAGTTACCATATATTTACACCTCCCTCTAAGCAGATGTAAGTGTTGGGGAAACCAACGGAAACCACACAGAAAGCAAAACAGACCATAAACATTTTTTATTTGGTTAACTAAGCTAAAAACTCAATGCAATTTGCTGTGATTTTACTTACAGCTCTAATCATCGCCCTCATTCTAACTCCGAATATGAAGCTAAACACCCACATCTCCAGCTCTCCAGTGACCTGGTAAAATGACTAAACTGAGGCTGCTGTTGTGTGTCAGCCAAAACCATAGCTGCACATTTGGACGTTGCAAAGAAATATTAAAGAATAAACAGACAGCGGCTAAAAATATTCAGTTTTATTCAACCTGCACACATCGTTCTCTTCTACACTGGAAATGTTTTCCATGGAAAAGTCAGTACAAGCTGCCATTGTGTTTCCATGGAACTCGTTCTGAATGTGTTTGTCATGATAAAGTGACGTACGCATTAGTTACCTGTTACCAGCTCAGACAGGACTTAAGTATTTGTGCTGCAACCGAATTTAGCAAAAGGATAGTTTGAAAACGAACCAGTGTAACTAAGGACTTTCTGCACAAACTCAAGTATAAACTTACTAGTGTAGTTTTTTTGTGATGCTAATGTTAGCATAGTGGCAAGTTTATCATTGTCCTTTACAATCTGCCTTATTTTGATTAGCTACTACAGTCCAGCCTGGTTGTGTAGAATTTTAAATGCCACTGTTTTTCATTTTGTTGAATAAGATTTTTGTCCACTTCCTGCAAATCTTGCAACAGAGGTGAAAGAACACATTTCTGGGTGGAGCAACGACAGGTCAACAGGACATGCTCAGAGTACAGCACTGTGGGTATATATTACTGCAAGGATTAACTGGATTTATTTGAATAGTTAGATACCACTCAGGGACATTAGATACGGTGGGCAAGGGGTCCAGGAACCAGTGATTAGTGATGGACAGTAACAAAGTAAATGTAATTTGTTACTGTAGTTTTTTCCTGTATCTGTACTTTACTGAAGTTTTTTCCATTTTGGGCGACTTTTTACTTTCACTCCACTACATTTCAAAGTCAGATATCTCACTTTTTACTCCACCACATTATGAGAAATCTGTCATTCCTTTTGGTTTATGTGTGCATAAAAACATAACAGGTCAAAACGAAAGAAGAGCGAAGTAAAAACACCAATCAGGGCACAGCGGTCACTTTGTTTTGAGCTTGTTTTGACTGTTGGTCATACCGACCCAGTGCAGCACACGGTTCAACGTCAGTGCAGCAGCGTAAAATTCTGGGAGAGTCTATTCAACATAAATGATGAACAAACCTAACTTTGTGTAAACAGACCACAGTATAGAAATATGTACTCATATGCAGTTGAGACTGACGTGTCTTTATTCTGAATTTATACAAACACATTTCATTTTATAGTAAATTAGTTTAGGCTAGTTTATGTTTATGAACAGAGACCTACAGATGCAGTTTAGTGAAGGAAACTCATTTGTGAATCTGAGTTTAAAACAAGTTTTTACTAAACTTAAACTTGTAAATAAATCTTAAACTGAAACTTTGCTTGTTTGTAAAAAGTAATTTCAGAGCCACTCAGTTCTGCCTGATGGAAACTGTTTGCCTTCAGTGTTTTGTTATGATAATTTTAATAGACATCAGCGTCACTAATTAATGACTCTATTAAAAGACTGGTTTACCAAGAGAGACACTGGAGTATTTTCACCTAAAATGAGTTAATGAAGCGAGTCTTGTTATAAAATGCTAATAGGACATCAGAGCCATAATTAACCTTTTAGTACTTTTACTGCTGATACTTAAGTACATTTGAAGGCAAATACTTTTGTACTTTTACTCAAGTGGAGGTCTAAAGGGAGGAACTTCTACTTTTACTGGAGTAATATTTTACCTTGGGTCTCTCTACTTTAACTCAAGTACATGATTTGTGTACTTCGTCCACCACTGCCAGTGATGTAGTGAACCCACATTCCTTGCTTGGTGGATCTGATGGAGTACCTGAGAGCGCACTGGACGCCCGTTTCGTCCCCATAGGCCGAGTACAGCATCTCCATCTCCTCAGGCAGAAGATCCGGGTAGACGGAGTTATTCTGCAGCGTCTGAGTGTTATACGCACTGCTCAGGAACGTCACTGCACACAGAAAAGGTCCATGAATAAAACCAGTACCATGTCAAACGGAATAGAATTCAACTGTTACTCCATGAGAGTTCTTATTATATTATAATAATAATAATAATAATAATGATAATAATAATGATAAGGATCTCCATAGCAGGCTGAAGTCAGTGTCTTATTCGCCGGCTTCTTGTTCGAATTTTCCCGTTCCACCTTCAATGGTGCAGCAGTTACATTCTGGCACCCCAGGCGTAATAATAATAACTGCTGCACCATTTAAGGTGGAACGGGAAAACTCGAACAAGAAGCTGGCGAATAAGACACTGATTTCAGCTTCGTCAGAGAACACACAAATGCTTTTTTTCGAGTGTGTCCACACTTAAAAAACTTCCTTTCTACAGGATATGATAGTGTTCTTATGGATATGTCGATTTGCACAGGATTAATATAAACTGGGCTTATTTTTATGGCTCATTGTATAGAATATAAAAGACGCTGGAATCTTTACTATCGCAGGAGAGCACAGTCAGTAAAAATGATTGACATGGCTCATTCAGACGGGACTAAAACCACTGAGAAACGCCGGTAATAATTACATTACCCACCTCCTCAGGTAAAACTAATCCTTGGGCTTTAACCAAGTCTTAGAGAAGAAATGATGCATGTGACTAATCTGTGTTTAGGGAACTTCAGTAAAAGCGAAGTGACGCAAACACAGCACTGATTCACAGCAGAAGACCCACTTACCTTTATATCTTCGGTCATCTTTGAATCCCAGCGACGTCAGGCCAGGTAAAAGCTTATTTGACAGGGAGCTTAAATCTACAGAAAGGGTCTCTTCCTCTGTGAAATAATGAAACAAACCTTTAGATTTTTGTTGAGGAGTAGTTGAAGCAGTGTTATGTACACTGTAGTATGTAGAGATGTACAGCACTGTGGTACCTTCAGCCTCCGGGTCCTGCTGATTAACCACGGTGTAAATCAGAGATCCTTCTGCTTCCTTCTTAAGGTAACCAACCTGAGAAAAACAAACACAGTGATACTCCTCAGGTCCCACACAGGGCAGTGCTGCAAGACTATACACCAAAAAACAAAGTCAATGCTATTTTATGTTGCTGGCATAGTTCATGTTTCTCATGACGGACTAAACAGATCATTTTTCTACGGAAGCGACATTTTTCAAAGGCTCTTGTTTTATGTATCTGCAGTTTAACACAAAATAAGTCATTATTATATCTTTAATGCATCCACCTATTGCAGAAAAGCTCCAGTAAATTGTTGTCAAAATTTCTACATTATTAAATTGTGTGTCATTAGATGTAAACAAAGTCACTCAGAGTGGTTTGGTGTGAAATGCACTGTTCTGGAGAAACTTTAGAATCACATCAGAATTGTTCACAGTGGTGGTGATAGGAACCAGACGTCTGAAAGGTTTAATGCCTCTAAAAGCTCCATCACAGGATTTATTATATGACATGGTTATGAATATGATGCCTGACAGTTTAGAGAAAGTTTTGGCCTAAAATGTTTTTTGTTTTTTTTAAATAGATTTTTTTTTTAATTTTTATTTTTTCAGATTTATTATTAATTTTACCATCATCAACATTCCATATCAGAAGACTCGTGTAGGTTCACTGGTGGTTTTGGATAGTAAATAAAATGTCTATATTTGTGTTGTAGTCATGGCGACCCCTGGTTCCTATCACCACCACTGTAAAGACATCGGAGTCAACAACCCTAGATGACTTTGTTCACATCTCAGCCACTGAACAACGCAAAAATTTGGTGGATTTCCCCTTTAATATCTGTTCAGAGCAGCTACAATTTTTGGATGGTGTAATAAAGACCTTATTTTGAAGGCCATAAATCTATAAGTGAAGTGTACCTTAGAGGTCGGCATGAAGCGGTTGATGCGGTCGCGCGCCTCATCGGCTGCGTGCTCCACCAGAGCCAGGACGTGTTCCTCCGCTGTGCTGTCCGTCAGGCTGCAGGCGTTTCCCTCCGGCTCGTACTCACTGAGGAACACACAGGCCGCTCTTACACACTAACATCCTGCACCATTCCCCCTAAAGAGATTTCTGGCTTTGCAGTTAGTAAAGCTACAAACGCTGCAGTCCAGTTTGCAGGACAGTCATCACACTAACTGGTCCTTAGTAGCTTTAGCTGTCTGTTAACTATCAATCATTAGCTTTTATGGCAGGAGTATTACTTTAAAGTGTGGTATTTAACAGCATACACACCAAATCAGGCAGTCTGGGCTGTAGAATGTAAAGGAGCAGCAATTTATAATAGCAAATCTATGACAACTGCATGTTACTGCATTTGTTCTTGTTGTATGCAGAGGTTTGAGCACCCAGTTCAAATTACATGTATTTCTTCACTTCTACACATCCTCAACTGACAACACACTTCTGCACATTTTAATGCACACTTACTGTTTATTTGCTGAATTTAACATACTGGGGGAACAAAATATAAAATGTGGCCTATAAAAAAGTTATATAAAAGTTTTAATTTAAATGGTATGTTTTCATCTCCCCCCCAAATTTACATATTTTATATACACTCAGTAAATATATACTATATATAAATATCTACATATATACTCAGTAAATAAATAGAAATTGTGCATTAAAACTTACAGAAAAGCCATATTTAAGTGTGCTCTCTACACTTAATTATGGAGCCAAAATAAGTGTTAAAACACTAATTTTAAGTGTTAAAATCAACAAAACATTTCATTTGATTAGGGGTTTTCAAACATTGGCACAGAACTATACTATTAAAAAACAGCCCATGATTTTTCCAAAAGGGAAAACCACAAAAATAAGGGGGAAACGACGGTGCTGCAACTATTTACACTATTATATCACACTGTTACAAATCATTGGTCCTAGTCTTCAACAAAAGTTTGCATTTGTTTGTGTTAATTATGCTTACATCAGACACTGCACGTTATTTTTAGTTTAAATTTTTACTTCTGTATTAACAAATATTTTGCACAAGTAATGTGTCATGGTGAATATATATATATATATATATATATATATATATATATATATATACCCATAATTTCGAGGGTGACTATATGCTCCTCTCCTAACAGGTCTCAGAGGCAGGTTTTTACCTGATGATGGGCTCTTTGGCTGGCTGCTTTTTGGATTTTTTGGCCGACTCGGGATGGATGGGAGTGACTTCAGGTATGGACTCGTCGCCGGCCATGTCCTCATCACCCAGGATGGCGGCCTGCTGAGAGAAATCCATGTCGTGCATGAAAGACATGCTGCGCTTCAGAGCTAAGAGCCGCTCCTGCAAACAGAGCAGAAACAGAGCCACAGCCACGCGTTTACTCCTCTACCAGCAGGCCTGAGCGGGCCATGAGCATGGGAGTGAGGGAACTTAAAAAACGGATGGCTCCAAATGGATTTAAAAAAGGCTCTGTTAAAAAAAAAAAATACAAAAAATATGAAAAAATACAAAAATAGATGATTTTATGTATGACTGCATGCAATGCAGGTCACAACTGAACAGAATGCAAGTGAACAGCTCACTCAAGTAATATAATTAAAATGAGAATTAATGAAATGAATTTATGAAAAACAAATTGTGGAAATGATTAAAAATGACTATAATGAAAGACGGATCAAATAACGGTTCGAGTAAACTGAGAAAAGCAAGAAAATCTAGTAAGTGAATGTGGTTATGATGGATGGTGTGCAGGTTCATAACTGCACTAAAACATTTTACTTTGCTCATCATTTTGAAGCCTGTGTGCAGAAGTTTCTTCGCAGCTTTGTAGTAGACGGTCTCTGGTCGGTTATACACCATGGCGTTGTCACACATCAACTTGAAGTCTGCCTAAATATCAGACAGAGAAAAGCAGCAAAGATTCAAGTCAGTTTTAGACTATAGATCAATACGGAACAACAGATAAATAATGCACATAATGTAGATAAGTACTGTAACGTAACTGCAGATTCATACTGGATTAAAATCACTCCACAATTATTACTGTCAGACTGTAAAACTACACACTGCAGATTCATACTGGATTAAAATCACTCCACAATTATTACTGTCAGACTGTAAAACTACACACTGCAGATTCATACTGGATTAAAATCACTCCACAATTATTACAGTCAGACTGTAAAACTACACACACTGCAGATTCATACTGGATTAAAATCACTCCACAATTATTACCGTCAGACTGTAAAACTACACACACTGCAGATTCATACTGGATTAAAATCACTCCACAATTATTACAGTCAGACTGTAAAACTACACACACTGCAGATTCATACTGGATTAAAATCACTCCACAATTATTACTGTCAGACTGTAAAACTACACACTGCAGATTCATACTGGATTAAAATCACTCCACAATTATTACAGTCAGACTGTAAAAACTACACACACTGCAGATTCATACTGGATTAAAATCACTCCACAATTATTACCGTCAGACTGTAAAACTACACACACTGCAGATTCATACTGGATTAAAATCACTCCACAATTATTACTGTCAGACTGTAAAACTACACACACTGCAGATTCATACTGGATTAAAATCACTCCACAATTATTACTGTCAGACTGTAAAACTACACACTGCAGATTCATACTGGATTAAAATCACTCCACAATTATTACCGTCAGACTGTAAAACTACACACTGCAGATTCATACTGGATTAAAATCAGAGATCTACTCAATACAGCATCGTTCTTAGTGGTGGAAGTCTACTGCAATGTAATCATATTTTCAATTACCTTAAACTCTGTGACTGTTTTGTATTCGTTCGTTGTGATCTTCTCCTTCATGGTGCTGAAGTCCATGGGGTGTTTGATGATCATGGAGTATCCCGGGGCGATGGCGTCTGTCACAGGGAACGCGAAGAACCCATGTGGATCTTTCCTGAGGAGATGGACACACACGGACAGTATAAGCACATTAGCACAGGACCAGGAGAGAGAAATAAAGTGTATGAATGTCAATAATAAACAGAAGGAGTGCTTGCAGTATCTGGTTGCTGTATATTGTTTTATATTGTGAAGAAATGCTGTATATTATCAGCCTGCACCTCTGGAGCAGACGCAGGAAGTGCTCGAGAAGCTGCTGGCGAGGTGTGCACTCGTTTTCTGGAATAAGATCAGACGAGATACACATATTAGCAAAACAAACAGTAACGGCATACAAGCAATAGTGAAGTGTGGAAAAGACTGCTCCTTTTCTCAGCGCAGCACTGCAGTGAGGCTTGACAGATTCAATAGTAACTTAAGTAAGGCAGTAACAGTGTCAATCTATAATATGTCAATATATATCAGATTAGTTGAGTAATGTAACACTTCTGTAACCAGTTCCTCTCTTTACCGCTGTGATACTGCCTTTTTCTGGTACTTGTATCCTGCATGTCTCATTACATTTGAATTATTTTACTCTGTTTATGGACTACTGGGCTTTTTCATGTCTTGTGAAATCAGAGACTGAGCCTTATAATGTACTGTAATTATTTACATACACTTTTTCCAAATTAAGTTTTGACCTTTCACTGTTTTGCACAATGAGGACAGTGAATCGGTATTGGATGGCCCTGTGAACTCACCTTGCTGGGTGCGACAGGCTCTAACGGGCCGATCCGCCTGCGCCTCCACCTCCACCTTCACACTGGGCTGGAAATCATCAGCTTCAGGTTCGGCTTCCAGCTTCTCCCTCTTCCTCTTCTTCTCCTCCACCACCACCTGCAGCACAGCCACAGCATCACACACATTTTCTAAGCCGCCTGTCCTCCCGGATCGCAGTGGGTGCTGGAGAGTATGGACAGACTGCCAGTCCATCACAGGGCAGACAGACATATACATTCACACACACACACACTCACACCGTGGGGCAATTTAGCATCTACAACTGGCCTGACTGCCTGTCTTTGGCCTGTGGGAGGAAACCCACACAGACACAGGGAGACCATGCAAACTCCACACAGAAAGAACGCTGGTTGCCCGGCCGGGGAATCGAACCCTTCTTGCTGTGAGGCGACAGCGCTACCCACTGTGCCACCGAGCCACGGGATCAGTTAACGCAAACGCAGCAGTGCACGCACAGAAAACGTCATATACAGCATTTTTAAGATGACAGAATATTCAAACCATTTTAGCCTTATTTTTATTTTCAGTGAAATCTGTTACCTCCACAGGCTTGGACAGAGTGAAAGGCTCCACTGGTGCACTGGCTGCATTTTCTAACTGCTCTCTCTCTCGTTTCTTCTTCTTCTCCTCCTGGGAAAGGTGGGTGAAGCCAATGATGAAATTTTTATATTCTACAATAATTTTCTAAACATATTATCAAATGATGGTCGGTTAAAACAGCACAAACTGATATTACACTATTGCCTCAGCAATAACATCAGTAATAAATTAGTTCTTGCATCTATAATACAGTAATAATGCAGCAGACCCATCAGATCCTCCTTTACCGACCTTTCTTCTCCTCCTCTCCTCGTCGTCCACGTGCTTGTCCTTCTCCTTTTCTGATTTCTTCTTTTTTTTCTTTTTCTTCTCTTTGTGTCGCTCATGGTCAGAGCGGTCGTCGTAGTAACTCGAGTCGTGTCCCGAGCCGGACAGTTCGGTGACCTCACTTCCTCCGACCTTCAGTACAAGCTTCAGCGGCTTTTCTAGAGGTTTGTCCTCATAATCTGAGAAAAATAGAGAACAGAAACAAAATCATCACTAAAACTGAGCGTCAAGACATGGATACCTCTACTGGAGCAACCGAATCACTTCAGCACCACATCAAAATCTGTATTTCAATGTCGAACTTTATTACTTTATTACTATCTTATCAGGGTCAGTGATCCAATAAGCACCCTTTTTTTCCAAAATCTACACCAATGACTCGCTGTCTAAATTACAATCCATAACCATGAGATTAAAATCTTCACAATCTGACAGTTCAGGGTTCGATGCTGTGACTGGAACTGTCAGAACAGATTTTTTGGTGTCTGAGTCTGTAAAAGCACTAGGAAGTTAAAAGAAGTAGTAGAAGTGTTTGCCAAGAAAAATTATATATCATGCAATTTTCTTTTTTCTTAAGCTGAATTTTCACAATATATAGATACATGCCAAAAATATCAAGCTTATTATCAAACACATTATTATTTTAAACTCAGTAACTTCTATTTTAAAAATACTATTTTGGGAAAAAAAAAATTGGTATTGAAGTAATTTGGTCACTAATAAACTCTGTGAGTTCGCGTGGTCTGCCACTTCACGGCTGAGCTGTTGTTGCTCCTATACGTTTCCATTTTGCATTAATAGCACTTACAGTTGGCTGGGGCAGATCTAGCAGGACAGAACTTCCATGAACTGACTTGTGGCAGAGGTGGCCTCCTATGAACAGAGTCACTGAGCTCTTCAGTACGACCCTCTACTGCCAGTGTTTACAAGGCTATGGGCTTAATTATATCCACCTGTTAGCAACGGGTGTGGCGGAAAAACCTAAACACAATAATTAGGTGGGGTGTCCACATACTTTTGGCCTAGTGTAGTATAGTGTAACTATAGAGAGTGCCAGTAATCTGTACAAACTTCCAGAGAAAGGTGGGTAATGCCACAATGCCAATCACTTTGAGCAGAATACTGCTGCCACATTTGACTCACTGATGTCCAACAGATATATTTATTAGAAACAGGAAAAAATACAGCAGAAAGTGTTGTGACAGGAATAAAGTGATGAAATGTTGTAAAGTTATACTCCGGATGAAGATCTAACCTTGGAGAGGAATTCACGCCAGATTGAAAAGCATCACTACAGTGGAAAAACGTGAAATGCAACACACACATGACATTTCCTTACAACAGCCATGCCTTCATTACATTTGAAAGACTGTATTCAATTCTGACATGAATTCAGCATTTCATTTTTAAAACGAAAATCCTCATGCACTGTTCGCGTTTTTCCACTGTAGTGACAGCTTTTCAATCTGACATGAATTCATTTCCATATCTAACAGATATTTTTTCATTCTTTCATTTTATTTTAACTTTCATCTTTATTAAATATAAGTAGTCCTATACGTCCACAAGACCAAATTTAATATTACACGATGATATAAGGTGACAAAGTGTCTTTTTAGTCATGTGTTTTGACCAATTTGAAACATTTCTTCAGAAGTATCCTTCCTTAACCTCTTACTGAATTTACACGAAGCAAATTATTCAGTAACTGCATGAAATAACTGTAAATTTTTTTTTTTTTGTAAAAGCTCCTCTCAAATTAACAGAACATGTGTTTTATGATCATAAACATAATACAACATGCTTACAATTTACCGCTGAAAGCCAAAAATCTTTGTTATTTTCATAAAAATAATTTGTACAGAGCAGATCACTGAAGAGACGCCATCGGTTTATAGTTTATAGTTTATAGCCCAGATTTGTGGAAAAATGGGTCGACTTTCAGTAGAAAACAAAATTGTGAGTTCAGCTTCTTTTATTATAAGGGTTTAAAATTATATCACCCATCTATTTGACTGGAAAGCAGACAGTTTCAGCTCTCATACGACCCCCACCTTTAGAATGTAGCTTATGAAATATGAAAGTTATGAAGAATATGACGAAGTGCGTTTTGGAACCACCGGTGGTCCCAAGGAGTTTAAGAGGTTAAATATAAGTATTATTTTAATATTTAAATTTTAATTTAATATTATATGATGATATAAGGTGACACAGTGTCTTTTTAGTCATATGTTTGGAGCAACTGAATCACTTCAGCACCACATCAAAATCTGTCCTTCAATGTCAACCTTTACAACATTAGTACTCAACCGTATCAGGGTCAGTGATCCAATAAGCACGCTTTTTTTCCAAAATCTACACCACTGACTCGCTGTCTAAATTACAATCCATAACCATTTCAAGATTAACATCTTCAAAATCTGACAGTTCAGGGTTCGATGCTGTGACTGGAACTGTCAGAACAGATTTTTTGGTGTCTGAGTCTGTAAAAGCACTAGGAAGTTAAAAGAAGTAGTAGAAGTGTTTGCCAAAAAAAAAAAATATATCAAGCAATTTTCTTTTTTTCTTAAGCTGAATTTTTCACAATATGTAGATATATGCAAAAAATATCTAGTTTATTATCCATCCATCCATCATCTAAACCGCTTATCCTTCTGGGTCACGGTGGGGTGCTGGAGCCGGAGGGCAGGATACACCCTGGACAGGTCGCCAGTCCATCGCAGGGCAGACATCTAGTTTATTATCAAACATATTATTATTTTCCTTTAATTTTACTTTTACTTTTATTATAATCAAACTCATTTTATTTAAAATACTGTTTTGAAAAAAAAATGGCATGAACCAATTTGGTCACATAAAACACTGCTGTTCTGTGAGTTTGCGCGGTCTGC
Source organism: Colossoma macropomum (assembly GCF_904425465.1). Taxonomy (NCBI): domain Eukaryota; kingdom Metazoa; phylum Chordata; class Actinopteri; order Characiformes; family Serrasalmidae; genus Colossoma; species Colossoma macropomum. The sequence goes on from NW_023494809.1 coordinate 4,826,160, forward strand.
CACTTCACGCCTGAGCTGTTGTTGCTCCTATACGTTTCCATTTCGCATTAATAGCACTTACAGTTGTCTGGGGCAGATCTAGCAGGACAGAACTTCCACGAACTGACTTGTGGCAGAGGTGGCCTCCTATGAACAGAGTCACTGAGCTCTTCAGTGCGACCCTCTACTGCCAGTGTTTGTCTATGGAGACTGCAAGGCTATATGATGATATAAGGTGACGGCGTCTTTTTAGTCATGTGCTTTGACCAATTTGAAACATTTCTTCAGATTTCATGTGGACTAAATGTACAATATGGACATTAATGGACAGAAACCTGTAAAAAATTATCGTGTGTCATCTTGTACACCCTTGAAATCACTGTCAGCCCATTCATTAAAAAACAGAGGCCAAATAGCAAAGCATTCATTAATGCAGATCTCTAATAGATATTATAACACACAGCTCATCCACAGGAATCCCTGCATGATGACTGATTGCCGTTATTAACGGTAATAAGCGCTGATGTCTGTTCAGCTGCTGTACTGCTCCGTTTCCAGCACAGCAGACAAAGATTTTCCGCTTAAACCGTCGTTTTCTCACACAAACACGCACCTCCTTCCACCGTCCTCCACTCGGGTTTGTATTTCTTGTGCTTCTTCCCCATTTTGCGCTTCTCTCCGGCGCTGAATTAAAAGATTATAAACAGAAATTTGGACCTTTTTGCAGAACCGAGTCCGCAGCCGAAAACAAGACAATCCACTTCCGACGAGGCTCAGCACTGTTTCCGTTCCGAAGCCACGCCCTCCAGGGGCATGACGTTCATCCCATTCGCGATTTGATTGGGCGACGCTTTGCAGCTGAGCAGTGGCGAGGGTTCATATGTTTTATATTTTATCATTTTATCACTAATCATAAAAAATAATGATGAATTATTTCAATGATTAATTAATTTTCTTTAATAATAATGATTGAACGTATAAAAACTCTGTATATTTGTGTTGTAGTCATGGCGACCTCTGGTTCCTATCACCACCACTGTAAAGGACTCTGGGTTTGACAACAAACCATGAATTACACAGAAATCTCAGAAATGTTTAAAAAAACAGTGAAATTGAACCTTTAACTGTTTGTTTTAACCGTTCTGTTTGTTTACCACAATAAATGTTGTGCAGAATATAGATAGATAAATGTGTTAGTTTCAGTAGCCGGATATTTAAATCAGTCAGGGCTTTTTAAGAGATCAGTATCATTTCTGTCATTTGAGGTTCTTGTGAAGTCTGAAAATAGTGATTAATTAATCATTCAGACCGTCGTGAAAGCAATAAGAGTTCGATACGAGCTATAAAAGAACGCAAAAAGCACCAAAATTATTATTTTTGGTCGTTTTGTTGCGCAAACATGTTGTATTTTTATTAACGTTATATCATAACATTGTTATTGAATATTTTTACTGTATATTCGAAATACTCGATGACTGAAATGAGTGTCCAATGTGTCTGGATCCCCATGGTAACTGTAACTAAGGGCAGAAACGGTCCAATCAGCGCTCTCAGTTGGAAAAGTTTATCCAATCAAATCGGTTCGGACTCAAGCGTCATGACCCAAGGGGCGGGACTTCGGCGCCACTCGTCTCTCTGGTAGGGTTCATATTTGCGCGGGAAGTTCGGTGTCAGTGGTGGATTTACAGCAACGGCGGGACGTGAGTTGCGGTGTTTTTATCGTTTATTAACTCCAATTTCTAAGGATGACATAAATTAGACAGTCGCGTAAACGTATTTGTTGGTCGTAGCTGCAGTTTTGTTCGTTGTTTCCCTTTACGGCTCCGGTTTCTGACTGATAGCAGCGCTGCTAACCTCGCTAGTTAACTCTTTAGGCTGTGTTCTAAACCACATAGTGCTCTACACACTATGCGCCTTCCGTCTAATCATTTTGGTAGTTATGCTGGTGGATGTACCGCTGATTGAGGTGCACTATTTAATATGGCAGTACGCGTTTTTGAACGCAGCCCACGTTAAACCCTCTAATTGCGTTTTCTGAGCTGTTTATTCGCTGCTGCACTGTTAAAAAGATGGTTCTTCAAGGGTTCTTTAGTTAAGGAAATGATTCTGTTTAGAACCATGAGTTCCATATAGAACCATTTCGTGCTTCGTCTGTTGTGACAAGTTTGTCATCACAGAAGAATCCCAAATACAACACGTTCTCCTCCAGTGTGAAGATCCATTTCAGCACGCAAAGAACCATTTAAGCATTTAACCGTTGTAGTAAAGAATCACTGAAGAACATCTTTTTAAGAGTGTAGAGTTAAGAACGCGTTGGTTTTTCGATGGTTGAGATTTGTGTTTGTTAATAACATAACTTTTGTTAGCTGTCAAGTGTTGTCAAATGTTGTTTAATAAACTATATAGCTGTCTTAATAAATGGTCAACATTAAATGGTCAAGATGTAAACAGAGTCGTTCAGAGTGGTTTGGTGTGAAACGCTCTGTTCTAGAGAAACTTACAGAGTCAGAACTGTTCACAGTGGTGGTGATAGGAACCAGACGTTCACCTCTAAAAGCTCCCTCACAGAAAGTTACTACAGGAAATGATTATGAATTCACTGCCCGATGACTGAGACACTGTTTTGTGATAGTTTTGAGGTCCAGTTATGGCTTAAAATATATATTTTTAAAAGCAATTCATTGTGGTTCACATGCAGTGTGTTCTAAGGCGAAACAATCCCCAAAGAAAACTTATTTTCCCAGATTTATCACTATTTTACCATCATCAACGTTACATATAAAACTCGTGTAGGTTCACTGGTGGTTCTGGATAGTAAATAAAATGTCTATATTTGTGTTGTAGTCATGGCGACCCCTGGTTCCTATCACCACCACTGTAAAGGACTCTGAGTTTCACAACAAACCATGAATGACAATCTCACAGACTTTTGAAAAATCGGTGTAATTGCCCTTTAAACGCATCTGTTTGTTTATCACAAGAAATGCGGTGCAGAAATGGATAGATAAATGTATTAGTTTTGGTAGCTGGATATTTAAATCAATCAGTGCTTTTTAAGAGATCAGTATCATTTGTGTCATTTAAAGGATGAATGGAGAGAAGATGGAAGTTGGCTGGAATCACCACCAGCAGCCTGCTGAGGACGGCGTCACTGACCGAATCGATATCCACATTGAGGTTCTTGTGAAGTCTGAAAGGTACTAATGACCTGACAAGTTTAAGTCCAGTTACTTTATCTACATAAAACACACACAAAAAATCTTCTATCCAAGTCAGTTGGGGTTTGGGTCGGACAGAGAATCTAAGATTTCAGTTGCGTTTAATAGATGTACACCGATCAGGCATAACATTCTGACCACCTCCTTGTCCATTTTATCAGCTCCACTTACTATATAGGTGCACTTTGTAGTTCTGTAGTTACAGACTGTAGTCCATCTGTTTCTCTGATACTTTGTTACCCTGTTCTTCAGTGGTCAGGACCCCCATGGACCCTCACAGAGCAGGTACTATTTGGGTGGTGGATCATTCTCAGCACTGCAGTAACACTGATGTGGTGGTGGTGGTGTGTTAGTGTGTGTTGTGCTGGTCTGAGTGGATCAGACACAGAAGGAGTTTTTAAACACCTCAGTGTCACTGCTGGACTGAGAATAGTCCACCAACCACAAATATCCAGCCAACAGCGTCCTGTGGGCAGCGTCCTGTGACCACTGATGAAGGACTAGAGGATGACCAACACAAACTGTGCAGCAGCAGATGAGCTATCGTCTCTGACTTTACATCTACAAGGTGGACTGACAAGGTAGGAGTGTCTAATAGAGTGGACAGTGAGTGGACACAGTGTTTAAAAACTCCAGCAGCACTGCTGTGTCTGATCCACTCGCACCAGCGCAACACACACTAACACACCACCACCACGTCAGTGTTACTGCAGTGCTGAGAATGATCCACCACCTAAATAGTACCTGCTCTGTAAGGGTCCATGGGGGTCCTGACCACTGAAGAACAGGGTAAAAGGGGGCTAACAAAGTATCAGAGAAACAGATGGACTACAGTCTGTAACTGTAGAACTACAAAGTGCACCTATATAGTAAGTGGAGCTGATAAAATGGGCAATGAGCGTAGAAACAAGGAGGTGGTCATAATGTTATGCCTGATCGGCGTACAGTTGGATGCTGTTTTTTGCTGCACATCAACGAAAGCATCTACAGTGGAGTCTCAAAATAAGTGTTAGTGTTTTTTGTCTGCTGTAAATCACTCTGAGTTCGTGCCTGCAGCACTGTGAGAAGGTCTGAAGTGAGGACACACGTTTTGGCTCTGCTGGACCGACACAGCCTGATTATTGGGTCTTACAAGTGGACCGAGTTCGACGATGAGTTTCTGACTAAAAATGTTGAGTCAGTTGCCGTGGTGGACGTCGATGTACCGGCAGTAAGTGTAGCGTTACTTTTCACTTCTCTGTCCTTTTTGACACTTTTACCCATGTACTGTTTCATCATACTGTCATTTATTACTTTTTAATATCTCGTTAGATCTCTCCTGGGGAAATGTTTTACTTTTCTGCATTACTTTAAGACACCAGGAAGATCCTGTATCACTCAAATTTCATTGTCAGTAATCAGGCTTAGATTCGGTGAACCACTAGGCATGCTGGTTCCAAAGTCTGGACTCCTGACTGTTTGTCTAATTTACATTCCATAAGCATATTTTTAATATCAGCAGTTCTGTATTAGTCTGCAGTTCATCAGGGTCACTACATAAATCCACTTCCAGCACCTCACACTCATATCTGCTTTAAGCCACACCCACTTTTGCACAGCTGTTTAAGTGTTGGCTTTGTTGTTAGGAGATCGCACGCTTGATCCCAGGTGATGCCACAGCCATCCGTGTCTGGGCGTCCATTGGAGAGTAACTATCCTCTCTCTGTCTCTGGGTTGTAGTGGAGCTTCAGGAGAATTGGAGGAAGCATGTAGTAGCGTTCACCCTCCCAGCTTGGGTGCAGCGTGTGACTGGGGACCTAGCCACGTCTAAAGTTTGAGTGGAAATTAGGTTTAAACAAAAAAACAGTTCAGTAAGCTGTTTCAAAGTCAAAGTGTTGTTCCTGGTATATAAAGAGAAATTTTTAACGATATCCTGTCCTAGGCTAGGTCTTTAACAGAGCAGGAAAAAGTGGCCCAAATCTGATTTTCTCACCAAATCCGATTTTTTGTTTGGCTGTTCAGATTATCTTTTAAATGTGATCTGAATGCGACATCAGTCTGAACAGATCAGCTCCTAAACTGACCCGCATGCGCTAAAGAACAGAGCTTCACGGCTCATCCAGAGGTAAACAATCATGACTACCAACGAACGCCAGTCGCTCCCGGAGGATCAGCTTCATCTTCACCAGCATCACAGGAGCCATCATGAAGCTTCACTGACTGACAGCTGAGCTCGTCACCAGAATGTGTTCGAGCCGTAAAAAGGGCGCGGCCACTTCTTTGGTTCGCGTCCTCGGATTCTTTAAACTCTGCTTTCAGACTTTTAACTGTTCTCTGACGCTGCAGCCTCGTTCTCCTGCGGCCGCGTTCGGACATTTCTTTCAAAACCTCTTCAAACACAGAGGATTTTGGATGAGTTTCTTCAGATTTTTGTACAGAAAGCTCAGCCCAAATGTTTGAGTCTCAGCAGTGTGAAATTATGACGAATGTGGAGTTGGATTGACGTAAAAGTCATGAATTCCGATCTGGCAGTTTAGAATGAGTTACAGTGCCGCAGATCGGATACGTATCAGATTTCAATACCACATATGAAAGCGTCTCAAATCGGAATTGAAAATGTCAGATTCAGTGTGTTTATCTGTTCACACTGACACACAGACACACATCTGTGTCACATATGAGGAAAAGATCAGATTTGGGCCACTTTTACCTGCTGAGTTTTACCAGCGCTGTTTTAGTCATGTCATGTTTACGTTCATGATGACACAGAGGAAGGTGTATGTAGTGTTAGGAGTCTTTCCCACTGACTCTTATGTAGCACTGAGTGCTAAGCGCTCGCCCTGGCTGGGAATTGAGCCTCAGTCCACTGCATGGTGCAGTGTTTCCCACCATGACACACTAAACAAACTTCTTTTACTTCTCATTAATCTGTTTGTTTGTTTGTTTGTCTGTTCTTTTGTTTGTTTGTTTGGTGAGATGCAGGTTTTTATGTGCTGTTTTATCCCTGCTTTACTGTCTTCTCTGTCATGCACTAATTAAAATTCCTAACAACTAAGTTGGTGTGTCAAAAAATAGTAATATTAATTTGTAATTTAAATCAAGTCTCTTCATTGTGGTCATCAGTGTATCCATGTTGTTTTTCTGTCTGCAGCCTCTGGATCTGAAGATGAACAATCTTTGTGTTCACATCTTCTCCCTGAATGATGACGGACCCAGCACACTAAACCTGGAGGAAGAGGAGGAGCTTTCTGCAGCCAATCACTGGCTCCTACCAGCAGGTCAGTCGTCTCAGGCGAGCTGACTTGTGTCCACTTCCCTCACCGCTTCACCGAGTCGCATTCCCTCTGGATGGCCCCTAACCTGGCTGTAGGAAGACTTAAGATTTAAAGCCACTGTTTTCAACACCTCTTCAAATTTATACTAAACATTTTTCCTTTGTCCACTTTATTCACTCGGTGTGGACTGAGGTTATATCGCTACATAGTGCAATTGCACTGTGCATTAAGTGATAGTATTAATAATAAAGTGATAACAAGGAACAAAATATATTGTGCAACCTTATTATGAATATGAACTAAACTGTTTTTGGGAATATTTTCTTTTTTTTTAAAATTTATTTATTTATTTATTTATTTTATTTTATTTACTTTCATTTCAGTTAATTAATAAGGTTCAAGTGATCTTGCTTTATGTACTGTGCTTCCTTATTTATAAGCATGGTTGCAGCCTAAAGACGATTTAGCAAAAACCAGTTCTTTCTATTAAAACTACTTTAAAATTAGTTGTTTTATCAATTACAGCTGAGCTTCATGGCATTTGGGAAAGCTTGATTTATGAGGAAGCAATCAAGACGCAAGTAAGAAACTTAAAAACTGTAACTTTCACTAAAATACTAAAATAATGTTTTTTGTGTAATAATGCATTTTTTTCTCTTTTCCTCCAGCTCTTGGATTACGTCTCAACAGCGATTTTCTTTTCTGATAAAAACGTTGACAGCAATTTGGTTACCTGGAATCGAGTTGTATTACTTTATGGTAAGCCTGAATTAACCATATTAACAATTACAAAATATTTGTGCATAATTTATTTATTAAATCTTGATTTATTGAATCTGCTAAAAAGAAATCACTTAAAATAATAGTATGTCCAAAGCCTATGCTGCGGACAGACCCACACTCAAATGACTGACCATATAGGTGCACTTTGTAGTTCTACAGTTTCAGACTGTAGTCCATCTGTTTCTCTGATACTTTGTTAGCCCCCTTTTACTCTGTTCTTCAGTGGTCAGGACCCCCATGGACCCTCACAGAGCAGGTACTATTTGGGTGGTGGATCATTCTCAGCACTGCAGTAACACTGACGTGGTGGTGGTGTGTTAGTGTGTGTTGTGCTGGTACGAGTGGATCAGACACAGCAGTGCTGCTGGAGTTTTTAAACACTGTGTCCACTCACTGTCCACTCTATTAGACACTCCTACCTTGTCGGTCCACCTTGTAGATGTAAAGTCAGAGACGATAGCTCATCTGCTGCTGCACAGTTTGTGTTGGTCATCCTCTAGTCCTTCATCAGTGGTCAGAGGACGCTGCCCACAGGACGCTGTTGGCTGGATATTTTTGGTTGGTGGACTATTCTCAGTCCAGCAGTGACACTGAGGTGTTTAAAAACTCCAGCAGCACTGCTGTGTCTGATCCACTCAGACCAGCACAACACACACCAACACACCACCACCACGTCAGTGTTACTGCAGTGCTGAGAATGATCCACCACCCAAACAGTACCTGCTCTGTGGGGGTCCATGGGGGTCCTGACCACTGAAGAACAGAGTAACAAGGTACACAGAGAAACAGATGGACTACAGTCTGTAACTGTAGAACTACACAGTGAAACTATATGGTCATATAAAATCAAATTTTGACCTCAGAAAGTAAAAAAAAAATGTATCAATTGTTTTGAATCATGAAAACGTGTATCGTTACACCACTACTAGCCACATTAGCGTTGTTGGACGAACTCTTCTTTTAATCCTGCAGGGCCTCCAGGCACTGGAAAGACGTCCTTATGCAAAGCACTCGCCCAGAAACTCTCCATCAGAATGTCAGGAAGGTGAGACGTTTTGCAGGAATACTGATAAATATCCCATCTTGCCTGTTTTCTCCTTGCTTATGTGGATTTTTCTTTGACAGGTATTCATATGGACAGTTTGTGGAAATCAACAGCCACAGTCTGTTTTCTAAGTGGTTTTCCGAGGTATAATTAATCTTCTATGGCTTCTGTGACTCTTATAAAACTCTTAAAAACAACGTGTCTAATGATGGGGAGAATTAAATGAGAAGCAATTTTATATAACCAGTTTAAAACGATTAGCATGCAAACTGTTACTGGCATTATTTTCAAAAACCTGTTAACTGTTAGGTTTCATTCGTTTTTAGCCACATGTTGTCACATGTATTTGAATTAAACTGTCTGTCTCCTTTTATAGAGCGGTAAACTTGTCACGAAGATGTTCCAGAAGATTCAGGAACTGATTGATGACAAAGAGGCTCTTGTTTTCGTCCTAATTGATGAGGTAAGCTTGGTTGTCTGTGCATGTTTTCGAGTCATGGAACAGTAGACGTTATTGATACACAAAGGCTTCCTCAGTTCAGTGATCTGTGAGGTGTTCGCTGCATTATTGAACACTTGGCAGGTAACCTGTACATGTTTGCACCTGTGAAGTGTGCGGTTTCTTGATCAGTTCCTTGGAATGCTCACATGAACTCCTGTTTCAGTTTTTGGGGTTTGCTGAAGACAGAAAATTCCAGAAATGCTTAAACAGCAAACCAGAACTGCTGTACAGATGTGATTAGTCTTCCCACTAAATACAGGGTGTCCCAAAAAAATGTACTTCATTTGAGATGTGAATATCTGAGTAGCTACGTGTCCAGGCAAACGAAATTAAACAGGCTTCATGCTGAACAATACAAGATTTATTTATCAAAATTTGAACAAGAAATTCAGAGGGATGTAGATTTTATAACCGATTTCACAGCTTCACAAATGTAATATCTTCTGATACTGGTGGTCGTCCAGATCCCTTTACGCTGCACAGACAGCCTTCCTCTTTGAATTTTCGAGAATTTTTTTCTCGAAAATGCTCTTGTTTGACTGTGTTTGAGCAGATTCTAACACACACAGTGCCTTTTCATTTCTAGTGAACGCCATTCTTCAACCTGATAAAAAAAAAACATAAAATTTAACTTGGTTAGTTTTTACACATTTTTGTTATTTTATTTTTTTTTTTTTTCTCAATTTTTACCCGATTTTTTTCCCCAATTTAGTCGTCTCCAATTCCACCCGCTAGTTAGGACTCCCCCAATCACACGATGCTATCAACGCTAGGAGGGTGAAGGCTAACACAGGCTTCCTCCGAGACCTGTGAAGCGCCACCGCTTCTTTTCGAGCTGCCGCTCACGCAACGTCACTGGACAGCTGAACGCGCTCGGAGGAAAGCGCCAACCGCCAGATCTGTTACGTCAGCTAACAGACGCCTGCGCTGACTAGCATCGCGCTGAGTGATGGGGGGCGAAGGGGGGCCATCCCACCCACCCAGAGAGAGCGAGGTCAATTGTGCTCTCTCGGACTCCCGGCTACGGACGGCTGTAGCATCACCAGGGATCGAACTCGTGATCTCCTGATGAGGGACAACACTTAGATGGTTGCGCCACTCGGGAGCCGCATTTCGTTAAAATTTGAGATGATTTGAGGGAGATTTGTTATTAGACTACGAAATGATGTCCATTTTTTTGGGACACCCTGTATGTCTAATGCAAAGAGCTTCATTTCTAAATTAAATTAACATTTATTTGACTCTATAATGAGTACTGTACTCTATGGGTTTGCAATATGACAGTATTTTAATGTTATCGTGATCATTTTTGTTATCATGGTACGCAATATGCTTTTCAAATACACAGTCGAGTCACATTATTATGACCACTTCATGTCCACAAGCTGGTGGTGGCAGCGTTATGGTCTGGGGAATGTTCTCGTGGCGTTCTCTGGGCCCACTCATCCACGTGGAAGGCACTCTCAACCGATCTGTGTATGAATCCATCCTAGCAGATCTCGTACACCCATACATGCTGACTGTCTTCCCTGGAGCAGATGGGCTCTCCCAGCAAGGCAATGCGACGCATCACGCGGCTAGAAATGTCCGACGTTGGTTGGAAGAGCATGACCAAGACTTCCAAGTATGACCCTGGCCCCCAGACTTGAACCCAATTGAACATCTGTGGGACCACTTCGATCGTCGTGTTGGCTATATGGATCCTCCCCTGTGCTCCCTCCAGCAACCTACCAGGGCCTTACTGAGTCACTCCCAGCCCGTCTAGCTGCCGTCTGTGCTGCACACGGTGGTTACTCAGGATATTAGCTGGTGCTCATAATAATGTGATTCGACCGTGTTTATCGTGGATGTCATCAGTATTTATAAGCACTGACCAACTGCATGTTTCTTTATAAAGAGAGAGAAATTAGTGATGTTTAACAGGTTTAGTTCAGTGTAGTATGTGAAATACTGAATCGTAATCATTGCGTTTGTAGTTTAAATGGGAGACTTCTAGTGCATTTTGTCTGTTGACAAATTATTGTTACAGTATCGTGATATAGTTAGATGGATGGATGGGTGGATCACTTTATTAATCCCAGAGGGAAAGTCGTCTATTACAGCAGCACAAATTACAGTAAAGAGCAAAACAACAGCAAAAGTATAGACGTACGCTTTTGTACAGATGCAAAAATTGAAATAAAGACATACAGTAAAATATACTAAAACAACCATAAAATATAATGTGCAGTAATGAGAATAAGCAGCATCGCATAAATATGCGAAATATGACCATGCAGAGGTGCATGTCACGTCCAGTGGATGAACCGAGTGACTGTAAACAGTAACGTATGGTAACAGTTGTGCAATATGCCTGGGTGTATAAGTAAGTGGCAGTGCAGCATACAATATTTAGAGATGTATAAACATTGTTTTTATACATTTTATTACATAGAAAAAAGTGATTTGTTAGAGAACTAATTTGCATGTTGCTGCCTTCTGTAATGTCGCTGTTACAAAAGTCAGCACTTTATTGTTAATAATAATTTACAAGTGTTTTATTTTGCAGCAGCCAGGTGGCGCAGTGAGCTGTAACAGTGGATGCTGTGGTTTTGTGTTTATGGGCAGGTGGAGAGTCTGACAGCGGCACGAAACGCCTCTCAGGCTGGAACAGAACCTTCAGATGCTATCAGAGTGGTCAACTCAGTCCTTACACAGCTGGACCAGATCAAACGGTCAGAGAGTGTGTGTTTGCGTGCTTGTCTTGCTAACCTTAAGAGGTCCTGTCCTCACAGTGATAGGACAACGTGACAGTTTTGCACAAGTGAGGACATTTTGCTGGTCCTCACTTGAACACGTGTTGTTTTAACTAATTTTTTTTGTAAATTTTTCAATTTTTCTTTGAAAAATTAAAAGACCAGAAAAATTACCTTTTTGAAATCAAAGTGGCTGCAGGAATACAGAAATCAGTAGAAATCAATGAAAGTCCTCACAGGTAATCTAAGTGGAGTGTGTGTGTGTGTGTGTGTGTGTGTGTGTGTGTGTTTTTTAGAAATTTTTCCTGACTTTGTAATAAACCACAAAAAAATATATGGAATTATTACATCTACAATCTATAGTACGGTGCAAAAGTCACAGACCACCCTTCATTTATTTATTTTCCATTCATAAATTAGTCATTTTTTCAGGAGATATTTCTGTGGAGATTAGATAGAAGATAATTCACTTGCGCAAAAAAGGAGCAAGTCAAAGAAAATTTAGATGAAAAAACTGGAGCTCAAAAACTGATTAAACGCTACAGAGAAAATGAGCTGGTAGACCCCAAAACTGCCCCCATCAGATAAACAGCACTTAAAGCTTTCATCTCTGAGAGAGAGGAGAAAATCAAGCTGCTTCAGATCTGAAAACATCCACAGGTGTTTCTGTCCATCCTTCCACTGTGAGAAGACGACTCAGCGCTGTGGGTCTGAAAGGATGTGTAGCTGATCAAGAAGAACCTCACTGAGAAAAGGAGACGGACACATCAAACAAAGAAGCTGAACGATGGACTGACCACCCCAGAGTCCAGACCTCAACACCATGGAATGTGTTTGATTACTTCAGAAAGTCATCAACGAACTCTTTTTTACTTCCTGATGCTGAAAAATTAATGACGTACACTTAATGGCCATATTGACTGCAAATTACATAAATACAGGGTGGTCTCTAACCTTTACATAGATGCATATATCGCTGCTGTCAGAAGAAAAAGCTTGTGTCTCCATCTTTGTCGTTTTTCAGTTTTTGACATACTTTTAAAAATACCGGTTCCCGTTTACATTGTTTGTAAATTTCATGATGAATGGACCAAAAGAAACGACCCAAAATGGATTGGAAAAAAGTCTGGTTCCATTGACTTACATTAAAAGTAAAGTAGGTTTCTTTTCCTGTAAAGTTGCCTTTTAGGAGATACAAGGTTTTCTTCCGACAACAGCGACACATATCTCTCTCTATATATATATATATATATATATATATATATATATATATATATATATATATATATATATATATATATATATATGGGACGTTGCTGTTGTTGTTGTTGTTGTTGTTTGTTACTACTTATAGTTATATGTATTTAAAGGACTGTGAACTCTGTATGTATTATGAAAATTAGAGCTATTTTTGTTTGTTTGTTTGTTTTGTGTGTGTGTGAAATACAGATATCCGAACGTGGTCATCCTCACAACCTCAAACGTAACAGAGAAGATAGATTTGGCCTTTGTGGACAGAGCGGATATAAAGCAGTATATCGGCCCCCCGAGCGCGAGCGCCATCTTCAGCATCTACCTGTCCTGTCTGGAAGAGCTTATGAAGGTTTGTGTTCTACCTGCTGAGTAAACAGCTCAAAACTAGAGTGGAATTTCAAGACTGGCATTTTAGGCGTAACCAGTATGTAGAAATGAATCATCATTAATATACACAGATTGTTGTTGGGAGTCCAAGCAGTCTCAAATTCCAGTTGTCTGGATGCAGTAGAAATTGATCTGTCTATGCTTCCCTCACAAGTGCACTCTTTTAGCTACAGTTGTGAGGTTTCATAGAAAGCTTCATAGAACGCTGGTAAAAATCACATTGCATGTGAGACTGTATGTCCCATACGTTCCATTTTTAATACTTCATTAGTGGGTTAATAAAGCAATAAGCCACAAGATGCCGTGTGTTACTGCGATTTTATCATGGGGAAAGGTGTTCTTAGGCATGACCCTGTGACTAAAATCACAGTAACGCTCATTCTCAAGTGGCTTATTGCTTTTATAAAATGGCAGCCAACATAAACTATGATGAAATACAGTTTTTCAGAAAATAATTTGTTATTATTAACAATAATCAACATAAACAAGCATTCCTCCAAGAAATGTAGTTCCTGTAGCATATTGTGTCATTGCCAAGTAACCATGGACAGCTGAGTGAGGAGAACGTTCCGTCACCGATTGCTGTATATTGCAGTCATTTCACTTCAACTTTCAACTTTAACTTTTTATCGTGTAACAGTGAACGTATGAAATCACAGCCCTGTTTAATGCAAAAACTTTCACTTTATCTTTTCACCAAATTAACACCGAGAGTCTTATTTAGCACCAATCCAGTGGTGCCCTCTTCTCACGTTGGGGCTGAATCTCAAACAGCTCCCTGCTCCCTACATAGTGCACTACGTAGGAGTTTAAATACTGGATCCTGCAGCCCAACAGAGCAAAATACAGCTAAGAAACAGTCATTTGGGATTCAGACACATCCACACTCGATACATGATGCACTGTTTGGCTGGAGAGGCTAGAATTTCTAAACTTTCATAGCTAGAACACTATTTAGGGAGTACGGAGCCGTTTGGGATTCAGTCTGGGTTTGACGTGACTTCTGACTGAAACATGAACATCTGAAGTGTGTAAAACATTAAAGTGACATTTTTAGACTTTTATACTGCCGTTTTACAGTTAATCAAACTGTAAGTGCTTTAATTCAGGCCTGTGATATTAATGATGGAGCTGTTTAGGCTGTTGGCTCTTTTAGCCTGTTAGCTAGCTGACCAGCCTGGTTCTAGTTAGGAACGTAAGTTTCCCGTCAGTTTAAACAAAAAACGTGTTCTTACTTCATCAGTACACTCGCTGATCCATGTGAGCAGCATTAGAGTCAAAGGTTATTCATTAACAGCACAAGGGTTTTTAGTGTGCGCAGTGATACAGAATTCAGTCGCTGTGAGGCGTCATAGGTGTGTGCATATTGTGGATTTTACAACAGTTTTGAACGCGGCTCAGCCAATCAGATTTTAGGACTGGAACTAGATGTTTTATAATGGATCATTTCATCATTGTATTTCAAATATGTTTGTATTGTGACGTCCAGCGGCAGATCATTTACCCGAGGCAGCAGCTGCTGAACCTGGAGGAGTTGCGCACTATGGGCTACATTGAGAGTGATGTGACTGAGCTCAGCCTGTACCTGCAGAGAATCGCAAAGTGAGTAAAGCTGGTTAAAGGTGTGTTTTTTAGCATTTAGCATAGAAAATAATAGAAAATTAATTGACTCAAAACTGTCTTATAATCAAAGCCACTGAGTAAAGCTGTTATTAAGATTTAACCAACTTTCCATCAGTGGAACAGAGTCAAAAAAGGCGTTCTGGTTACCCTTTCTCTAAGATATATTGGAGTCCATGGTGGTCAGGTGGAGCCTGTGGAAACTCCGCCCACTGCACATTCATAATGAATAACTACAATTTCTTTCCTTGTGAAACTTTGTTCCATCTCTGAAAAAGTAGTTATATAGATATACATTTTTAGATATACAGATATACATATAGATATACAGTTGAATTTACATATAATTTTAGCTTGAAGAATCCAAATGTTCTCCTTTGCTCCTTGAACCTCTTGGTGATTGATGACACATTTTTAGTGGCTTCTTTCTTCTCCAACAGGAAGAGTGTTGGCCTGAGTGGACGGACTTTGAGGAAAATTCCCTTTTTGGCTCACGCGCTTTACGCAAAGGTATTTTGCATCAGGATCTGCGCTGATAAGTTCTGATAGAAGCTCTACTCTCACCACACATTATAATTTGTATTCCTCTGCTCTCTACATGTGCAGCTTTTTAAATCACACACACACACACACACACACACACACACACACACACACACATCATCTAAACCGCTTATCCTTCTGGGTCGCGGTGGGGTGCTGGAGCCTATCCCAGCTGTCATTGGGCGGAAAGCAGGATACACCCTGGACAGGTCTTTTTAAATCTTATGTATGAAAAATAAAAGAAAAGAAAGGAAAATAATTCCCTGTTGGGGAAAAAAAACTTTTTAACATTAATATTCTAATTAAAAAGATAATGTTCTTTACTTTCAACCTAAGTTAATGTAACAATATTTTTGTTTCTTTTTTAAAGAAAATTATGAAGTCCAAAAAAATGTTGATCATTTTTATTGCTCATCATTAAATGTTCATAGAACGTAAAGGGTAGTTGGCATTTACGAATGATGTAAAAACAGTGGAGAAACAAGGTTAGTTCAGAAAGTGCTGATATATTAATGAAAATAATGTTAGGGGAGAAAGTGATCTACTACTAGTACTCTGTACAGCTGCAGGGATCCTAAATAGTAACAATTGTTTAACGAATATTGAACTGTCCTTTTTTGATACTGCACCAGTGTTTTGCATTTTGTCCAATTGAAGTCGTTCGTAATTACACTTTATGTACAGAAGTATTGGGACGCCTACAGGAGCTTTTATGAATCCCATTCTAAATCCATAGGCAATAATATGGAGTTGGTCCCCCTTTACAGCTACAACAGCTTCCACTCTTCTGGGAATCTTCCTACCAGATGTTGGAGAGAGTCTGTGGGAATTTTTGCCCATTCATCTAGAGGAGTACTTGTGAGGTCAGACACTGATGTTGGACGAGAGGGCCTGGCTCACAATCTCCATTCTAGTTCATCCCAAAGGCGTCAGATGGGGTTGAGGTCAGGGCTCTGTGAGGGCCAGTCAAGTTCTTCCACACCAAACTCACCCAGTCAGGCCTTTATGGAGCTGCTTTGTGCACTGGGGCTCAGTCATGCTGGAACAGGAAAGGCCCCATATCATCATCCCTCCTCCACCAAACTTTACAGCTGGCACAGTGCAGTCAGGCAGGTAACGTTCTCCTGGCATTCGTCAAACCCAGACTCGTCTATCAGACTGACAGATAGAGAAGTGTGATTCATCACTCCAGAGTGTTTCCACTGCTCCAGAGTCTGATGGCGGCCGCGCTTTACAGTCATCCGATGATCTGCCTGTTAGCAATGGGTGAGGCTGAAACACCTGAACTCAGTAATTAGGAGAGGTGTCCCAATACTTTTGTACATCTGAGAAACTGAAAATATATGAACACATCCTCTACAGAGAATACATTTCTGCACATTTCAGTGCACAAATTACTGTTTATTTACTGAATCTAACATATTGGGGAAAAATACAACATAAAATGTGGCCTGAAATTTTTGCACATGTATTTTTTTTAAACTGGTCAAATAAATAGCAATTGCGCGCTAAAATGTGCGGAAAGGGTTTGTTTCCTGTAGCAGCTGTATTAATCTATTGTCCCTTATGAAAATCAACCAAATGTGTAACTTGACCAGGCGGTGTTTAACTGTAAAACTGATATTTTTGCTATGTTACGTCTTCAAAAGGTATAAAAAGTTGAATTTGATTCTGAAAATTGTTCAGCTGCCCTGTATCTGTCTGTCTATGTTTGCAGACGTCTGTGCTGACTGTTGAGAGTTTTCTGGACGCTATGGACAAAGCTGTGGTTCAGCAGTTAAAGGAACGGGAGACCTTGGCTAACTGTTTATGAGCGTAAGCTAGTGGCTGTAAGCTAACAGCACACACAGCACACGGCATCAGTCACCCCCCACTTCTCTCTCCATCACTGACTGTAGCTCTGTGGTGGTGATGTGCTGACTGTTATTAACTGTAATGAGTCTGAAAGTTGGCCGCGGTTCGGTTTTCTTCTGTTGACTTTGTTTTGAACCTGGAGTTGGAAAAAAAAGCACTTTATGAGCAGAAACTATTTTAAAAAGTGATGTTTTCCCTGTTCATTATATGTGAAATAACACAATACTGCTGCAACTTGACTACGTTTGACTGTTAGTATTGTTTGTGTTGATTTTTAGCTTGTTACCCCTCATTAACATTCATACATATTAATAAATTGGTGTGCTGCTGAGTCATGAGCCC
Organism: Colossoma macropomum; assembly: GCF_904425465.1. NCBI lineage: Eukaryota > Metazoa > Chordata > Actinopteri > Characiformes > Serrasalmidae > Colossoma > Colossoma macropomum. The sequence continues at coordinate 4,843,676 of NW_023494809.1, forward strand.
AAAAGCATTTTAATAACAAAGATTGCTGTGCTGTGATGCTTTTGGCAGTCTTCAGATGTCTAATGGCAGATTTGACACTTAAACCATTTTTACTGAACTTGAACCAAAACAATGTTTGTCTTTTTATATGTTTATTTAAAAACTTTGATTAAAATAAACAAAATCTGGCATTTATTATTCCTTCTTGCATGTGAAGGGTGTCACAAAGGTCTCTTGCCTGAAATTGCCTTTTACAAATTATAAAGGAATTGAACATTTGTGCAAATTTGCTCTTTAGTAACATTTAAATTACATTTAAAGTAGTATGCAAAAGTTTGGGTGCCCCAGGTAAATGACTTCTGTAAGTGAAAATAGGTTAGACACTTAACACTTAGAACATTAAAGCACACTTACTGTTTCTATTTTAACATACTGGGGAAAAAATAAAACCTGTGCAAAACCAGTGTTTTTATTTTTTTCCAATATGTTAAACTCAGCAAATAAACAGAAATTGTGCACTAAAATTAGCAGTTGTGTGTGTTCTCTGTTGACGATGCATTACCTTTATGTTCACATAGAAAATCAACAAAACGTAATGTGACCAGGGATGTTCAAACCTTTGCATACAACTGTAGCTGTACACACGTAAATGCACCTGCAATGTACTGATATGCAGCAGGCTGCACTGCTCTGTATCACCACTAGATGGTGTGAAGTGACATTAAAAGTTCACTGTTTCTAGTGTTGTACACATTTTTATGGTGGATTCTCTTTGGCCCAATTTCTTATTTTTACCCTTACCCCTTGTTTTGGAGTGTCTCCTTGCCCTTTGGAGTTGAGTTACAGGGGGTAGTGGTTGAAATCCTCCCTCTGAAATGGGACCCTCAAACAAAAAGAGCATCACTTCATTAACAGCTACCAGCGCTGCTCTGTAGGCGACGCTGCCAGTCTGCAGTGACAGCAGAGGAGGGTGAAGTTCAGCTCCTCACTGCTGGGCTTTAGTTACATTTAGGGAATCGTGCCTTTAAAGGGGGGTATGTGGCAATTGTTGATTATCACCCACCCCTAATTCTTCAGTGATATGAAGATTGGACAGTTCTGATGCCTGAGGCGCCAAAATCTAATGGCTGCACCATTTAGGTTGGTATGGGAAATTTAGCTAGCTAGGTACCGAGACATTGGCATACTACTAGCGATTTTTTTTTATGCTTGTTATGAAGAAAACCACCTGGGATACCAATGCAACCACTCAACAACACCCTAGCAACCACCCGGGATACCAGTGCAACCACCCAACAGCACCCTAACAACCACCTAACGACACCTTAGCAACCATCTGGGATAACAGTGCAACCACCTAATGACACCCTAGCAACCACCTAGCAACACCCTAGCAACACCCTAGCAACCACCTAGAATACTAGTGCAACCACCTAACGTCACCCTAGCAACCACCTGGGATACCAATGCAACCACCTGGGATATCAGTGTAACCACCAAGGGTACCAATTCAACCACCTAACGTCACCCTAGTAACCACTCAACGACACCCTAGCAACCACCCAGAATACCAAGGCAACCTCCTGGGATATCACCTGCAACCACCTAACAACACCCTAGCAACCACCAAGGGTACCAATGCAACCACCTGGGATACCAGTGCAGCCACCAAGGGTACCAATGCAACCATCTAACGACACCCTAGCAACCACCCGGAATACCAATGCAACCACCTAACGACACCCTAGCAACCACCCAGGATACCAATGCAACCACCTAGCAACCTGCTGGGATATCACAGCAACCACCTAAGAACACCCTAGCAACCACCAAGGGTACCCTTGCAACCACCAGGGATACCAGTGCAACCACCAAGGGTACCAATGCAACCATCTAATGACACCCTAGCTACCACCTGGAATACCAATGCAACCACCTGACGACACCCTAGCAACCACTCAGTGACACCCTAGCAACCACTCAGTAACACCCTAGCAACCACCCAGGATGCCAATGCAACCACCTGGGATACCAGTGCAACCACCAAGGGTACCAATGCAACCATCTAACCACACCCTAGCAACCACCCGGAATACCAAGGCAACCACCTAACGACACCCTAGCAACCACCCAGAATACCAGTCCTATAGCAATGCCGGGAAAGTGCTTAAGCTGCACAGTCACTCCGCGTTTTCTTCAGGAAATTCACTTCTCTAGTTTTTATGCTTCTGCGGATCGTTTTCTGCATGTCATTCATTCATTCATTCATTCATTCATTATTGCTCGTCTTCATGTCACTTTCCTGCTCAGACACCTGCAGTATAATTATGGCATCTCTGTCTTCATCAGTGAATAAAAACACTTCATCAGGCCGAAGACAGCGGCAGCGAGAGCAGACACATGCCTGATAAATAACCCTGTAATTGCGATGTCTGGAGGCGCTTTTTCACCCTTCAGCCTGCTCAAAAAATCAGGCAGCTGCTTAAACGCAACCACAAGAAAAGGAGGAGGGGAAAAAGAGAACAAGTCAAAAGACTTATTGTTAGAGAATTTTAATTATGCTCCCCTGTGGGAAGAAATTGCTTAGAGTTTTAGACAAAACAAACACCATCATGTGTGTCTCTGACCTGCCAAAAAAAACATACAACACGATGAGTTAATATTGTTTCCTCAACAAAAAAGATACTTACTGTCTCACACACACACACACACACACACACACACACATCATCTAAACCGCTTATCCTTCTGGGTTACTTACTGTCACATTCTCAATGATTAATACATCATAGAAATGTATAAATCCACTGGCCACTTTATTGGAAACCTCACTGCTGTACAGTCTCTAGATGCTTCACCAGTGGTCAGTTTCTGATAGAGCCATTCTCGTCTGCATATTTGTGGATGGTGGACCACTCTTAACCTATGAATACCTTGCTTTGCAAATAATATTTGATCAGAAGGTGATAAATGATGAATGAGGTAGAGAGGACAGTGAAAGAATAAGCTAGGTGTTTCTAATAAAGTGGCCAGTTAGTGGAAGTATAAGGTAGGTGTTTCTAATAAAGTGGCCAGTTAGTGGAAGCACAAGGTAGGTGTTTCTAATAAAGTGGCCAGTTAGTGGAAGTATAAGGTAGGTGTTTCTAATAAAGTGGCCAGTTAGTGGAAGTATAAGGTAGGTGTTTCTAATAAAGTGGCCAGTTAGTGGAAGTACAAGGTGTTTCTAATAAAGTGGCCAGGTAGTGGAAGCGCAAGGTGACTGTTTCTAATAAAGTGGCCAGTTAGTGGAAGCACAAGGTTGGTGTTTCCAATAAAGTGGCCAGTTAGTGGAAGTACAAGGTGGGTGTTTCTAATAAAGTGGCCAGTTAGTGGAAGTACAAGGTGACTGTTTCTGATAAAGTGGCCAGTTAGTGGAAGCGCAAGGTGACTGTTTCTAATAAAGTGGCCAGTCAGTGGAAGCACAAGGTGACTGTTTCTAATAAAGTGGCCAGTTAGTGGAAGCACAAGGTAGGTGTTTCCAATAAAGTGGCCAGTTAGTGGAAGTACAAGGTAGGTGTTTCTAATAAAGTGGCCAGTTAGTGCAAGTACAAGGTAGGTGTTTCTAATAAAGTGGTAACTTGGTGGAAGTACAAGGTAGGTGTTTCTAATAAAGTGGCCAGTTAGTGGAAGAACAAGGTATGTGTTTCTAAAAAAAAGTGGCCAGTCAGTGGAAGCACAGGGTGGCTGTTTCTGATAAAGTGGCCAGTCAGCGGAAGCACAGGGTGGCTGTTTCTGATAAAGTGGCCAGTCAGTGGAAGCACAAGGTGACTGTTTCTGATAAAGTGGCCATTTAGTGGAAGCACAAGGTGACTGTTTCTAATAAAGTGGCCAGTCAGTGGAAGCACAGGGTGACTGTTTCTGATAAAGTGGCCAGTCAGTGGAAGCACAAGGTGACTGTTTCTGATAAAGTGGCCAGTCAGTGGAAGCACAAGGTGGGTGTTTCTAATAAAGTGGCCACTGATTGTACATAGAACCCTACATATAGGTATCTAATGTACAGATTGTACGCAGTACTGGTCTCAGTTTTGGGACATTGTATTTCAAAACAGGGTTTCAGTGACTCAAGCCGGTTAAACCCTGAGGGGAAAGGAGAAGTTTTGCTCCGGGCCTGTTTTGCATGTGTTGTTTACCACAGGGTTTGATGGCTCATTGTGGTTTCTCTCAGGGCAGCAGCCTGATTTCAAAGGGAACATTCAAATGCGTCTTTCCAGCTTTACAGCATTCAAATATGTTTGTACAAAGGTTGGCATTAGCATAATGCATCTTCCTGCTGACGGGCTGATGTCTCTGACAAATTTAGAGTAGAAACAAATATAAACAGTCATGCTGCAGAGAATAACTGTTAATATGAACAAAGTGGATAATATTAATAATGTGAAATTATTATGAATATTTACTCAGACTTTTATTATGAACAGTTGATAACAATTAAGTTGTTAACGATTACTCTGTAATAATCAATTACTTGATGACGATCGTCATTTTATTTCCTGCTCTGACTTCTGCAGTAAATTTGATAGTATCAGTTCAAACGCAGACTTTAAGAGGATATGTGACTCTATCCCTGATGGTCTTCTCTGTTTAATTACAAGTAATCAAAAGGTTATAGAGGATTTTTCTCTACAGAACTATATCATTTCTATTAATGGGGTTGATATAGTAGATAAGAAGTGTAATAATAAATTTATAAGGCAGCTTTGATGTGGTCACAGTGGTCAACTCAACAAAGGCAGGACAGCCCCACAGTTTGGACTCTCCCCTATAAATATGTTCTTAATAACAAGATAAAAGAACTGCTTTATATATATTGCATAGATTCTACTGTGTCAGTGGTATGTTGAATAGATTTTTCGACATGAGTGACACAGGTCCTTTTTGTAAAGGGGCTCCAGAATCCACTGAACGCTTATTTTTTAGTTGTGTATTCTCTTACTCGCTCTGGGTCGATCTCTTTTTAGACCTGAAGAGAAAGACTGGTAAAGAAATCCCCCTCAAAAGCCACTGTTTTATATCTTTTTGATGACCTGTTGTTTAACCCAATGAATGTTTTATAATAAACCTGATCATAATAATAGATAAATTCTATATACATAAGGGGAAATTTGCCAGAAAAATATCTTCATACATCATGTTTGTTCGCACAGATCTGTGTGATTACATTTCTACCTTAGTGAACTGGCACCAGCAGCGAAATGAGAAACATTGTAAATCCATTGTTGCGTTAAAGCTTTTCAGTTTTATTTAAATCCCAATGGTACGGAGCCCCGCTGGTGACATCCTGTATAAATAAAAATAATGCGTGGCCTTATTAACGCGTGGGAACGAGATCCTAATATGTGGCCACGACTTAGTAAGGCGTGGGAATGAGATGATTAAGTCATGGCCACGCATTATTTTTATTTATACAGGATGTCACCAGCGGAGATCCGTACCAGTGGGGCTCCGTATGCTGGTGACATCCTGTGTAAATAAAAATAATGCGTGGCCACGACTTAGTAAGGCGTGGGAATGAGATCATGGCTTACTAAGTCGTGGCCACACATTGGGATCTCGTTCCCACCCTTTGCTAAGTCATGGCCACGACTTAGTAAAGCGTGGGAACGAGATCCCAATTTCTGTTTTTCTTTCTTCTTTCCTTTTTTATTTTTTTATTTTGTTTATTCTGGGATGTGAAGGCTGTAATGCGTCCTACTGTTATACTTGTTTGTATTTATATGGTTATATGTTTGAAATAAACACAAAAATAATCTATTTTGTAATAATAGTTCATCAATGTCGCTAGCCATTCCACCACATGAGGGCGGGGCTCATCGCAATCGCCATAGCCAATAGGAAGACGCTGTTGTTGTGTGGGCGGGGCTAGAGGTAGGGCTCGAGCCCCCTGCGCGTTAGCAGCAGTTGGAGTTGGAGTCGTTTGAGTGTTTTAACCGTTAACGAGTTTTTCCAAACGGAATAAATTCATAATGTTTTCATTCGTGCTTAAAATGTTGCTTTCGACCGAAACATGGAGCTCGCTTTGGTTTTAAAATGTGCTGTTTCGGCCAGCGGACATGATGTGATTCATTTTTTTCACTTCAGTTAGTGAGAGAAGCTATTTTTTGGGGGGTAAAGTAGCTAAAAAAACCGAGCTGTGAGGGGAAAAATGGGCAAATTTCAGTCAAAACATGGTAAGTCAGTGGATGTAGCTTGTAAAAAAAATACGAGGCTGAAGTTGGTTTTCAGTTTCGCCAGTTTCTTGTTCGAATTTCCCCGTTCCACCTTAAATGGTGCAGCAGTTCCATTCTGGTGGCTGAGGCGCCCGAATGGAACTGCTGCACCATTTAAGGTGGAACGGAAAAATTCGAATAAGAAGCTGCTTTCAGCCTCGTTTATTGTTGTTTTGTTGGCTCGTATTAAAGCTCAGACCTGTTCTGTTTGTGTGGATACAGCCTGCAGACGAAGAGAAAACCCTGAAGGTGAGTTCAGCACGTTTAAAGCACCTCAGCTCCAGCTTTGAACGCTCATGTGTTTCCACTCGGCTGTGGATTTCACTGATATCAACTTTTAATTTCACCTATTTGACTCCGTTTCAGGGGACAGTTTCGTCGTGAACGGCTTTATTTCAAAAAGAGGAGCTGAAGAAAGTGATAGATACGGCAGCGAGCAGAAAATGAGGAGCATTCAGGTAATTTTTGAAATTAAAAATGCACCGGCTGCCTTTTTCGACACTTCATCTAACTTTTTAACATGGTATGATGATTTTAAGATGCTATTTAGTCTTATCTAATATGTTTCTACAGCTTTCCAGTCATTTTAAAGCTCTGTTCATGCTCTAGAGGAGTTTATGATAATGAGAATGTTTGGTTATTAAAGTGGAAATCCAACTATTTTTCTAATTGTCTGCATAATTAAATGGTTGAGATGTAAACAGAGTCGTTCAGAGTGGTTTGGTGTGAAACGCTCATTTCTAGAGAAACTTACAGAGTCAGAACTGTTCACAGTGGTGGTGATAGGAACCAGACGTCCACCTCTAAAAGCTCCCTCACAGAAAGTTACTACAGGAAATGGTTATGAATTCACTGCCCGATGACTGAAACACTGTTTTATGATAGTTTAGAGAAGATTTTGGTATATAAAATGTATTTTTTAAAATGGGAGGAATGCAGGAAACTTGTTTTTACCATCATCAACATTCCATATAAACTCAGAAGACTCGTGTAGGTTCACTGGTGGTTCTGGATAGTAAATGAAATGTCTGTATTTGTGTTGTAGTCATGGTGACCCCTGGTTCCTATCACCACCACTGTAAAGACATCTGAACCATTTCACACCAAACCACTCTGAATCACTCTGTTTACATCTCAAACACTGAATGATGAGTCTATTAATAAGTTCAGTGCGATATGGTTGGCTATAAATGTTTGTGATCAGCTGGTTAACCTGAAGCTCTGGGAACCTTCATCTGTAGATGTTTCAGTATTTATTGATAAAGGCAGGCCAGTGTAAACGATCCACATAAGCATTGGTGCCTTATTTTGTGCTTATTTGTGGTGTAGTCAGTATTGAAAGTGCAGTATATGTGTTACCTTGTTCTAAAGTGGCTTTAAGGTTTGTTGTGTGTTTGTTGGGGATATTACTTGTTACAGTAATAGAAAATTGACTTCAGTTGTCAGGGATGGAACCGTGTAGAAATCAAATTGGAGAGCGACAGAAATGAGCATTTTGCAGTTCGTGGGTCATATTATTGGCTAATTAGCTTATTATGATAAATATGGAATGCAAATTGTTCTAAGAGTATTAATTAGTGGTTTTGTAGTCGACAATTTTTTTGCAAATTTTTAAAATGTGCAAAAAAAAACCTGGATGGAAAAAGCCTGTAATTCGAAAAAACACACAAATATCGCAAAAAGAGTTTTTACGCTAGCACAAGGTGGAAACGTTAGAATATCTCTACAACTGAAATGCGAAAATAGTGATGGAAAAGCGTTTTTCGAATAAACGTCAGGGTGACATGGAGATTTCAGCCCTCATTGGGCCATTGCTCGTCCTGCCCAATGTCTCTGAGCTGCAGACAACACGGCCATGAAAAGATGGCAAGTGGCTGTGAAGATGATTTTACTTAATCAAAAACCGAGTTAAATCTCTCCATCTTGTTCGTTTTGATGCAGCCCCTAATCAAGAAAGCCTACGTCATCTTAAGTTTCTTTGCATAACTGTAGTGGACGGAAACATGACTTAATTTGTTTTTTTCCTGCCAAAACTTCGTAAATGCACATAACATTTGCAAAACATTTGAATGAAACATGGCAATTGAAAACGAGCTTTGGAAAAAATGCTGTTAGGGCTAGCACTAAAATAATGGGAGCGTTTATATGCACTTAATAATCCGATCATATTCAGAAATGTGGCAGTTATCTGATAATTCAGATGCTCGTGTAAACAGAATACTCCTGTTTCCTAGATCGGATTAAGGCCGTTATCGAATTTCTAAAACTCTAATAAAGAGGCTAGATTTGAGCTCAGTAATGGGGTTTTTCAGTGCATGTGAACCCTTACTCTGATTTCTTTCGTTTTTCTCCGTTGACGCATGTGTGAAAACAGAACGCAGGCCTGGAAATAGCGAGCAGCATTGAACACAGCACCCGCGAGATATTTGATTACATCACCCGATCACCCCGGCCTAGTCAGAATGCACATGCCTTATAGAACATACTTCACACTTCAGTGGCCTTTACTGTTACTCTGTGGAGGCAAATCAATAGCGTTTCCATAGTGATTTATGAGGATTATGAATGTGCTCATGCTTACTCAGAAACCATTGCAGCGCATCCAACAATAAAGGCAGCATGGAGCTTCTTTTATACAGTGATAGGAAACGCAGTATCTCACAGAAAGCTCCAGCTCCACATGCTGATCCATTTTACTGATGGCCGTGGACGTGCACGGTCACCAAACTACTCTGAGGGCTGATTTTAATCAGAATGAATTGTTTGCAAATCGTTTGATTTTTGATATGGTTAAACAATAACATTACATTCGATTCATAATTAATACAATATAGCTAATCAATGCACATTGTCACAGTGTATTATTAAAGCCTTATTACTGATCATGTTTCCGCTTATCTCATATTTAGTGGCGTGGGAGTTGTCGTATTTCGCAGCGCTGTAGCAGGGCAGTGGATGTTTTTTGTGTGCTGAGCTTCACTGTACAGGGTTTGACAGCCTGGAACCCTGCATGTCAGTGTTTGCATGTGTGTGGCGGTCTCAGACGGCAGCGTTAGTGCCCCGCGGTCAGAGCCGTTTAGTCTGCGGATGTGTTGTTTAAGCCTTCAGCCGCTGGCGGCGTCTCTCGGCCTCTGAAAGGCTTCCATTCTTACACCCTGCATTACATCACTGCTATTAGTGTCATGTTTAAAGTGTGAGGGCCGGAGCACGCAGAGCCCGGAGCTTCAGAGAGGCGAGCAGGCGGGTAGTGTGTGACTTCACTGTCGAGGATGAAATCATCCCTGTTACCCTCCCACCCATGACATATTAGAGAGTTAATAGCTGATAATAGTTAACCCGTTTAAGGCCGATGCAAAAAAGGGGCCATTTCTGCCGTTTAGTGTAATTTTTTTAATCAGTAACACAATTTCTGAATGCTGTTGTTGTGTTTATGTTAATTTGTAAAGAATGTAATCTGGCAAAGCAGAAAATTCATGGAATTTTATTCAGTTTGTCTGAAACAGAAAGCCCATTAATGGGAATCGAAGTTGCACGTCAGTTGCAGTTTATCTTTACACTGAATACACAAAAGAATAATGAGCGCTAATGGATTCAAATTGTGCTCTGAATGTGCTCCCAGCAAAGAAAGAGGCCTCATGCATCTAATTATGCAGCGTAACACCCTACAAACACTGTGAAAAGCACACAGACAGAAAAATGATGTTAGCTTTGCTAACAGGTATGTGCAAATAATGTAACTCCTCTGGCGGCAGATTTAAAGGCCAGGGTTTTTTGTGGGAGAGGGTGTAACAAGGCAAAATAGCCCCCTAAAGAAAACGTATCTTTTCAGATTTAACACTATTTTACCATCATCAATACTCAAATTTTTTTTAAAAACTTCACAAAATGCTAAAAAGTCTGTCATTAGCATTCAGAAATTGTGTTATTATCAGAAAAGACAAATAGAATTGACAAATTTCTGCATCAGCCTTAAAGGGGAACTGATTTTTCAAAAAATTCTACATAATTAAATGCTTAGGGTGTAAACAGAGTCGTTCAGAGTGGTTTGGTTTGAAACGCTCTGTTCTAGAGAAACTTGCCGAGTCAGAATTGTTCACAGTGGTGGTGATAGGAACCAGACGTCCACCTCTGAAAGCTCCCTCACAGAAAGTTACTACATGAAATGGTTATGAATTCACTGCCTGATGTCTGAGACATTGTTTTATGATAGTTTTGTGGTAAATTTTGTGGCTTAAAAAGTATTTGAATCCATTTATTTTAATCCATTCATGGAGGAGGGATATATGCAGGGCATTGTAATGAAAAATAGTCCCCAAAGAAAACTTATTTTTTCAGATTTATAACTATTTTCTCATCATCAACATTCCATATAAGACACGTGTAGGTTCACTGGTGGTCTTGGATAGTAAATAAAATGGAAGCTAATGGACAGTTGCTGAATTTCTTGAACAAATGCCTGGACTGTGTGAACACATAATACAACTTTACAACACTGGAGCAACTTTTGTTTTCTGGCATCCGCCCACACTACTATGCTGAGAACTACGCTGATAAAGATTAGATTAATTCTTTCTTTAATTGGTTAATATTACTAGATCAGGGGTCGCAACCCAAACGTTAAGAAGAGCCATTTTGTCCTTTCGACAAAAATCAAACCACCTGGTCCATTTTACCATCTTGGCTGTAAATCTATCTCAGTATGTGCAGATGTACTAGTATAGACTGAAAATATAATATAAACGAAAACGCAGACTTACATTGCTCTGCTTTAAGCTTTAGCTCAGCTACAGCCCCTTTTCTCACATCTCCAGCAGGAAACTTTTCCTTAAGTAGAACAGTTTCTCGTAAAATGTCTCTCAACGTTTGACTTTTTACGAGGCTGAAGTTGCTTCTCATTCGCTAGCTTCTAGTTCGAATTTTCCCATTCCACCTTAAATGGTGCCTGAGATGTCAGAATGTAACTGCTGCATCATTTAAGGTGGAACGAGACAACTCGAACAAGAAGCTGGCGAATGAGAAACTGACTTCAGCTTTGTGACTTTTTAGTGTTTGTCAGTTTCTTGTAGCAGATTAAACATATCAGGAAACCAGCTGGAGTGATTATGAACGCAAATAGGTCCATTCATCTCCAAATTATCGATGTTCATTTCTTTGCCGTTTTGTTAGCTACTAGCTAGGCGAGACTGTTGTCTGTGTTGCTATGGTGACCAGCAGAGCTTTATTTTACTGTAAAGGAGGATTATTTTATTTTTACCTACAAATCTAATTCTGCTGTGGAGCCACATGTTATAATAATAATAATATCTTACTCACTGCCATATCAGTGTGTCATCAACCACCCAAATTATATCTGGACGGTCCTGTCCTGTGGTCAGAAACTGACTAATGATGAATGATAAACTGTACAGCGACAGATGAACTTCAGTCTGCAGTTGTACAGCTACATAGTGGAGCTATAGGGTAGGCATTTCTAATAAAGTAGCATGAACTGAGCATATTTTAGAGACCTACATGTACCTACAATATTTTCAGTACATTATATTTCAGTACAGCGTTCAGGCCGTGGTAAATGAACAGCGTTCAGTAACAGCAGGTTCGGGGAGGTGTGCAGGCGGGAGAGGGAGGTGTGCAGGCGGGGGGATTTCACTGTGGAAGAGTTATGGATTAAATCATGCCTGTTACCCACCCACCCATGACTTATTAGAGGTTAATTTGACATCAAACGCTGCCTCTCGGGAAAATACCAGCGGCTCCGTCCAGACGTTGGGCAGTTAGTGGGTGGGGCTTGTGCTTGATTTTTGGGCTTGACTTAGTGTTAGACAGCATGTGCATTACAGAGATGTTCATTCATTGGGTTAGGAAGACTCTCAATGGCAGCTAAAAATATAATAATGGCACATAATGTATTTGTATAGCGCCCTCCATAAATAGAAATGCAGCTGAAGTTGCTTTTGGGGCTGAACAATACTGAGAGCTCAGACGTTGGCGCAGTATTTTAGTTTCCTTGGTAAATCTTGGGTAAAAAAATTAAAACGTACAGAAAAAACTATTCCTATACGGAGTTAATGTCTTGGTGTATCTCTGATGACAAATTAAGACTGCATTATTTTGACCAGAATAAGACTGAATACTGAATAATTGATAGTAGTTACATGAATAATTAATGATAGTTGAATAGTTATAAGTGGATAATGAATAATTCATAGTAGACACTGAGTAATTCAAAGTGGATACTGAATCATTTATAGTAGTTACCGAATAGTTCAAAGTAGATACTGAATCATTTGTAGCAGATTCTGAATAATTCAAAGTAGATACTGAATCATTTATAGTAGTTACTGAATAATTCATAGTAGATACTAAATTATTTATAGTAGATTCTGAATAATTCAAAGTAGACACTGAATCATTTATAGTAGATTCTGAATAATTCAAAGTAGATACTGAATCATTTATAGTAGATTCTGAATTATTCAAAGTAGACACTGAATCATTTATAGTAGATTCTGGAGAATTCAAAGTAATTCCTGAATCATTTATAGTAGATTCTGAATAATTCAAAGCAGATACTGAATCATTTATAGGAGTTACTGAAAAAGTCATAGTAGATACTGAATAATTCTAGGTAGTTACTGGATAATGAGTAGTAGATAATTCTGAAAATAATTGGTGGCTAAATAATAAGTCAGAGGTTTAAAGGGTTAAGCTGAAACGTATTTTTTACTCTAGGAATGTCCAGCAGGTCAACATTAGATGACCTTAAATGGGCTTTTTAAGTGTTTTAATATAAGAAAGTCATTAGAAAGTTTGCCCGTGCGCTGACGGAGTGAGGCGAATTAACTTATCAAATAAACTGTGAGTGAGGAGATACAGACTCGCTCGTTTGTGCTGTTAAAACATGTTGCTGGAGTCGATTCACATAGACATTATTTCACAGCGATGAAAGGTCTTTTTATTTTCTTTGAGGGCTGGTTTGTGATTAATTGGTAGCAATAAAAGCCGCATTTAAAAGGATTCTTTCCTTTTGTTTGATATGTTTCGAAATTCGTTGATGGATTTACAGCATCTGGCGAAGAAACACCCCAGAACGATTTATGAAACGCTGTCGGTGCACAATTTAGCAGCCCGCTCACAGTTTATTTTACAGAGTCGTAAGTCATGTAATTTATGCTTATCAGAACAATAGCCCCTCTAATGCACTTGTATAATGAGCCATTGTTAGGAGAATGTGGCAAGGCTATTTTGATTGAGCGCTTTCCAGTAGTCTAATGCTTCGTTCTGTTTCTGAACGAGGGCCGTTTAAAGGGATGCATTGGCAAAAAATCAAATGTACAGGGTTTCTACCCTTTAGCCCAAATGTAGTCTAATAGCCAAGACTTGTTTGGTGTCTGAGGTCAGCTTCTTTAGTTTTGCACTGGAACTACAATGCTATTGTAGCTAACAGGTAATGGATGCTTATGATCAGTAATGAGCATGGTGCTAACTGCATGCCAGAATCATTGCACACTTGTTTCAAATGATGTGTAGTTGTTAGGTGACCTAATAGACTTGCTTAAGTGGTTTCTGACACTTAAGGACACACTGTTACCAAAACTGTGCATATACAGTGGCAAGAAACGGTACATAAACTTTATGGAACTACCTGCATTTATGTATAAACTCTGCTCCCCATCTAAGTTACGATAAAGAACAAACACAATCTATTTAAACTAATAACACAAATTAATGTATTATTACATTTTCCGTATTGAATACATCATTTAAACATTCACTGTGTAGGCTGAAAAAAAGTATGTGTACCCCTAGGCTAATGACTTGAGACTGAGGTGTGGGTTAGAGCTGCTTTGACTTATTAAAACCACTCAAACATTGAGGCCCAATCCCATTTCTTCCTTTTACCCCTACCCCTTGTTTTCGTTAGTTACATTTCCATCAGCGTTATTGAAAAATGCGTAGTATAACTGAAGGACCCCCAAAACATTAATGTTATACCAGCGAACAGCAGCATAACAGCGTCATCTATTGAAGAACTTCACGAAAGCAGCACTGAATTAGTGTGAAATATATGTTGTGGCTTTATGAGTCGGTTTCTGACAGGTTTCTTCATTAGAAATCTTCAGTGTGTCTGGGTGTTGCTTTAATTCTCTGCTCCTAATGAGTCCGTGGAGGATATAGTTCAATGATGCTCCACAAAATATTGTTGGAGAGGGAATAAAAAAGCCCTATTTTTAGACTGATGTGAACGTCTTTGAGAGTGAGTCAGTAAACACCTTTAAAAGCAGCCCATTTGAGAAGAAACTGAGGTTTGAATCCCTGCTTGTCTTCATGTTTAGTCACCAAGCAGCGTTAGCCAATCACTGCTGTGGGAAAGTGTTTAAATGCTTTATTAAAACATAATGGGCAGGAGATTAAAGGACAGAAGGGTTTAATGTTGCAAGCGCTTCACTGGCCTGCTCAGCAGTGTTCGACAGCTGTTGGTTGCCATGCTTTGTTATGGTTTAGAATAAGGCTCACCTGAATAATTTTGAATATTTGAGTATTAATTTATTCACTTTATGTTGATATTTGTTTTGTATTCAGAAGCTTTGTCCTCTTTTAAGCCACACAAATTGTAGCCTGAAAGAAATATCATTAACAAAACCCTTTAGATTACTCAGTTATTGTTAATTAGACATGTGCTGGTATTTGGTAATTTTGTAAACCGTGATATTGAATGCGCTTAGTAACTTTTATCATGGGACGTTTTGAAGTACTGTCACTGCAATTTAGTCAAACAAGCTGCAGTTTCACCTCAGATTTGTTACACAGAGCAGCTCTTCTTTCATGAACTCCTACTGCTCTCTCAAGCTTTGATCATGTGAGCAGAGGTTTTTAACAGTCACGGCAGCCACAGCACGGCAGAAGGAGAAGCACACACAAAAAAATTACCCATCCACAAAAAAAGGTGGGAGAAAATTATAAAGTTTACACGTCTGGTGAGAAGCTTTAATGCAAACTTTGAGCTGGAGCTTTCTGCTGGATCTGGCAACCCTGTAAGATGTGGGGACTGTTTTGAAAAGGAAAACAGGTATAATGACCAGTATTAACCAGTGAGAGGCGTTTAAAGTTAATAAAACTGAAAATCAGGGTTTATAGTCTTGTGGTCCTTCAGGAATTATCTTAATACTTATTTAACACCTTAAGTGACCGCTGGGCCTAAAGTTTTATTACAGATTATAATAATAATATTATAATAATCAGTAATAATATGATAATTATTGGTTCTTATGCTTCTGTAACCTAAGAATAGCTCAGCTAGTTTGCATTGAAGTACATAGTTACTGAATAATAAGCCTTAGTATGTAACAAGCTTTGGATTTTAAGGGATTAAATAGAAAATTTATATAGGAAGGTGGCACTGCTGGCTGCATCTATAGAATATGAAGTGCTAAGCTAACTTAGCGACATATTACTGCCAGCAGTGTTGCTAAAGCTCAACCTCTTGAACTCAACGTCTCCCCTGAATTTCTTTCTACATCTTGACAGTGTCCGACAGCTGTTGGTGGCTGTGCTTGGTTGCAGTTCACTGCGTTGTTGTGGAGTCATGGTTTAACCTCATCACCTCTTGGTTCAGCTGTAAGTTTGTGTTGAAAGTTTAAAGCCAGGGTCGTGTATTTTGCTACATGCACTCCGTGAGAGGAGCTTTGTTTGGGATTCACTTTCATAATGATGAAGTTATGATGGCAGAGAGTCAGCAGGAAACCTGATCTGTGAAACGTGTGTAATCACATTCTCACCTCAGACTGCGTGGAGTTGTTCAGTAATCTCTATTAGACTTGTGTATGTAGTTGCTGTTATTTATAAACATGGACTAAAGGAGAGACAAAATTCAGGCTTCAGCATGGCTTCTGCTACTGTTCTTAGCTGGGCTAATGTACTTTAGTTCATGTATATAGAAAAATGTGCATCACACAGTGTCAGAAACAACATAATCAGGTCTGTTAGAGATTCTGAGCAGCTCTACACGGTTTTAATTCATTTACATCCAGCATCTAAATTTAACATCATGAGTAAAAAACACAGAACTTGCTCTGATTGGTCTAAAGTAATCAAATGTTGTATAGTTATACAGACACCAAACATGTCTTGGCTGATCGACTACATTTGGAGTTAGGAGGGAAAACTGTTAAATGTGATTTGACACCAGACTTTCACTGATGAGAAAAGGGCCGTAATCAGCTGGCTGCTGTTTGGGCAGTCCTGTCCCTCCCCTCCCTCTGGTGTTTTGTCAGTGTGGATTTTGGGGGGGTTAAGATTCCTCTGCTGTCTGGCTGAAACTTCAAAGCTGCAGAGCTGGAGTTAGTGAAGAGCTTTGAGAGCTCCAGAGAGAGAGAGAGAGAGAGAGAGAGAGAGAGAGAGAGAGAGAGAGAGAGAGAGAGAGAGAGAGAGAGAGAGAGAGAGAGATGATATGTTTAAGGCTGGGCGTACACTACACAACTTTTAAAGTCAACAGATTTTTAAAACGAAGACCATCACAAACTTAATGTCAGCTGAACTGAAACTGTATAGAGAGTGATGTGACGTCTGGATCCATACATTATAAACATGCTCTTATTTGCCTGTGTTTTACACACAGATCCTCTGTCTCTGCACTAAAGAGACACTCGAAGGATCAGTTGCTTCTGATTGAGTTCACGACTTCTGGAAAAGCGCTTCAGATTGTGAAAATTTGTCAAAATGGTCAAATCAGGGTAAAAATCAGACAAAAAAATAATGTAGTGTATGCCTAGCAACAGAAAGAGAGAGAGAGAGAGAGAGAGAGAGAGCCTAACTGGAGAGAGAGAAAGAAGGACAAAAAAATAAAGTTAGATGATATACTGGGGGTGAGCCACACTACACAGAGAGAAAGAAAGATAGTAAGAGAGAGACACTAACTAGACAGTAAGAGAGAGACACTAACTAGACAGTAACAGAGAGACACTAACTGGACAGAAAGAGAGAGACAATAACTGGACAGAAAGAGAGACACTAACTAGACAGTAAGAGAGAGACACTTACTAGACAGTAAGAGAGAGACACTAACTAGACAGTAAGAGAGACACTAACTGGACAGAAAGAGAGACACTAATTGGACAGTAAGAGAGAGACACTAACTAGGCAATAAGAGAGAGACACTAATTGGACAGTAAGAGAGAGACAATAATTGGACAGAAAGAGAGACACTAACTAGACAGTAAGAGAGAGACACTAATTGGACAGTAAGAGAGAGACAATAACTGGACAGAAAGAGAGACACTAACTAGACAGTAAGAGAGAGACACTAATTGGACAGTAAGAGAGAGACACTAACTGGACAGAAAGAAAGAGACAACAACTGGACAGAAAGCGAGACACTAACTAGACAGAAAGAGAGAGACACTAGACAGTAAGAGAGAGACACTAACTGGACAGTAAGAGAGAGACACTAACCAGACAGTAAGAGAGAGACACTAACTAGACAGTAAGAGAGAGACACTAACTGGACAGAGAGAGAGAGACACTAACTAGACAGTAAGAGAGAGACACTAACTGGACAGAGAGACACTAACTAGACAGTAAGAGAGAGACACTAACTGGACAGAGAGAGAGACACTAACTAGACAGTAAGAGAGAGACACTAACTGGACAGAGAGAGACACTAACTAGACAGTAAGAGAGAGACACTAACTGGACAGAGAGAGAGAGACACTAACTAGACAGTAAGAGAGAGACACTAACTGGACAGAGAGAGAGAGACACTAACTAGACAGAGAGACACTAACGACAGAGGGAGAGACACTAACTGGACAGTAAGAGAGAGACACTAACTAACTGGAGAGAGAAAGATAAGTGGAGTGAGAGAAAAAGAGGTAGAGAGAGAAATGTAGATATACTGGAGAGAGAGAAATAAAAGAGAAAAAGGACGTTGTACACAACAGAAGGTAATACAAGTGAGAGAAAATTGGAAGAGAATTATGTAAAGGAATATAAAGGGGAGAGAGAGAGGGAGAGTTATATAGAGGGATAAAAAGGAGAGAGAGAGTTATGCGTGAGAGGAAGAGCTGTTTAGAAGTGAGGTAGGGAAGAATAGTTATACCTGAGAGAGAGAGAGAGAGCTACACAAACGAGTAAGACAGGCTGTTCAGCAAGAGGAAGACAAAATTAGAAAGATAAACATAGACAGGAGTTTAACAAAAGAGAGAGGATTAGAACGAGGAGGGAGCAGAGAGAGAGAGAGAATACAGGAAAGAGAGAGAGACTCACAGTTCAATAGCCTGAGTAAGCTGCAGATGAGAGCGCTGTTTGTGGCTATTATTTACTCCAAATCTGGTCTGTTCATCACAAATAGTCCCTCATAATCCACCTCTATCTGGCTCTGCTTAACAGGCTATTTAACAGCATTAATAGATGCTTCATATAAGGCATTAGGGGGCGTTATATTACAGACAGCACCTTTTTATCTCGAGGCACGCTACGTCTCGTGCTTAAAAAGAAGTAGGACCTCTTCCTCAGGGGCAGGTAAACACATTGATGAGTAGGTAAACACAACACAGCGAGAGACAGAAATTTTAGAAGTGTCGTAAATCATAATGGTGTTTCCAGCAGGTCTGAAACATTTCAAGATGAAAGAGTTTGTTGTAGTATGTGAGCATGGTTGAGGTTTCAGAATGTCTAGTTCACTCCACAGTCCATTCAGTCCATACAGTGGTGCTCATAATTTTGTGAACCCTTTAGAATTTTCTATATTTTTGCATAAATCTGACCTAAAACTTCATCAGATTCTCACACAAGTCCTAAAAGTAGAAAAAGAGAACTAAGTTAAACAGATGTGTAATAGTCTACAAGGTTGCAAAGGAACCCAGAAGAACACTGAACAACAATGGTGTGCATGGCAGGGTTGGAAGGAGAAAGCTGCTCCTCTCCAAAAAGAACATTGCTGCTCATCAGCAGTTTGTGAAAGATCACATGGACAAACCAGACGGTTATTGGAACAGTGTTTTATGGGTGGATGAGACCAAAATAGATCTTTTTGGTTGAAATGAGAAGCGTTATGTTTGGAGAAAGGAAAACACTGCGCTCCAGCATAAAACCCTTATTCCATCTGTGAAACATGGTGGTGGTAGTATCATGGTTTGGGCCTGTTTTGTTGCACCTGGGCCAGGACGGCTTGCCATCATTGATGGAACAATGAAGTCTGAATTATACCAGCATATTGTAAAGGAAAATGGCAGGACAGCCGTCTGTGGGCTGAAACTCATGCAGCAAGACAACGACCCTAAGCACACAAGTTGCTCTACCAAAGAATGGTTAAAGAAGAATAAAGGTTGTGTTTAGGAATGACCAAGTCAAAGTGCTGACCTTAATCCTGTAGAAATATTGTCAAAGGACCTGAATTAAGCAGTGCATGGGAGGAAACTAACTCATTTACATATATCCACCTATTCAGCCTACAGCAGTTTAGCTCCGCCCATTCATATTGACGTTCCGATTCCATTTGAATTAGGCACAACAAGGCAACCGATCAGGCGCAGTAACAAAGTCAGCCTGTTTGTAAGGAATAAAGAGAGGTTGGAAAATGGACACTGACCGTTTTTGGTACATAAAACAAAACAAATGTTTTAAGAGGACCTCAAAAACAACTAAATGTTGGAGATGGGCCCTTTTACTATGTTTATGTACTAATTCAAACTATTGTGAGGATAATTTAGTGTTTCTATGAAATGGCTAGAGAAAGCTTTCAGTCATGGAGCTCCACAGACAACAGTGAACGGAAGTGCACTTAAAGTTTCCTTACTGCCGCAGCAGTGACAGCGGAGAGGAGGCTGAGCTGGAGACGGAGACGCAGGCCAAGCGAGCGTTATGGTGGTTATGGCACGGAGCCTCAGGAGTGACTGCTGACTGATCAAAGAAACGGGCTGGAAAAACAGGCTTTGTTTTTCTTTGTCAAGAACGACAGGGAGAGACTGATTCAGAGGAGGACTTGGCTCCGTGTGAGAGGGGTGGGGGTGGGGGAGATTTTGACGGATCATTGCAGGTGTTGGAGCGCGGCGTGTGTAAACACCTGGCGTGAGGTAAAGACGGAGCGAGAGATCAGCGGAGGAGAGATCAAACTGGCGGTGCGGTGTGAGTGCCAGAAGAGCAGTGGCTGGCTGAGCTCTGGGGAAACCCTGTCAGAGCGCCTGTATGCGTGCGGAAGCAGAGTCAAGCTCTCAGATGGTTTTTAGAAAACACTTGTAAGGCTCCACTGTCCAGCAGCGCTGGAAACATCAACAGTCCCCGCCCAGTCCGGCCAGGATCGTCAGGCCTCTCTGTGAAGGTCCAGTCACGCCAGCCTTGTGTAACTAAGGATGCATGACTGTTCAAGGTGCCACTGTTCAAATAAAAATCACTATTTAAGAAGAAGGAGAGTTTTTACAGACTGACAATTCAATGAAAAGCCGCTTTTATATTTAAACAGACCATAAAATGTCATGTTTGTGATCGTGTTTACGAGTTACTATGTATGTCACACTTTGCCACTCAAGGATGTGTTGTAAAGAACGTGACGGAGAATGCATCTCAGTGTGGCTTTATTGCTAAATAGGCCAGGGGTCGGCAACCCAAATGTTAAGAAGAGCAATTTCGTCCTCTAAACAAAAATCAAAACGCTTTGGGAGCCACAACATTTTATGTCCATTTTATGTCCATTTTTATCTTGGCTGTAAATACATCTCAGTATGTGCTCATGTCCTAGTAAAGGCTAAAAAATATAAGCACTTTCTTTGCTCTGCTTTAAGCTTTAGCTCAGCTATAGCCACTTTTCTCGCATCTCCAGCAGGAAACCTTTCTGCAAAAGTGGAACAGTTTCTTGTAAAATGTCTCTCAACGTTCGACTTTTTATGAGGCTGAAGTCGCTTCTCATTCACCAGCTTCTTCTTCGAATTTTCCTGTTCCACCTTAAATGGTGCCTGAGGTGCCAGACTATAACTGCTGTGCCATTTAAGGTGGAATGAGAAAATTTGAAAGAGAAGCCGGCGAACGAGAACCTGACTTTTTAGTTTGTTAGTTTCTCATTGTAGATTAAACGTATCTGGAAACCAGCTGGAGTGATTATAAACGCAAATAAGTCCATTCAGCTCCAAATTATCAATGTTTGTTTTAAATCTTTCTTTTTGCTGTTTCTTTAGCTACTAGCTAGGCGAGACTGTTGTCTGTGTTGCTATGTTGACCATCAGTCTGCTCACCAACCTTCAGGCTTAAAGAGTGAATTAGCAGTTCTACATTAACTCCAGCATTTAAGATCATTTATTGTTAAACTGTGTTGAACGATCAGCAGAGCTTTATTTTACTGTAAAGGAGGATTATTTTATTTTTACCTACAAATCTGATTCTGCTGTGGAGCCGCAACAGGGCAGTAAAAGAGCCGCAAGCAGCTCCGGAGTCGCATGTTGCCGAACCCTGGAATACTAATTTAGCTGATGTTAGCTAGTTCCAGAAACAATGGAAAGAAATATCTCTGTTGGCGCATCATCTACTCAGGAGAGTCCAGTGTTGTACCAGTTCCCTCGTGAAGAGGCAGCATCCGTAGCTCATCCATAACAAATAAACTACCGAACGTTGTTACGTTCACAATTTCTGTTGTTTCTATACTGGCTATTTGTTAACAGTAACTGCAGGAATCACAAATATAATCTAGTATCCATATGTCTGCATGATGTGCATGTACACATATGCGAAGTCAGAATTCAGCACAAAACTGTAAATGACTGTTGAATCTTAATGTTTTAGTTCTGCAGAATTTTTTTTTTAATTTGGTGGAATTATTTTTTAATGTGAGGTGTTTCTAGTAAAATTAATAATTATAAAACTGTCCATTTTTTTAAGAAAAAACAGCAGATTGTTATGGGCTGATGCTCAAAGCTTCAGTACTGGTATCGTGGTATTATACCATCTGTAGCTCCTACAGTTCTGATTTTCTGCTTTTTGTCGGTAAATAGTTGTTTTCTGTGATGTTTCAGATGGCGGTATGTTTTAAAATACGACCTTCGCTCCTTCTGTTCCAGGCGAAGAGATATTTGGTTTGGATTCTTTTGGTGTCGTATGTAAATATGAGAGTATGTGTTGGTGTAATTAACTTTCTGGCCCACTTTAGTTCCCAAATGTAGTCGATCAGCCAAGCTAATGTTTAGCGTCTAAAATTTGCATCTTTATTTTTGCACTGGAGCTTTGAGGCTAATTAACAAGTAGTGGTCAAACCATGTGGACTTACTTATGTGTTTTCTTAAACTGTATCACATTACAAAAATACACTAAAGTACATTAGCATAGCTAAAAACAGTAGTAGTGCTTATCTGAAAGAGTTTTGTCTGTACTTGGCTGGCTGATGTTTGGGGAGCAGGGAAAGTTGTATAAATTAGATTTTTCTCCCAACTGTTCCTTTAATCAAGCCCAGATATCCGCTCAGTGTAACAGTGGATTTCATCATTTCAGATATTCCTCAGTGCTTTGTTTTGCTTTCCCACCCTCTTCCTCCACCTTGAGAAGCAGTGGGCATCCTCCTCCTCCTCGGACCGTTTTCCAGGATGGCAAACGTGCTTTTGTGGCTTTGTTTTTCTTTTTTAGGAGACTGGAAGGCGTTTGATGAGTTTTTGGAGGGTTTTTTCCCTCCCCTCTCTCCCTTTTCCGCCCTGGTTTTTTTTGGACCTGGCTTCAGTAGAAGTGGAGCTGCGAGCCTTCATCTCTGAATGAAAAGCATGTGGCCGGGGTCCAGAACAGCGGGGTCTTTCAGCAGGCCCCGCTCGCGACTGGAGTTTATACAGCAGAGATCATGCAGGAAAAGAGGAGTGGAGAAGAGAGGAGAGGAGTGTGGGGGGTGGACGGGGGTGGGCCTGTTTTTCTGAGGCCTTTGAAGGGGGTTTGAGGGGGGCACCATTTGAAGAGCGAGAAGATTTTGGGGGTAGACAGTTGGGACATTTGGTGGTGATAGTTTTGTGTGGTTCTTAGTAGAAACGGCTGTTTTAACCAGCTGTACTATTTAAATATCCATGTTTTTAACTGGATGGTTTTCAGATACGGCAACAAAAAATTTTTATATTGTTGAATGAATTAAAAAGGAAAACACTTTCTTTTATTCTGTGCAGATTCGATCATATGTGATCTGTACCTGATAGTTTGGTTGATTTGGTGATGTAACACACTACCTCTCGCTATATCAGTAGTGTGTTAAAGATATTATTAATAATGGAAGAATAAACACTCGAAGATGGTTCTTCAAGGGTTCTTTAAGGATGCACTCTGAGGGCTCACTTGAAAAACACCTTTTTTAGGAATGTAAAATATGAATGTTCATAAATATGGAGGAATGATGTATGGAATAATAAAAGTATTGAGTATGAAAGTACAGATGTGTAAAAGCAAAGTATGGAATGTTGAAGTATGGATGGAAATAAGTATGAAATCATGAAAGTATGAAGTATGGAATTATAGTAGAATGAAGTATGGAAGTATGAAATGTATGGAGCCCTGCTGGACATCTCATATAAATAAAAATAAGGCGTGGCCACGACTTAGTAAGGCATGAGAACGAGATAATTAAGACGTGGCCATGACTTAGTAAGCATGGGAACCAGATCCTAATGCATGGCCATGGCTTAGTAAGGCATGGGAACCAGATCCTAATGCATGGCCATGGCTTAGTAAGGCGTGGGAATGAGTTAAACAAGCCTTGGCCACAGCTTAATAAGGCATGATCTCGTTCCCACACCTTACTAAGTCGTGGCCATGCATTATTTCTATTTATACCGGATGTCAACAGCAGGGCTCTGTAGAAATGTAGAAGTATGTAAGCATAAAGTATTTAAGGAATACTTGGAAGTATGTAAGTAGGGAAGAATAAAGTATGGAATTCTAGAATAATGAATGGAAGTGTGAAGTACTGATATGCAGTAAAGTATATAGAGGAATGAAGTATGGATGTGCAGAAGTGTGGAAGACTGAAGAATGGAATAATGAGATATGGAATTATGGAAGAATGAAGTATAGAAGTAGTAAGTCTGGATGTATGAGAGAGCAGTAATACCGTATGTTTGTGTTTTTGGAAGCTGGTTATTGGTTATAATTCATCACTGATTGTGTGTGTGTGTGTGTGTGTGTGTGTGTGTGCGTGAGTGTGTGTGTGTGCGCGTGTGTGTGAGATGAATGAAGGGTCCTCAGGATGAAACACTCCGTGCCTTTGAAATGTTTCTTCCACATTCGAGGCGTCTGTCGGCCGGCCAAAGCAAACAGCGGCTTCTAATGTCAACACCTGCCCAGCCAGCACTCTCCAGAGAGAGTGTGTGTGTGTGTGTGTGTGTGTGTGTGAGGAGGTAAGAGCGAAGAGGAAAGTGTGTTCTTGTGTGTTCTAAGAGCTGACGTCTGGAATGTCTGTGTGTGATTGTATGTTTTAAAACTTTAGCTTGTAGAACGTATGTGGACTCACTTTTTCAATGATAGTGGAAAGGCAGTCAGAATTTTGGGTAACACTTTATTTATGATTAATAAACACTTAACAGATTATCGGTAACACAACAACAACATATCAGTGAAGTAGCAGTAGTGAAACATCTGAATACATTGAAGTAAATATCTTGTAGATGTTCTGTTGATACAGTACTTACACCCAACCTTACCAACCTACACAAAACCTAACCCTCACCCTGACCCTAATCCTAACCTTAACCTCAACCTAAAACTCAATCCTAACCCTCATATGTTTTTCACATGTTACTGAGAGTCTGTTGAGTGTTTGTTTCATCTAAAAGGACCACTCAAAATATAGTGTCACCCGGTTTTGAAGTACTTAAAGAGTCATAGAGAGACAGAGAATTTAAAAAATCAAATAGTAAATGTAAAAGATTTCTAATGTGCAAATTTGCTTTTTTAGTAGTGTTTAAATTAGTGTTTTAGCTGTATACTTCACCAGATCCAGCATCTTATGCTTTGATCAGAGTTTCTTCTCTGTCTAGTCCTATTAAGGAAGCATAGAAGGACTACTGCAGCCGGCTAAAGGCTAACGCATACCAGAAGATCTCAGTGTAGCTGTAGCACATAAAAAGAGTCGCAGAAACGAATCTCAAGAATAAGTAAGAATCTCAAACTCATTTTAGATTTTATGAAAAAAACATTTATCAGATTTGGTATAAGCTGACACTTCACAAACTTGCCAAAAGTTATGAATTGAAATCCAAAGTATTAATAACATTAGTGGGGTAGTAACATTAGCTGAGGTGAAAACAGACAATTCGTATTTGTCTGTTTATGCTAAAAATGTTTAGATTGATGCCTTTTTCAGTGTAAATTTTAAGTTGACTTCAATGGATTTGTGTCTCATCTGTCGTCTGGCGTGTGGCAGCCTGTAGCCGTAAATGTTCTATGTGATGTCTTTGTTTTTTGTTTTGTTTTGTTTTGTTTGGGCCAGATAAGGTGATGATTTGAATATTTTTGCAAATTCACATATCAGATTTGACTGAAATCCTTAATGCTGCGTTCACATTAAAGCAGTAGATGAATGACGGCAAATTGGATATTCCATTGTTTTCACTGGACCAGCAGAAAATTCTGCCAGAACTCCAGCGATCAGTGAAACGTCCCACCTTTTCCCACTGACTGCGGGGGTGAAATAAACCAGATGTTTATTTTCTTGGGAGGCATGGACACCGAACATCTCATTGTTGAATACCAGGCGCACCAAGTATAATACCTTAAAGCTGCACAGTATAGGTTTTGGGGATTTGGAGACCCCTCTGGTGGAAATGTGTAAACACCACATAGAGAAGATTATGTAGCGTGGGTTGTGCTTCTGACCCCTTCCTCGAGTGGATGAATCTGATGTTTGAAAGAGAATTCAAGGAGAACTTGGTGAAGGACGAGTCTTCCAAGGATTTGAGTGAATTATCTACTATTGTCATCATATCTTCATCAGTATAATGTTGATTTTGACGTCATTTGAGACCTAAACATCGAGCTGGACCTTCTATTTGAGTGTGTGTGTTACGTTAATACGTAAAGATGTACAACGTGGTGTGAAAAACTCCCGACCCGACGCCTCTGACTTTTAACGATTATTTCAGGATTTACAGGGCGACTCGCAGCAGCACACACTCGCCGTATTTTTGCCTATTTTTATTCTCCGCACTCAGTAATGAAACTTGTTTTAGTTTTAACAAAAAAATTACATAGTTGACACTGTTAAATTTCTCCTCTGTCACCATAGCAACGTGTAAATACAGAATTATAGGTGATCATTTTGTTCATAATTGGTCATTCATATTTTTAAGACCTAAAATTCTCTAATTCTTCAATATTGTATTTGTGGAGATGTTCAGTGTGGAGTGTGCGTATGTCAAACCCCCCACCAGAGTGCTGACCTCCCCCCACCCGAGTGCCCCTCCATGCACACCCGAGCATTGCTTCATGTTTGGCGTTTGATGGAAAAAGCCGTTCAACCCTGCAGGCCCGTAATGTGTTTATTTATTTAGAGGATATTTATACTGTGAAAGAGCTTTGAAGGTGTTTGCTTACTTTTCTCCAGATCCTCCTCTAACCTCTCCCTCAGCTCTAAGGGAGGGTTTCTCCAGCGGGAGCACTGATGCCATCTACAGCGGGCATCTGGATGGCATTTTTCTAGAGGGCCACCCAGATCGATAGAAGATAAGGAGAATGATTAATTATTTCATGTTGAAATTCCTACTTAAAAGAGTCAGTTTTCAAATATGTGTAAGGCCAGCTTGTATTTTTTGTGTATTGTTTGAACAAAGCACAAAAACTATTTATGCGATTTTTGTCAGATTTTACGAGTAATTTCAGATGTATTGGAAATGTTACTGCGGCTTTTACTTTCGTGTTTATTTGTCTCTCCTCATTCAAAGAGATAGGATTCTGGTTGTGAGTGGAATGAGCGGTGTGGTTGGTGAAGCACAGAGAACCTGTTGATGTGATTGTTTTTCCTCTGGTTTTATATTAAGCTTATTTCATTTAATAGTCTATTCAGGGGGTCTTAACTTTAGGTAGTAGTTATTTATTTACAATAACGGTTAATGTTTTGTAGCTAAGTAAGTTAGAGCATTCATTAATCCGCGTAGGTATTCATAATAGATTAACACCTTCTTACACGAAGCTGAAGTTAGATTCTTATTTGCCAGCTTCTTGTTTGAATTTTCCCGTTCCACCTTAAATGGTGCAGCTTCAGGCATCAGAAAGTGACTGCTGCTCCATTTAAGGTGGAACGGGAAAACTCAAACTCAAAGAAGCTGGCAAAAAGGAAGCCAACTTCAGCTTGTCCTTCTTACTGTGTTTTGGGGGGGTTTATTTAATTTTTGTGTGTATTAAGATTAGAAGTGATTCACACATGGACTGAATACTTTCCTGCTGGTATGAACGGCTAATTATCACGATCAGTTATTAAAGTAATAAAAGCTACCGAGAGCAGCCCATGCAACCTAATCTATGTCTGAGGTTTAATACTAAACAAATTTGGTGAAAATCGGTTGAGTAATAAGGAAGTTGTGGCTGGTTTAATCCTGAGACTCATCGTCTCTCAATACAAGTGAATCTGTTCACAAGCAGATCTTGACCTCTCCAACATGGCGGACGGTCAGACATGTCGCCTCAGATAGAGAACAACAGACAGCGCAGCATCTATGTATGTATATCTGTGGCTGATCTACACGGGCTCTTATTTGTCATTAGCAGCATCAATAAGGCTACATGCTCTTGCTAATCTAACACTAGTCAATCTTCGATGACTCTCATTCATTATTAGCAGCAGTAGCAGGGTTACGTGTTCTTCTTATTACCTGTTTCCCACTGATTCCCGTTCAATTTTAGTAGCGTTAATGGGGTTAACTCTGCCGTCTCTGATGTGGGAGGAGAGAACATACCTGGAGCTAAACTCTCCTCAGCCCAACTGACAGTTTTGGCCCGGTCCATTGGATCTGATCCTGCGTTTGATCTCTTGGAGCTTTCAGCCAAGTGAAACACTGGGCGACTCCAGGGTTATTACATTTTAGTGCATAAGGTATGTTTCCATATAAACTTGTTCCCTCATCGAGTGCTTTCGTTCTCATCCAAGTGGACTTTATTTTGTGAGGCTTTCCTGCAGTCGGGGGGGAACAAGGGATATTTTTTGTTGTTGTTAATGTTGTTATAGATGGTGTCATTGATTGAAAGCCTTGTTTCTAAGGGGAAAGACAAAAACACTAAAGCCTTGACTTCAGTATATATAAATAAGGTCTATATTTCTTCAGTGAACTCCTTTGCTAAAAGCCTTCAATGAGAAAATCAATGAGATGTTGATACTTGTGTCGTTGTTGCTCACTGATTGCATATATTTTGGAGAAACAGTTTGCAGAAGCTTGAAAATAGTGTTTTGAATATGACCTTCTGATCTGTTTCATCCTGTAAAGGCATACGTTGTATGCAAAAGTTTGGGCGCCCCTGGCAAATGACATGCTTTGTAGATTTTTGAAGTGAAATGAAATAAACGCAACATCTGCAGCAAATATAAGTAGATAACATTTTCTGCAAATGTCTATGCATGGTTACTTTATATTTGATTTACTTAAAAAATGAGTAATGTGCAAAAGTTTGGACACCCGTACAAAGTACCTGACACCCATTTGGCAGATATCACAGCTTGCAGACACTTTTTGTAGCCATCTAAGAATCTTTCTCTTCTAGTTTTAGGAGTGTTCATCCCCTTTTCTTTGCAGAACACTGTAGTTTGTTGATGTTCTTCGGGTGTCTTGCATACACAGCATGTTTTAAGATCTCCCCTCATATTTTCAGTGACATCATGGGACTGTGAGGGCTTTAGCTTTAGCTTGCATTTCTTGAAGTAGTTCTTGGTGTATTTTCAGATGGTTTGGATTTTTGAAGCAAGTCTCTTTTCAGCTTCAGGTTCTTGACTGGCTGTGTCAGAATTCACTGATATTTCATGTAATCCGTTCTTCTGTCTACCTGCGCAGTGTTTTTTGTGTCACTGGTTGCCATGCAACCCCAAGGCATAGTACATCCACCTCTATGCTTAACAGTTGGCATCCAAACATTTTGATCATTGTGATGAAGGAGTTCCATTTTTACTTCATCAGTCCACAGACCTCTTTTCCAAAATGCCTCTGGCTTATCTAGATGTTGTTTTGCACACTTCACACGTTTACTTTTGTGACACGTAAGGTTTCCTTCTGATGAATTTTTCATGTAGATTATGTTTGTGCTGGCAATGCTGCACAGTAGAATGGTGCACCACCACTCCTGTATCAGCTAAACCTTCTGCAGGTCTGTTGCTGTCAAATGGGGGTTTTGCTTTACCTTTCTGTCCAGCATTTGAGCAGCTCTATCTGAGAGTTTTCTTCGTCTTCCCGGATCTTGCATTGACTTCAATAGTTCCTCTTTCTTACTGACATTTTAGACAGTGAAAAGGCAAGTTGGATGCACTTTGATATCTTTTTATAACTTTTCTCTGCTTTATCAAATAGCTTCATTTTCAGATCCTCAACCAGCAGTTGAGTGGAACTGGAAGAGTCACAGAATTTATTGTGCTCTGGAATTGTGGTCTGCCTAAGGCCTAATGAATTAATTTAACTTCTGGAATGGTGTTTAAACCTTTGTACATGCTTTATTTACCTTTTTTATTTTTCAGAAAATTAATCAAATATAAAGTGTAACACGTTATAAACGTAACATAAAAACGTTATAAAGACTTTCTCCAGGTTATAATCAGTGAATAATCCTGTTACAGTGTTTGAGAAGTAATTAGTAGTTTGTTACCAATTACTTTTTTTGAGTATTGACCCCAACACTGTTAATTAGATGTGCAATAATATTGTTCAGAGCTCATTCGCAGTTGTGTAGGTCTGAACAAATGCAGAACCCCACCCCCCCCCCACCCCCTTTCCCAGAGAGCTTTTCCTGCCGAAACTTCATCCTCTCTCCACATTCCAGAAAGCCTGCTGTCCCTCCAGAGTGGGGCTTCAGACATCCTAAACCCTAAAGCTTCCTGTCTGTTCACCACTCACGCTGGAACAGGGACGGAGGCGGGAGCTTCGGGCTGGAATTCGCTTTTTACTGAATCTCTCTAGTTGTAGGATGTTACTTTTGCAGTTTTGCACAGATATCATGCTTGAGCACTTT
This sequence comes from Colossoma macropomum, assembly GCF_904425465.1. Taxonomy (NCBI): domain Eukaryota; kingdom Metazoa; phylum Chordata; class Actinopteri; order Characiformes; family Serrasalmidae; genus Colossoma; species Colossoma macropomum. Next base: position 4,874,044 of record NW_023494809.1, read on the forward strand.
GAGCACTTTGCGTTTTCATCAGTGTCCCATCATGATCAGCATTGTACATAACATGTTCTGATGGCTTTTCATGTATAACGTTTTGGTTTCGGGCTGCAACTAATGGTTATTCCTGGAACTAGCTAATATACAGTACCGTTCAAAGTCAGTGATGTTCATTTACTTAATTTCCGGTCAGGAAACCAAAAATTAATGTCAGGAGATGTTTATGAGGAGATTAGATAGAAGATAATCCACTTGAATAAGGAAGGAAAAAGTCAAAAGAAAACAAGTGGTAAAAAAAGTTTCCAAAACTGGAGCTTAAAACTGATTAAAAGCTGCAGAGAAAATAGGGCTCCTAACAATCACCTGTTAGGAATCTAACTGTGTCTTCTGTGGTTTCTAAGGGAAAAAAACATTAACGTACACTTGAGCTTGTATGTATCGGCTTTACAGTGACTCTTTCAGTAAAGAGTCCTGACATAGAGCTGCCACCGCTGTTTTCCATTCCTAACAACTAACCCAAACCTGCTTAGACTACGACTAAAAGAACTGGAATATTGTTTTTTTCCTGTCTTAAAGGGTCCCATAAGAAATCAAAACGTGATTGGTTGTTTCCCTTGTCACTTTCTAATTATGTTGGTAGTTAATCTAACATGTAAGACCTCCAGGCAAGCTCCTGAAGTCCTAACCAATGGCAGAGCTCGCTCGGCTGTGTCTACCTACATACCACAGAGAGAACAATCCTAATTTTCTGTTGGCCATTTCAAGAATTTACTGTTTACCCTTTTGTTTCCAACCAGAACTTAACGATGAAATAGAAGTATTACTACAATACTGGAAAAGTTTAAATACAAGCATGATGAATATATTAAAGCTGCACTATGTAGGAGTTGTATGGTGAGCGTGCGCTGCTGCGATTCGCTCTGTAAAGCCTGAAATAATCGTTTAAAATCAGAGGCGTCGGGTCGGGAGTCTTTTACACCACGTTGTACGTCTTCATGTATTAACGTCACACACACAGATTCAAAAAGGAGGTCCGACTCGATGTTTACGTCTCAAATGATTTCAAAATCAACATTATACTGATAAAGATATGATGACGATAGCAAATAATTAACTCACATCCTTGAAAGACCCGTCCTTCACCAAGTTTAGACTGAGCTCTCTTTGAATTCTCCTTCAGTCATCAGATTAATCCACTCAGGGAAGGGAACCGAAGCTCAAGCCACGTCACAAAAATTTTCTTCCGCCCGGTGTGTGCAGTTACACATTTTCACCAGAGAGGTCTCCAAATCCCCAAAACTTGTATTTCATGTATTTCCCAGGAATAATCAAACCTTCCCTGAAGGCCTAGAAGGCTCTGAGGGTTCCCCACTGTTATGAACATTATAGAGGACTTTTGTTTTTAGGTAAACAATGTGTTGAATCGACTTTGTCAATGAGCTTTAGCCTTGTTTTGGTTTTCTCTTCCTTTCCAGATCTATTTAAGGTTTTTTTTTTCATGGCATGAGAACAAAAACAGCCCAAAGTGAACAGAAGTGTTCCGTTTTCCTCTCGTTCTAAGTGGAGCCTCCCTCTCGCAGGCCTCCTCACACGTGTAGGTACGGCCATTATTCTGCTCGTAAAGCCGCCCGCTCACATCTGAGAGTGGTTAGCTGTCGAAGCATCGGGCGCTTCAAAGCGTTGGGCCGCTGTGCAGACGGAGAGAGAGAGAGAGGGGGGCTGGCCCGGACCCCCACATTCCTTGCAGATGGGGAATGGCTGCAAATGGGCCACTGTTATCCAGCCTACTCTCTCCATCACTGCACACTTCCAGATGTGTGCGGCCGCGGAGTGGCGGTCAGCGGAGGGGCCGATTCAGGGTCGCTGCTGTTCGCTCGTGGGTTTCGTGGCTCTGCGGTAACAATGTGGAGTTTTATTAGAAGAGAACCTACGACCATGTTGTGTTTAATACCTGCAGGTCTGGAGCTGTTACTGTGGTTTTACTGCGCTATTTAAATGTAATTAGGTAATAGTTAATTACAAAGTTACATCATTAATTACATTTATATTCAATTTCCATTTTATATGGAGAGCTTTGAGTCTGCACTTCTGAGTTTTTCCATTTGTTTTAGCATCAAAAATGACAAAAAACATGGCAAAAAGACAACTGAAAGAAAATACTGTTCTACTCTCTCTCTTCCTCTCTACCTCTTTTTCTGTCTCTCCTATTTTCTTTTTCTCTCTCGCATGTTCTCCTCCTTCTCTAACTCCTTCCTTCTCCGCTCCCTCTCTTTTTTCTCTTGCTCTCTCTCTCTCACCTGCTTCGTCCTTCATTCTTCAACGCAGACGGGTGTGTGAGTGCTTCGAAATATGCTGATTTCTTTATGAATAAACTTGTTTTCCCTTGAAAGTGTCTGTCTGCGAGTGATCAGAACAGGTTTTTAACAGATATGTGACAGATATCTAACATGCTGCTGTCGCAGTGAGTTTACTTTCTTCCTTTCGTGTCAGAGAGAGTGTCTGAAACAAGCTTTTACAAGCTTCGAAACATATCAGAGGCCGCAGTAGAGAGTAACATTCCAAAACCAGGGCACAGTCTGTACAGTCTGGATAAAGATCCACATTTGTGATTTTATTGCTACATATGCAGTATATTTAAGTCACACTGATGAATAAATGTGACCTGGTTAAAGACTGACCTGCATTATGGCAGTCACACCTGACAGCCACTGGGCTATTTGGTTTGCCAGGGTGGAGCAGAAATTGGGTGAGTATAAGTGGTCCTGATGGAATTTTTGGCAACTGTAGAAGGTGCTGATATGATTTTAGGCAAATGTAGGTGGTCCTGATGTGAATTTGGGTAAGCGTAGGCCATCCAGCATGATTTTAGGTGACTGTATTTGGTGTTGATGTGATGTTGGGCAAATGTAGACCGTCCTAATTTGATTTTGGGTGAGTGTAGTCTGTCCTGACAGGATTCTGGGCGAGTGCAGGCTGTCATGATGTAATTTCGGGGGAGTGTAGGCGGTCCTGATGTGATTCTAGGCGGGTGTAGACCATCCTAGTGTAACTGTAGGTTATACTCATGTGATTTTGGTTGAGTGTAGGCAGTCCTGGTGGAATTTTGGGCAAGTGTAGGGGGTCCTAATGGAATTTCGGGCAAATGTAGACTGTCCTAATGTGATTTTTGGCGAGTGTAGGCTGTCTTGATGTGATTTTGGTTGAGTGTTGGTGGTCCTGATGTGATTTTGGGGGAGGGTAGGCTGTTGTGGTATGATTTTGGTTGAGTGTTGGTGGTCTTGATGTGATTTTGGTTGAGTGTTGGTGGTCTTGATGTGATCTTGGGTGAGTGTTGGTGGTCTTGATGTGATTTTGGTTGAGTGTAGGCTGTCTTGATTTGATCTTGGGTGTGTGTTGGTGGTCTTGATGTGATTTTGGGTGAGTATTGGTGGTCTTGATGTGATTTTGGGTTGAGTGTTGGTGGTCTTGATGTGATTTTGGGTGAGTGTAGGCTGTCCTGGTGTGATTTTATGACCAGAAATTAGTTTTGTTTTGTTTTTTTTTTCACATTTTTCGCATCTCTTCTCATTCAAGCAAATTGGCTTTTTTGCCAGGCAGATTTGACACTTGTTCAGTGCATCAGCAGCTTTATTCTGACCACAAGAATTAACGTAGATTGCTTTGGTTTCATTACATCATTATAATGTAAGAATAAAAACATAATAACTTGATATCATTAACATCAATTTGACCATAATAATTCTTCTAGAGGGTAAAGAAGCAGATTGGTGGTGTAGTTTAGGTGCTGCTTTGCTCTGCCTCTCATTTATTTCCTTCCTCTCGGTGTGCTAACCTCTCCCTGATGTTGATTTGGGAGGAGCTGATGGTATCAGGCTGAAGAATGTCATTGTATCAGCAGATCTTAGTGTTTACCCCCATCCTCTCACCATGAACTCCCGCTAGCACGTCTGCTGACACCCAATTACCTCCCCCCACCTCCCGCCTGTCCCTGATCACTATCACCGGCTCTGTCACACGCCGCTCTGCTGCCGCTTCAGGCTAAAGTCCCTGACCTTCAGCAAATAATGGTTATTTTGCTCTTAGACAGTTTTTCAGAGCTCTGCTTGCTCACTGGGGCTGCTTTGTGAGAGTAGTGACTGCTTTCGTCATATGAACATTATAGAGCAGGGGTCTTTAATTAAAATTCAATAAGGTCCAGTAAGAGAAAATTTCCTCAAGCGAAGGTCCGGAACATCATAATGTCTAACTTGCATCATGATTCAGAGCCATATACTGTTTACTGAAGTAGCCTAGCAGTTATTTCAACATCTTATACAGTCGACAACTGAATGTCGAATCAAATAAAGTACAGTTCAGTGATATTTCAACATCATTTATGGTCAGTTTTCTCTTTTTAGAGCACAGCATATGTGGAATAACTTCCCTCTGACTCACTTTCTTCTCCGACTGCTGTTTCTCGCCTCGTCCCTCCCCTGTGTGTGCCTTACTCACTCGAGTCTCAGTGCTCATTATAATACACAGATATGATTGGCTGAGTAGCATCATGTGTGATATTTACAACGCATGCGATTGGTCTGTGAGTCTGCCGGGCCGCTAAAGCTACTGTAAAGGCTAGAAAAGCTACGCCGATTAAAATAGGACCACCCTGTCAAAATGAACGAATTCTCCATAGTTTAACGGTTATAGGTCCAGGTCCGCATAGGACAGCGTCTGGGTCCGGACTCGGACCGCGGTCCACCTTTTAGTGACTTCTGTTATAGAGTGCCTTTTAATACAGATGTGTAGTGATATTGGAATCATGTCAGTATCAGACAATATTTGCTTAAAAATATGAATTGACATCGGATTTTTAATGATATATCTATTGTACTCTGAAAGAGCTGAAAGTTTAGGCAATGCTGATGTGATATTACATTAAAATATCTGCATTTAATTAATTGTACTGCATTTGTAACCATATAAAATAAAAAAGATATATATCTGTAAAACTAATCCAGGTAGAATTAGTCCCATTTGAAATGTATAACCTATATTTTCATTTTTTATCAACATTGATAAAATGTATCTGCATTGGCAGATATGTACAAAAAATATTGGTTATGTATTTTTATTTGCAAATGGTACTAAGATCTGAAATTTAATTGGTTGTCCAGATTTATCTCTGTCAGTAAATATAAACAGCATTTTCAAAAGAATTACCTGTGGTCAACCACTGAAACTGTCCTTTCTTCTGTTATGATCAGAAGCCAAAGGTCTCTTAAGATGTCAGAATGTCTTTTATCAAAATTGTTCAACCTTAATTATAAGTAAACATTTATTTGCGACCTTAAATATGTTTTATTTACAACAATTCTGAAACCAGTTGGAAGCTGTCGGAGTTGTAGTTGTGAGTAGACATGGACCATTGAGTGCGCTGTTCACACGGTGTTTGATTTCCTGTAGTTTTATCACTGTTAAACAGGCTGGTCCACTGTGCATGGGGCTGCAGAGCAGGGTGGGGGTGGTCTTTTGATCTCGGCTTTTTGCCATGGATGAATTACACTTCAGAATTTCACACGCAGAGCCAGTTTCTCGGGTCATCGCGGTGGAGGTGGAAGGCGTTTTGGAGGTAGAACAGCAAAACTGTGCGATTCAGAGTAACTGCCCAGCTTCTTAAGGGTCAAAATTCTGTGCATGTGTAAGAATCCAAAATTCTGCAGGAGAATTCCACCGATATTTCAAAATTTCTGCATAATTCAGTGGTCGAAATGTAAACAAAGTCATTCAGAGTGGTTTGATGTAAAATGGTGCATTGTAGAGAGACTTACTGGCTCTGATGCCACAGCCATCCGTAACCAGGAGTCATAAAGAGCTCATAATTGGGTTAGTGTTCTCGTCCACGTGTGTTAAGCTGTAATGGCATTGTGTTAGCAGCAGTTTGAAAAGATGTGTTGGAGCTGCACATGACTCAGAGGACGCTCATGCTAGCCTTCACCCTCCCAGCCTGGTAGCATCATGTAACTGGGGGAGACTTAGCTGGGTGGAAATACACGTGACTGAATAGGGGAGTAAATTGAGGACTCTTTACAGTGGCGGTCAAGATATCTACAACACAAATATAGCCTTTTTATTAACTATCTAAAACCACCAGTGAACCTACACATAGGTTTTATGTGGAATGTTGATGATGATAAAATAGAAAATAGTGATAAATCTGAAAAAAAGGTTTTTTTATAGTACTGTTTTTCCTTGCATGCATCCCTCTGCCTCAAAAACCTTAAAATTATCCAAAATCTTGTCTCAGAATGATCATAAAACAATGTGAATTCATAACCATTTATGTAATGACTTTCTGTGAGGGAGCTTTTAGAGGTGGACGTCTGGTTCCTATCACCACCACTGACAACAATACTGACTCGCTAAGTTTCTCTAGAACGGAGCGTTTCACACCAAACCAGTCCGAATGGCTCTGTTTACATCTTAATGATTGAATTACTCACAAATTTTTAAAAAATCAGGGCAATTTCCCTTTAAGTGTATGAATCTCACCATCATTCTGTGAGCAAACAGCAGGTTTGGGATATAATTAAGATTTAACACTGTCATACAAAGTATAGGAGGCAATAGTGTCTTCTAAGTGCTGTCCATTCATTTGCTCCGTCCTAAACCCACATTGTTTCATTTTATCCCGTGTCGCTGTCTTCTCAGTGTTAGTATTGGTGATAGTTTTGGCACCGGGCCGTTTGCCCATTTGTCCCGGCTAATATCTGAGCTCCAGACGTCTGCGCTTCCTGTGTACGGAGTTGTATTTTTAGGCAGAAAGGGGAGCCGCTCTCTGGCTGACCCAGAGATGACCCTTGTCCAGCGCCAAGGCCGTGAGGAACTTCACAGCTTGGACCGAAGCCCTTTGCTCTTGTCGAGAAACTGCCGCAGAATCCACACGCCTGCCAGCCAGCCAGACACACACACACACACACACACACACACACACTGCAAAATTACAGTAGCAGTCAAAAGTTTGCATACACCTGACTGAATGTGTTTTCAATAATCTGATCGAAAGATTTACAGCAAAATATTTGAAATCAGTCTAAGAACTGTAAGTAGTCGCGTAGATACCTGTGTAAGAATTTATTTAAAAAGAAAATGTTTAAAAGCAAATTTTTAATGCCTTTTAACAAGTAGTCTAGGATAGTTTTAGAGATGGCATGATACCACTTTTTATTTCCTTATACTGATATTCAAACTGAGTATATACAAACTGAGCTATTCCTAGGATATAGAAGTGTATAAGAAAACGTTGCCCTGGCAATTTAAGGAGTTAGTACGAACATCTGAAAATGGGCTGTTGTGAAACTGAAGAACTACACAGCTAACATCCCATCACACAGGGTAAGTGAGAGCTGCCACTAATCTAAAACACAAAGATAAATTACTAAATCAGCCTAGTCATATAGATAAATCACTAAGTCAGTCTGAAACATACAGATAAATCACTAAATCAGCCTAGACATATAGATAAATCGCTAAATCAACCTAAAACCCATAGATAAATCACTAAATCAGCCTAGACATATAGATAAATCGCTAAATCAACCTAAAACCCATAGATAAATCACTAAATCAGCCTAGACATATAGATAAATCACTAAATCAGCCTAAAACACAAAGATAAATCACTAAATTGGCCTAAAACAGAAAGATAAGTCACTAAATCAGCCTAAAACAAAAAGGATAAAACACTCAATCAGCCTAAAACACAAAGATAAATCACTAAATTATTCTAAAACAGACAGATAAATCACTAAATGAATCTAAAATGCAAAGATAAATGACTAAATCAACATAAATCACTAAATCAGCCTAAAGCATAAAAGTCAATAAGTCAAGTAAGTCAAGCTAAAACACGAAGATAAATTGGCCTAAAATGTGGAGATAAATCACTAAATCAGTCTAAAATATATAGATTAGTCACTAAATCAGCCCAGTCATCTGGTGCAGATCATCTTTTATGCCAGCTGCACCTCTGCTAAACCTTTTGTCTTCAATTTTTATTCGTTGACTATTTTCTCACTGTGGTATTAAAGTGCTCTTTATTTAAAAATGTGGATATCTGAACAGCAGAAGTGGCTACAGTGTCCATCCCTACTGCGTGTAAGACAGAAGAGACCCGGCTCTCGTCGAGAGATCTGAATCTGTTTCGTGGGAAGAGTCATGCGCTCCGGGGCTGAACATATGATTACCACATGTAGGCCTTCTGGGAAAGATATGGCGCTGCAGTATGATTGGCTGATGCTGCCAGAGTGCTGTATGGGTGAAAATGAAGCCACCTACATTTTACATGTCCTTAAATCAGATACACTTTCTGGGTGAAATTACAGGCTGTCAGGGCTGTATAAGATCAACAAAGCTGATAAGCGGAGAAGAAGATAACTGTGCTGGAGCACCAGAGCTCTATAATTCCACCTGTGTTCAATAAACACTGTGTAGCACTGTGTTTAACATACATTACTCACTACTTGTTTTTCTGAATCATGGTTTTCAGCTTTAAAAAACACAGTCAGAAGTGCTTCTTCTGAAGTGCTGGATGAAAGGGTTGTGGATGTTGAGGCCTTTTCTGAAGCGCAGGCACAGAGTCCTGAACACAGAGTTCGGGGTGATAAACGCTCACAGATGAACGCTCTGATGGTCTGTTTGTAAATAGTTCAGTCAGGATCCCCATCAGAGTCATTCAGCATCTCAGTTTGGCTCAACAGCATGGAAGCGTTGTCTCCGTCTGAAAGTTCTAATCTTTGAGAGCTGATGAAGATGCTTTTACAAGCAAAACATGGGGTGTTTTTGAGAAAGGAGTCTTTTCAGTAATTGGCCATACAAAATAACTGCACAAAGTTAAAGCCCAATAACTCTGTTCACAGTATACCTGTACAAAGTACACAGATCAGGCATAACATTATAACCACCTCTGTTTCTACGCTCATTGTCCATTTTATCAGCTCCACTTACTATATAGGTGCACTTTGTAGTTCTACAGTTACAGACTGTAGTCCATCTGTTTCTCTGATACTTTGTTAGCCCCCTTTTACCCTGTTCTTCAGTGGTCAGGACCCCCATGGACCCTCACAGAGCAGGTACTATTTGGGTGGTGGATCATTCTTAGCACTGGTGGTGGTGTGTTAGTGTGTGTTGTGCTGGTCTGAGTGGATCAGACACAGCAGTGCTGCTGGAGTTTTTAAACACTGTGTCCACTCACTGTCCACTCTATTAGACACTCCTACCTTGTCGGTCCACCTTGTAGATGTAAAGTCAGAGGCGATAGCTCATCTGCTGCTGCACAGTTTGTGTTGGTCATCCTCTAGTCCTTCATCAGTGGTCACAGGACACTGCCCATCTGTTTGAGCTTCGAGTCTGGGGAGGAGGGCCGGGAGCAGACAGCTCTGTCCAATATTTTGAATTTGGACTATCCATTTTAAACGCTTGCTGTCTGTGTTACATATTGCTCCTTTCACAAAACTGTGTTCCCTCACGGCCTCTCAGTGAGCGGAACATGCTTAATAAGGGAAAACTAACCACCAAGCCAGAGCTAACCAAGCAGGCATAACTAAGCTATCACGCTAGCTCATCTGTCTGCCTGTCGTCTGTCTGTTCGCTGTCTGTCTGTTCATTCATCTGTCTGTTCACTCATCTCTCTGTCCATTTGTTCATTACTCCATCCTTTAATCCATCCATTTACTGGCAACCCAGGATGTGGGTAATGGACAGAATTGAACAGTGGAAATCCCTCTTGCAAACCTCATATCCATCATTTTTATTGTATTTTCCTCTAAAGTCCTTTTTGCCCGTTTATCCAGAAGAGGACTGGTGAGGTCAGACAGTGATGTTGGCTCACAGTCTCTGTTCAAGTGCATCCCAAATGTGTTTTGATGGGGTTGAGGTCAGGACTCTGTGAGGGCCAGTCAAGTTCTTCCACACCAAACTCACCCAGTCATGCCTTTATGGAGCTGCTTTGTGCACTGGGGCTCAGTCATGCTGGAACAGGAAAGGGTCTTCCCCAAACTGTTCCCACGAAGTTGGAAGCGTACAATTGTCCAAAGAGTCCAGTGGCGGTGTGCTTTACACCACAGGACAGACATTTCACAAACTAGCTTGTGGCAGAGGTGGCATCCTAAGACAGTGCCATGTTTAAAGTCACTGAGCTCATCCGTACGAGTCATTCTACTCCCAGTGTTTGTCTGTCGAGACTGAAAGGCTATGAGCTTAATGTGATCCACCTGTTAGCAATGAGTATGGCTGAAACACATGAACTCAGTAATTAGGAGGGGTGTCCCAATACTTTTGTCCATATAGTGTATGTTTTTATGTACCAAAAAATGTAATTCATTAGTAGCATTGACCATTTTTCAACCTTTCTTTAGAAAAAACACAGTAACAAAAATAAAGGAATTATTAAGGCTGTTTTGTTCCTGTGTATTTAAAGCAATAGTTTGGCAAAAAATCTAATTTACCCGGTCCCCCCACCTCCCCCTTCCCCCCTTTATCCCAAGTGTAGTGAATCAGCCTAGATTTGGTTGTTTGGTGTGTGAAATTTCCTTCATTAACTAGCAAGTAAGTAGTAACTGGACACTTACAGCTACCAGTTAGCATCCATGTATATAGATAACAGTGTGTCATACAGTGTCAGAATCCACATAATCAAGTCTATTAGAGTTGTGGATGTGGATGCGCAGATGCTAACAGGTGGCTGCAAGTTCAATGCTGCAAATGATTTGAATCAAGTAAATTCAGTGTGTGACTTTCCTCAGTGTTTTCTTATGATAGCAGTGCTCTCTGTTTGATTTTCAGAGCAGTATACAGACAGTGGAGGCCATGCGGTGGTAAGAGGGTCAGTGCAGGGGTCTGTTTATGATGGTCAGCTGTATGAGTGACCTCTGAAAGGCTGAATCAAAGCCAGGGCTGATATTAGTGCAGGATTGTCCAGCTGAGCAGATGAGGCCCAGTGATTTAGGGGCTGGAGCTTCAAACGGCCGCCCCCCGAATCCCCCCACAGCTGTTCCGCCACCTCCAACAACCTCTCCCCACTGCTTTAAGTCCTGCCAAGAAAAAGCTCTGTGTCTGACCAGCCCAAACCTGAGGAGGCCCGAGGCATTGTGTAATCAGGATGATATTATCCCTTAGAAGACTAAAATTGTTACTGTCGTTTTTCATACACTATTTGAATAGAATGACATAATTACATAATGAATTGCTCATTAGCCTAATTGATTATGTTTACATTTGATTTTCATTCTGTATTTATAGGTTACAGTCTGCATTTCTGACTCTTTGTTTCAATCCCACAAATTCTAAAAAATGAGTCGTTGATTGGTTTACACTAGATTACACTCAGGGTCAGGTCGAAAAACTCAGACATGTTTGATAAACTCTGACTGGTCTGAAATGTGATCAAAAGGCCAAAAATCTGAGTCTGACCAGCTCAGACTGACAGTCGGGGCTAAAATCGGGGTAAAAGTTGTGTAGTGTAACCCCGGCTTTAGTTGACAGTGGCGGCAGCTCTACGCCAGAATTTTTTACTGGAAGAGTCACTGTAAAACTGACACATAGAAGCTCAAATATATGTTGATGTCTGTTATAAGCTTCTAATAAAACACATAGAATGTCTTTTACAAGATTCAAATGTCTGTATTTAATCTAGAATGGCCAAAAAATGTTCATGTGTATTTCCATTAGCTTAGCACTAACATACGACTAGATTTCAGTTGGCTTCTGTGGCCTGAGCTGAAGGCCTAGCTTTAATAGTCACTGGTAGAAGCATTATGGCCTGGTTGTTGCTTCAAATATAAAGCACAGTGGTCAATGTACAGTATAGAGCTTCCATAGTAATTTGAGTTCTGATAGCAGCGGGACACGTTTACTGTGGATGCAGCCTTCGTGCAGCAGCGTGGGTGGGTTTGGTACCAAGTTTAGCCGTACCAGTCGGGCCTAATCAGGTTGGGTCTGAAAAATGCAGGTACTGGTCAGGTTTGGCTTCAATTTCGCAACCATGCAGACCAACATGGTGTCTTATGTTTTGGCTTGTTTACTCCTACTATGAGGCAAATAAGTGAATTATTTATTTCAATCAATCATTTACATGCAAAAGAATAGCCAAACTTTCCTTTTTTCCTTCTTCTCTAAAACCTCCTCCCTCCATCTCCTCTTAGTGTGTTAAAGAAACACATCTGGTTTTGAGTTGGGGCCAGGTTTCCTGTGGAATTGAGTCTCTTTTTTGTGTGTGTGTGTTTCTGGATGGTTCCTCTGCCTCTCATGTTACGGGGCACTGGATGGAGGGGGATTTGTTTACCAAATTGTTTTCTTTTCATCAGTCTTCTGACCCCTGGGCATCCAGCTAGGGGTCCTATTTTCTCTGGCAAAACCTGTTCAACTTTTGCTTTGTGGCACCCCTTGAACACAGTGGCTCTGTTTGGTGATTCAGTCGATTTAATTTAGGTGAGCTTTACGTGGTGAAAGGTTTCCATACCAGTGATTAGAGGCTGTGACTCGCGTGGAAGATAACTTGATAGCTCTGATACGTAATAGTTCATAGCAAAGTCGTATTGCTGGTGTCAGCACAAAACCACATATCTACAAATCAGCTGTGTTTACATGCAAAGATTTTTTTCAATCTGATTGAACACATTCTGATTATAGATGAGGACTGAGCTGCTTATATACTCTGCTGAGCTGCTTATCTACTCAACAGTCTGATGAAAATCTCGTTTACATGCTCACTACAAGTAATCAGATCCAAAACTATGCGCATGCGTAGAGAACCACTTAGTGTAGACATTACCATGACAACCAGCATCACGTGAGTCCAGTCAGAGTGAGATGAGCAGCAGTGAGCAGTGCTTGTGTTTTTAACTGCTTTAAAATGATGTCATACTCAGGAAAACGTCCTTCACATGTCCTTATTAAAGAAGGCCGAGAGGAAGACGTCGCGTTCTGAGACACATAAGCTGGACGTCCGTCCCACCGCCGTCTTTTAAAGATCAGACCATAAACTTCGTCTCCTCTGCAGACCAGTTTCTGCTCCGCCATGTTGAACGGTATAAACTTTCACTACGACGCGACGAACATGATCAGAACGGACTTAAACTTTCCGATAGGGAATGTAATCAGATACAGGCGTTTACACGGATATTATTCTTCTATTTAACGGATTATTTACAGGATTACCCACCTCGATCAATCGGATAGATACTGTATTCCGAATGGCCTCAATCGCACTAGTCCGTTCCGATTGAGGTGTTTACATGGACGTATTCTGTTCCGATTGAGCTATTAGTCGGATTATTAACGGATTATTAGTCTGCATGTAAACGTGATAACTTTACAGCAGAAGGAAAAAACCTACTTCTAAGGGCAACAGGCATTTTCAAATTATGTCAAAAAACAACAAAAATGGAGATTTAAGGTTTCTTCCAACAGCAGCAACTGTGCTTCTTGCTAGACATCTGATAGTCTTGAAACTACTGATATTCTTGATTCACTCCTTGGATAATCTTGATATTCTCCATGGATTTTGTAGAGATACCATATTGTTTATTGACCTACATTTCCATCTACATTTACAGCATTTAGCAGACGCTCTTATCCAGAGTGCTTTATTGTCCACTCAGAGAAAGTATCTTTGCTAGTTCCTGATAGGTTGGACTAAAAGCTACTCCTGAGCTCAGATATTGCTGGAAAAGCCTGTGTTGATACATAGAGAATAGAAAGAGAATTAAACATAGATAGTGCAGTGCAGTGCATTTCAATAAGTACTTTAATTAATGCTCACTTCAGTGCTGTAAAAAGAGATGTGCCTTCAGTCTGCGTTTGAAGACCACGAGAGTCTGATGAGTTCATTCCACCTCCTGGGCTCCAGGTCAGAGAAAAATCTTGATGCTTGTCTTCCACTCGTCTTGAAGGATGGAGGGTCAAGCCGAGCTGTACTTGGAGCTTGAAGAGCTCAAGGTATGATTAAAGTTTTGACCATTGCCATCAGGTAAGGAGGGGCTGGTCCGTTTTTGGCTTTGCAGGCATCAGGGTTTTAAATCTGATGCGGTCAGATACAGGAAGCCAGTGAAGGTAGTGCAGCAGTGGAGCTAAACGCAATATATATGCCTAGAAGCTCCTAAGAACTACATTCTCTAAAATCTGGATCACCTCCTCATCTACATCCATAGATTAGCTCACTTAACTTACTATATAGGTGCACTTTGTAGTTCTACAGTTACAGACTGTAGTCCATCTGTTTCTCTGATACTTTGTTAGCCCCCTTTTACCCTGTTCTTCAGTGGTCAGGACCCCCATGGACCCTCACAGAGCAGGTACTATTTGGGTGCTGGATCATTCTCAGCACTGCAGTAACACTGACGTGGTGGTGGTGTGTTAGTGTGTGTTGTGCTGGTCTGAGTGGATCAGACACAGCAGTGCTGCTGGAGTTTTTAAACACCTCAGTGTCGCTGATGGACTGAGAATAGTAACACACCACATTAAGACACCACCACCACGTCAGTGTTACCGCAGTGCTGAGAATGATCCACCACCCAAATAGTACCTGCTCTGTGAGGGTCCATGGGGGTCCTGACCACTGAAGAACAGGGTAAAAGGGGGCTAACAAAGTATCAGAGAAACAGATGGACTACAGTCTGTAACTGTAGAACTACAAAGTGCACCTATATAGTAAGTGGAGCTGATAAAATGGACAATGAGCGTAGAAACAAGGAGGTGGTCATAATGTTACGCCTGATTGGTTTATATATGCTTGGACACCCTGAAAGGTGCTTTAGGGAACCAAAAGTGCTTCTATGGCATCACGTAAAGAACCCTTTTTGGCCTCTTGATTTTCAAGAGTGTGTCCACTTAGTTGAAGTGATATTATTTGACACGGTACATTAACTGTGTTTGGATTGGCTGATTAATTACTTTCACACAGTTGAGGTGACTGAGTATAAAACAAGTCTCAGCTGAGTTGCAGAAGGCTTTGCACTATGAAAGCAGAGACACTTAAGTTGAAAGTAAAGCCAGAACTGATGTCAGGAGGAACAGTACAGATTGCTGTTACATTCAAAGGAACCTGGGAGAAAATGTCATACGACTCTTTTCTGCTGTTGATTTATCCACCCTGCCAAATGACTCCAAACCCTGTCATGTTGCACAACAGTCTCTCACATATGGATGTGTTTGAGCTCTGGTGCTGCAGTAAAGCTCTGATGTTTTTGCCCTGTGGAAATGCGAGGGGCGGCAATAAAGACGCAAAGGCTTCCTGTGTGCTGTGGACCTGCTGTAGTGCATTACATTCACATTTCGAAACACATGCTCAAGCACACGTTTCCAGAGACACAGATCAGTGTTTGTTTTCGTCGTACATTTTCAGTACTTATTCATTTACACGTTTACTTATTTATACGGAGCCAGTGCAGAGGATGCACGTACATTTGACTGGGAATACTGAGAGTTTCATTTAATCCCCAGAAACACCCTGTTTGAGAGCAAGGAGACAAATTTGGCAGATTTTAGTAGATCTTCTGGCAAATCCAGCTCCAGTTCTGAAAGATACTTGTATCTATCGGACAATTACACAGAATCCACAACATCTAAACATAATATTGACTTTCAGTATGATTCAATATTATGTTTCGATGTTTTGGATTCTGGGTAATTGTCCAATAGATATGTTTAATGCTTTTTTGCTGGTGCTGAAAAAGTAATAACAAACTGGAAATTAAATAAATGATCTTTTTTAAATAAATCACTTTTGCACGGTACTGTAGATGTTTGCGGATGTATTTAAATATATACGTAAAGTATATATTGCTATTATATATTGGTACTTACATATATATAATGCATATGGGACATGCTACTATCATATATGGGACATACTATTATTACATATAGATACAGTTCTCATTAATCAACAGAAAAGATACAAATACTGTTAGCCCTATAGGCTAATTTTCATCTGTTGTCTTTGGCCAGTTCCTAAAACGGCAGCCTAAAATGATAAATATAAATATATATAATACATATGGGACATTATTATCATATATAGATACTTACATATCCCTGCTGTCAGAACAAAACCTTGTATCTCCATTTTTGTCATTTTTCAGTTTTTGACATAATTTGAAAATGCCTGTTGCTCTTTACATTGTGTGTAAATTTCATGATGAATGGACCAAAAGAAATGGCCCAAAATGACTTGGAAAAAAGTCTGGTTCCATTGACTTACATTAAACATAAAATATGTTTTTTCCTTCTCCTGTAAAGTTATTTTTTTTGGAGATAGAAGGTTTTGATCTGACAGCAGCGATATGTATATAATACATGTGAGACATTATTATTGCATATAGATGCTTCCTTATATAATACATACATATCTGTGACATATTCCTGTGGTTATGTGCCGGACTTTTTCCTCGTTTTTGCTCTGGTTCATCACAATCTCATTCTGAGTTTTAACACGCTGGTAGTTCTTGAGTCACACGGCGCTCGTTTCACAACCACAAGACGAGGCGGCCTTGAATCCAGATGTTCCACCAGCCTCCATCATTTCAAAACATGTTGTTTTGCATGTTGTTTATAGTTCTGTTGTTCAGGTTTAGTGGCTTTTAGAAGCTGATCTATATGGAATGAGGGTGTATTAGAGATATGGAAGGCTGTAATGTTCTCCACAGCTGAAAGGCCATTAATGAAGCATATGGGCAGCACATAGGAGCAGAGACGCTGTGTATGGGGTTGCTGGTGTGGAGCCAGTGCAGAGGATGCACGTACATTTGACTGGGAATGCTGAGAGTTTCATTTAATCCTCAGAAACACCCTGTTTGAGAGCAGGGAGACAAATTTGGCAGATTTTAGTAGATCTTCTCACAAATCCAGCTCCAGTTCTGAAAGATACCTATGTATAAAAATGTGAAAAATTATACGTTTGTTTTGTTTTTAATATACCATGTGACCTCACAACAATTATTGACTAATTAAACCATTCTGACTTATTCCATTCCTCTTGTTGCTGCCGCCATCATTCAAAGCCATATCGCCCCCTACACTTCCTGTAGTGTATTACAGTCTGTCAGAATGACTGTGTGGATCATATGAACATTATAGAGCTTTTTAAAGGAAACAATAGAAGCCATATCGCCCCCTACACTTCCTGTAGTGTATTACAGTCTGTCAGAATGACTGTGTGGATCATATGAACATTATAGAGCTTTTTAAAGGAAACAATAGAAGCCATATCGCCCCCTACACTCCCTGTAGTGTATTACAGTCTGTCAGAATGACTGTGTGGATCATATGAACATTATAGAGGCTTTTTAAATGAAACAGTAGAAGCCATATCGCCCCCTACACTTCCTGTAGTGTATTACAGTCTGTCAGAATGACTGTGTGGCTCATACAAGTATTATAGAACATTATAGAGCGCTTGACACATTATCACGTGTTGAATATTGCGGTATGCTGTATTATTGAGTATCAGCGCATGTCCAGTCACAGTAAAGAAGAGAGGCTTTTCAGTTTCAGCGTTATTTGCAGTGGCAGATGGAGCTGCTGTTTCACTCTGTGCAACTGAACAGGTTGGAATTGACGTGGGTGTGACTGTCTCTCCTGCCGTCCTCCAGTTTCTGAAGAGTTTGTTCTGTTAATCACATCCAGCCCACTGCAGAGGAATTTTACAACCAATTTAACAACCAAAATACACACTCATTCAGAAACACACACGCAAGCTGAAACAGCCTTTGAAATAATATCCTTTATTCAACAAGTGAAGGTTACTGACTATCCCTATTCAGTCAGTACCCATAAGACAGTTATTTATCTGCAGACTCAAATCTGTTGATACAGAATGTAAATCAAATGTAATTCTTACATAATTTTATAATTAAGTACAGAATTACATTTAAGTTTAGTTAGCACAGCAAACCTATAGTAACAATGCTAAGATTCTAAGGGTTAACTCCTTATACTCTATACTTATAATAAAGTTTTTACTCTCTATCCACTATCTACCATGAATTATTCAGTATCTCATATAAATTATTCAGTATATACTATTAATTATTCAATATCTCGTATCTGTTATTCAGTATATACTATGAATTATTCAGTATCTCGTGTCTATTATTCAGTATATACTATGAATTATTCAGTATCTCGTGTCTATTATTCAGTATATACTATGAATTATCCAGTATCTCGTGTATTATTCAGTAAATACTATGAATTATTCAGTATCTCTTATGAATTATTCAGTATATCCTATGAATTACTTATTATCTCATATATTATTCAGTATATACAATGAATTACTTAGTATCTTGTATCTATTTAAGTATATACTATGAATTATTCATCAATTATTCAGTAGCTACTATAAATTATTCAGTATCTATAAATTAGTGAGTATCTACTAAGAATTATTTAGTATGTGCTATAAATTATTCAGCAGCTATTATGAATTACTCATCCACTTTATTCAGTATCTTCTGTGAGTGAATCAGTATCTACTACGAATTATTCAGTGACTAATATGATTGATTCAGTAGCTGCTATGAATTGTTGAGTTCTGTCCTAGTTAAATCAGAATGTGTGCTGGCCCACTGCACTGCCCTCAGCCCTTCCTGCTGAAAATACGTAGCTCAGTTTTTGCTGGCCATGAGGTGCATTAGGCCAGATATGGTGTTTGGTCTTTGCCAGGAAGATGGAGTGTGTGCAGCTTGTTTGGATGAGTGCAGGGGTTTGTGGGAGCTGGACAGAGGCTGGAAGCTGAAGCTGGACTGTGGTGGCCGTAATCCGGACCAAAAATGAAACACGATCAGCAGGCATTTGGTGCTGAGCTCAACTTTAGTGCTGCTGCCGGTTCTCACTGTGGCACCTGCATCAGTTTGGGAATACCGCAATCGACTATAATCGTTTATAATAATATTCCATAAATGCCCCCACTTCTTGGTCATTTACTGTGCTGATTGATCCTTCAGTTACATTTGTGTTGAATCGTTTCCTTAAGAATCAGAATTAAATCTGATTGCAACGCAGTGTCACAGTTGGATCAGGATTGGGTTGCGGTTCAATAAAGACGGTGTGCATCCTTCTGTCTACCTTAAATGCTTTCATCCACATTGACTGAACTATAGCAATGTATACAGACAGACAGACAGACAGATAGATGAGAAGGATTGGTAAGGTTTGAAGTGTCAAAACAAAATTAGTAAAAATGGAAATCCAGTTGTTGAGTTTGATTGATGGGTAGTTCTCTTATCGGCACAGCCCTTGTGGTCACATCTCTCTCTTTTCTTTCTCTGTCTCTGATTCTGATTCTGACTCTGATTCTTCTCTCTCCCCCCACCCTACAGGAGTCACAGAGTGGTGAGCTGAAAGATGGACCAATTTTAGGACATCACTGCCCTCTAGAGGGTATGTACAGAATTACCCACATTGCACAGCAGCTCCCAGACATGTATATATATATATATATATATATATATATATATATATATTAAATTCATTGCTTTTGCACAAAAAAACATTTACATATATCCTGAGGTTATAAGGAGTAGACTTCTTTCTGAGTGAGGCAAAATACAGGGTAGCCAATCAGAAGAGAGCTCATTTACATATATCATATCTTACACACACATATCTTAAAGGCACAGTCACAAAAACAGCCTGTTTAACTGTATGGGGTAACAAGAGGTTATAAAATGGTCGTATAGAAATGAATTATAACTGTTTTTGGTATATAAAATCAAACAAACATAAGTGGACTTCAGCCACATGGGCTCTTAAATTCATTATATATATTATAAGATTTATTCATTCAAGGATTATTCATTATTGGTGTGTTTTTTATAAACTTACTCACTCTGACTGTATGTGTGTGTGTGTGTGTGTGTGTGTGTATAGTGGTCCTTCCCCCTGAGAAAGCGGAGGGCTGTGAGAGTTTGCTGCAGTTTGTTCAGTGTGAGGAAGGACAGAGAGAGACCAGCAAAGGGAGGAAACGCATCAGCCTGGACGTAAGAAACACATTATCTCTCCTAAACTCCCTGACTATGACCCAGATGAGTCCTTAGGCTGAATCGAGTCAGTAACATTGAGCTATAATGGGGGGGACTCCTTATTTCACTAAGCAGTGGTAAAACATGTGAATCAGTGAATGAATTCAGACATGTTCTCCTCATCTGTCTCCGTCACTGTTCACCAGCCATATAAACAGACCAACATTATTCGCCTGAGTGAGGCTGAAGCTGGGCTCTTATTCGTAGCTGTAGACATGAGCACAGTGGTTTGAAAAGTTCAGGAGACTAAGCTACACATTTAATACTTAATCTATGACTGCAGCTTCCCGCAACATTTACTGTTCAGGGTTTTACTTTGCTCTATGATTGGCAGCAGGCAATAAATATTTTAGGGTCTCCCGAAGTTCTTTATACCTTTAGAGCTCTTGTGAAACGCAGTACTAATAGTGATGTACTAAAATGAAATTCCTGTCCAAAACCATAAGAAAGGGTATAAAAAATACACTTTTATTTTGATAAATTCTAATTTCAATAGGACAAAACTGAACTGACAATAACTAGAATAGTTTGCAGAAAATAAATATATTAAGAGTATTACAGTTTGTGGCCTCAACAACAGAGAACAGCAGTTTATAAAGACAATGAATTCAAAATTTTTTCCACTGTAGTTGTTTTTATAAACAGTGTATAGATGACAATCAAATCGTGTTTTCAGGTGCTATCAAACCTGCAGTGGAGAAGTTCTTGGGTGATACTGATGCTCCACATGAACACAGATTAGAAATCTCGTGTCTGATGTTCCAGATTGAGCGCGTCTTGTTGACCAGTGCGAAGAGAGAAGGAAACAATCAGCGTTTTTAATCCCAGATTCTCGTTTATTAGTCAGATCAGTCAAAGGACTCACTAAGTGTTTCAACACTTCATAGTGTTCTTTATTTTTTTGGCTGCGTTTTGGTGCATCTCCACTTACAGAGATTAAAAAATAAATTAAAACCGGAGTTGAAAGAGGAGTTTTTAAGCTTTTTAGTTGAGCAGGTGCTCATTTGAAGTGCATGCTCCTCCTGCTGGTTGTGGAGTAACTGCAGGTGTGTATTATGTATGTATTAACAGGAGCTGGAGTGTGACGTCTCTCTGGAGGATGATAACAGGCAGGAGTGGGTCTTCACCCTCTATGACTTCGACAACAGTGGCAAAGTCACCAAAGAGGTGAGATTTTACACCAGCTGAGCGGCCTGCAGTGTTAACAGCTTAATAAAAACATGCTTATTCCAGAATTCCCAGCTTAATAAAAACATGCCTATTCCCTGATTGGCTGCTCAAATTCTTTCAGGAATCTGTATCAAAGTCATGTTTTGTTGTAAATAAGTAAAAAAGTGTAAGCATATAAACAATATACGTATATATAAGTATAATTGTATACTTATGAATAAGCAGAAGTGTAAATAAGTAAATGAGTGCTCTACATAAAATATTAAATTTGCCATAATCTTTTCATATACCACATTGTATGTTTTATTATTTCCCCCCAATATGTTAAATTAAGCAAATAAACCGTAATTGTGTATTAAAGTGTGCAGAAGTATGTTCTCTGTAGAGGATAAGGTCACTTATTTTCACTTAGAAAATCATCAAAACGTTTCAGATAAACTTTCAAACAAAAGTAAGATTTTAATTTTATTTATTTTTTTATTTAATTTTATTTATTTTTATTTTATTTTATTTCCCCCAAAATGTTAAATTTAGCAAATTAACAGTAGTTGTGGATAAAAATGTGCAGACGTGTTCTCTGTAGAGTATAAGTTCACTTATCTACACTTAGAAAGTCAACAAAACATATCAGATGAACCTCCAGATAAAATTAAGATTTTAATTGGTTCTGCCACCGAGTATGTCTGTATGTTTGTGCCTGTTGGTCAGCGGTCTGTGTAGTTTGGAAAAAGAGGGGAAACCATCAAAAAGTGCTCTGGAAAGTGTCCAGCTCCAGTCCAGGGTTCCAGTCCAGCACAGTGTGATGATTTGGTTTGGTGTGTGTTTGTGTGTGATTGTTCAGGACATGTCCAGTCTCATGCACACTATCTATGATGTGGTGGATGCCTCAGTAAACCAGTCGTGCCACAGCAAGAGTAAGACACTGAGGGTGAAACTGACCGTTACTCCGGACCCCAGCAACCGTCGCAGAGAACACACACACTCTGGAACAGGTAACACACACAGAGGAGCAAATGTAGCACAAATCACTACTGTTCACACTCATATTCCAGTGATGGTGCACGCTTTCACATGCTAACCTCACTTGGTTTGGACCACAGTACTGTCACATTGATGGTTTTAAAGGCCCGTCTGGGTTAAATCTTTAACTGCCTCCTCCTGTCAGAGCGAGACTGGAACTGTAGCCGTGTGGAGTCCACCCAGCAGGAGGAAGTGCGCGGAGCAGACAGACGACACTCCACACACATCAGGTCAGACACTGCAAGATACCTGGGCTACATTTCTGGGTCTTTCCACTCCAGTAACTTGTACAGCTTCTGCAGTACCGTCCTTAAAACTAGACCAAGTAGAACTGACTGATTTCACAAAACCTGGATATAGAAGCTGTAGTAGAAACCTTAAGAGATTTAGCAACATAGGGTATAGGATCCATGTGTCAAACACAAGTCACGAGTCAGGTTCTGTGACACAGTCCTATTCGGCCTGCAAAATTATTTTCATTTTCTATTATTATTAGCCTGTTTCACCCTGAGATGCACTACAATCCCCAGCATGCACTGCAATATAGTGTGCGGTCTGACCCCCTTCCCCAGCAACAATTCATGGGCCAGCAGTTACACAAAAAGAAAAGATGCCTGGGGTCTAGTTCAAGAAAATAGGCAGCTTTAAAAAAAGCTAAATCAAATCATTTATTTTTATTTAGAATTAATTTTGAATAAGCATTTAATGCCTATTTTGGTGTTGCAGTTTTGGCATATTTTAAATAAACAATGGCAGAATGTTAAGTAAAAATGAAATAAAAACACAGCTGGCCCACGGATTTGCTAAGATTTTTTAATATGGCCTTTTTAGTGGTTGAGTTTGACTCCCCTGGTATAGGCACTGTGGAAGAAACCTTCAGATTTAGCAATAAATGTGTGTTGAAGTTACAGAATAAAACATCTAAGATTAAACAAAATACAGATATAGAAGTTGTAGAATAAAACCTTTAAAAGATTGAGCTAAAACTGGATGTAGAAGCTGTAGAAGAAACTTTGAGATTTAGCTAAAAGTACATGTAGAACCTGTAGAAGAAACCTTACTAAATTTAGCTAACACTAGATATAATAGCTTAAAAAATTGTACAAGATTTAAAAAAATTGTTGTAGAATCTAAAGAAGAAATGTTATGAGAATTAGCAAAAGACAGATATAGATCCTATAGAAAAACTGGGCAAAAACTGAAAAAATAAGCTGTAAAAGCCTCAAGATTTAGCAAAAGGCAGGTATTAAAGCCATAGCAGAAAGCTTACGAGATATACAACATAGGATACAAGAGCTGTGGAAGAAAACTTCAGATTTAGCAAAAGATATTTATGCTATAGTAGAAAACATACAAGCTTTAGCAAAAGACAGATATAGAAGTTGTAGAATAAAAACCTTAAAGGATTTCACTAAAGCTTCAGGCAGAAGAAACTTTATGAGATTTAACTAACACTAGATATAGAAGCTTTAGAAGAAAACGTAAGAGATTTATCAAAATCTGTTATAGAAGTTAAATAGAAAACTTTATGAGATCTAGCAAAAGATGGCTGTAGAGATTATAGAAAAAATGGCAAAAGTGGGAAAAAATAAGCTGTGAAAGAAACTTCAAGATTTAGCAAAAGACAGGTATTGAGGCCATGGCAGAAACTTAGGTAATTTAGCTAAACTAGATGTAGAAGGTCCAGAAGAAACCTTAAAAGATTTAACTAAAGGGTTCTGTATAAGCTATAGAAGAGACTTCACAAGATTTAGCAAAATGTGTATGTAGAACAATAGTGAAAGGCAGTAACCAGGCCAGAAGAAACCTTAGGAGCAGAGACTGGATCTAGAGGTTTTTTGATCGATCAGTATGTTTATTCGATTTTTTAACTACTATATAAAAGTTACATGTAACAAAGATAGTAGCAGTGCAAACTTCACCCACAACAATCCCACCTCCCCACCGATCCCCAGCAGTGCTTACAGGGTAGGTTTAGTATACAAGTAAATCATTTCCAGAGAGCAGTTGACACAATCCAACACATATAGATTATAGATTATACAGCGTAATAGAGGCTGTCAAATAAAGCAGCAATGTTGTCCTGGATTTTAAATATACAAGAAAATCTCTGCAGTATTTCGCAAATAGGCTACGGGGTCAGAGGATATAGTGATAATATAGAGATAATAGTGATACAAGGAGCGCGATCTTACAGAAGAAACCTTGTAATAAATACTGCATAAAGAACCAATTAAAGAAAGATTTAGTAAAGACTGGAAAAAGCTATAGAAGAAGAAAGAAGTACTTTTAGTAATAAAAGTAGTTAAGTATAAACCAAAATTGCTCTTTTTGTATTTTGCAAATGTTTATATACACAGCAGTAATGAGAGTTATTAAACGTTCCCGGTTTCAGAGGGCAGGTCGCCGACCCCCCGGCGCGGAATCATTACTGTGTGGATGAAAACACGGAGAGGCGGAATCATTATCTGGATCTGGCTGGCATCGAGAACTACACCTCCAGGTTCGAAGGTCAGTGAGAATGGACAGAGACGACTTCATGTCGAAGCAAACACAGTTTTTGTTTTGTTCACTTGTTCACTTTTGTTCTCTGTCCACTCTCTCTGTCTTTTCAGCCACAGTGCCCCCTACAGTCCGTCAGGATCAGTCCACCCGAACGTCTCACTCTCAGAACCGCTCTCGCTCGCACGAGCCCGAACCACACGCCCAGCAGCGCCGCTCTCAGGTCATCGCTGAGCACTACGCCCGCCCGGCCCACAGCAAATCCCCTAAAGGAGCGTCCAGAGGAGGTGGGATGACCCCAGCAGCGGTCAGTGGAGGCGGGAGGGGCAGTAAGTGTTATATGCATTATCCTCCAGTTCAGGCTGGACACCACGGAGGCCAGGATGTTTATCATCTGCCCCAGCAGAGCCAATCACAGCCGGCCACGCACCTCCAGCACCCTCTACAGCACAGCCACAGCAAGAGGCTCAGGGCAAAAGTCAGAGAGCAGGCCGGCAAACAGCAGCAGCCTTCGCCGGACCGAGAGTCTGTCAGCAGCCCTGGAGGCTTCGTGCTGCCAGTGGTCCAGCGGCACGAGCATCATCACCACCATGAGCATCATCATCATCATCACTACCATCACTATCATCAGACATGACCAAATACTGCACCTGTAGGGCAGCGTGGAAGAGTCTGTCTATTCCTGTGGTCACTAATCTTGGTCCTGGAGTACCTCTGTCCTGCATATGATCCAAGGCTATGTTCACATTACAAGCCTCGTTGCTCAAATCAGATTTTTTGCTCAAATCCGATCTCTCTAACAATATGGTTCACACTCGTTTAGGTAAGTGACTCAAATCTGTCATTAATGTGACGAACCGGCGTCCTGAAATGACCCTCATGAGCTCATCCTACTCAGTAACGTCACGTGAATGAATCACGTTCATCATCAGCACAAACTAACGAGCAGAACGAGCTTCGCTGAGAAGATAATTAACTCTGATCAGCTCTCAGCTTCATTATTAGAGCGAGACGAAGGAGAAAAAGGTGAGATGAGCTGCTTTTCCACCGTTTACAGGCTTTAACTTCTGTTCGGCGCTGTTGCCATGGTAACGCTGAATGGTGGTCACGCGCAGTGGAGAAAAAAGCACACGAATTCCGATCTGAGCGTCACATTAAGGTTGCATGGCCACGAATCAGATACGGATCCGATCTAGGACCACATATGAAAGTGACTCAGGTCGGATTTGAAAAGATCAGATTTGTGCGTCCACACAGCTCTGAAAACATCAGATCTGAGTCACATTAGGGCAAAAAATCAGATTTGTGCCACTTCAACCTGGTAATGTGAACGTAGCCTAACTGATAAGCTAATTAAAGGGCCCATAGCGTGAAGAACCTTACTTACTAAAAACAGTCTGGTGTAATTTATAGGGCTGAAACAAATATTGTACAAAAAAATAAATAAACAGACATTTCTGTAGATTTGTTGTTTACATTTTCACACAGTGAATGTCCAGCCTACAGTGAATTAACGAGTTAACCTGAGAGGGCAGCAGTTCACTCATCTGTGCCTGACTGGTCACTGTCTTCACATTCTCTCAATGGGCAGCATTTTAACCCAAAAGGAACCTTAGTAGGCATTGCTTTTGGGACCCTCCTTCAGAAAAACGGTAAAAACTAAAACGTTGTAAAAATGGTAAAAACTGCAAAGAATAAGCTGTGGACGAAAACTTGAGATGGATATTGAAGTAAAAACCTTACGAGATTTGGCAAAACAAAGATAGAAGCTATAAAAGAAACCGTATGAGATTTAGCTAAAACTAAATATAGAAGCTGTAGAGAAAACCTTATGATAGCTTCTACTGTGTGATCATGTGATCAGTTTCCTCGCAGCTTACTCTCACCTCCGACTGTACAGGTGGACTTGCTCAGCGTATAAGGATGGATCTCGAATTTGCAGTAACTATATACTTGACTTGCAACAAGATTACAGATGAACGTGACTACTAAACACACTTTCCCTTCACTTAAGTCCGACCTGTGTGCACGCTCACATCACCACAGCGTTTGAAATCCCACCACTAACCCCCCGATAATGTCTCTTAATGTGGTTATTTTCAACAGCAACCAAACGTAATGCTTAAGTAAGCGGAGCTGACTTGTTGTCAGTGACGGCACAATACAATACATATCAGCAAAAAAAATTAATTTAAGAAAAATATTGGATACAGGCCCAGTCTGTACAGTCCATATACAGAAACTAAGCTGAGTATTTTGAATTCATCATGGCTGTGATGTCACAACCATGACCTCATTCATATATGACCGCCCATTCAGCCTACAGCAGTTTAGCCAGCCTTCACATTGAAGTGATGTGGAGTGTTGCTCCTGCAGACAGGCTTCAGCAGAGTAATTGGAGTAGAAGAGACAGTTAAACCAGCCAATAAGAACAGAGGTCATTTACATATAATAGCCTTCAAGGCACATAACTGAAGCAGCCTGTTTTGTTCTATGGAATGAAGAGAGGTTGAAAGGTTGATTGTTTTTGGAGGAAAATACAAGAAAAATGTAGAATCCTTTAACAAAGCCTTACTGAGCTGCAGGGGGATTGTTTGAGGAGGGAAAAGGCTAAAATGTGCAGGACAGGGGTACTTCAGCACCTGAGTGTGATGACCACTGCTCTTCACTCTCTCCTTTCCTCTCTTGGTCAGCAGACAGGCTGAGGACCAGGCTTCTAGAAAACTGTGGATTCAAGACTTCCTTTTGTCCTCACGTTTCAGCTGGAATTCTCGGATTTCCAAGTTTTACGCCGAACCACCCGCCCACGTCTTCAGTTTGAAGAGAAGACTAGAACAGTCATCTCCAAATGGACATTTAAAACCGGACACATGGTGCTTTGCTCGTGTCCACTCTCTGCCATCCACCGAGAGTTACAGTGACACTCTAGCTGTTCTCCTAAACCCAATCTCAGGTGAAAGGTGCTGCTCTTTAGCTTTTCAGATTTAAAAAAAAAAGGCTGTTTTCCTCCAGGGTGACCCGCTGTGGACTGAGGGGTCACCCTGTTACCAGGGTACACAACACCACTGCCAATTTATAATGCAAAAATATATATACCTGTATGTATGAAACTATATATCTGTTAACATTTTATTGTATGATTATACAGCATATGCATATTTATAGTGGTCAATATATATATGCATATATGTTTTTTGTTTTTTTATATATATATTTTAATAAAGTACTTTGTACACACAGTATTTTAAAGTCTTCTGCAGAGAATTCTTTATAGATAGAGTCGTATGGAAAAGTTTGACCTCCAGTCAAATCACGTTTTATTTTCTGTGTAAAAAATAGGTTGGCACATGCTCTACAGGGGACACCCTGAAATATGGCATTTTTCTGCACATTTTAGTGCACCAGTTCTGTTTAACTCTGTTGAGTTTAACATATTGGATAAAATAAAATTAAGATGTATAATGTGCCATGACTTTTGCACAGGCCACATTTCATGTTTTAGATTTTTCTCAGTGTGTAAAATTCAGTAAATAAACAGTAATCGTGCATTTAACTGTGCAAAAGTGTGTCTCTGTGGAGGATGTGTTCCACAATGGGGGGCTGGAGTGGTGCAACCGTCGAAGCATTGGCCCCCTCATCAGGAGATCGCAGGTTTGATCCCTGGCGGTGCCAAGAGAGTCCAAGAGAGCACAATTGGCCTCGCTCGCTCTGGGTGGGCAGGATGGACCCCCGTCTCCCCTCCATCACCCAGCGCGATGCTAGCCAGCGATAAATAACATTTTGTGACATTTTCATTGGCTTTTTGACCAAGTGAGGAGACCTAGGCCCCCTCGGCCCCCCTGTAGCTACACCTCTGGTCTAGAGTCCACGCTAAAGCACTGGTTGTGGTGGCTTGCAAACACAAAAGACCATGTTGTGCACTTTTAAACCAGCAGGTGGCACAGTTTCAGCATTCATTAGTTTCTGCTAAAGTGCCAGGGATCTTTATTCTGAAAGCCACAGTGATGAGAGTGGAGCACCAGCCAGTCTATAAATCAGATGCCTGCATGGAGCAGAGCACATTTAAAAGAGATAGTTTCCCAGACCCAGATTAAGCCTAAGACTAAACAAAAAAAATTTACATGAAGGATCTTTCATTAACACTGCTATTTAGTATTAGACTAGGCTTAACTCATGTCTGGGAAATTGGCACATAACGTCCAACGCAATATTAGAAAATACATTAATGCTTTCATGAAGTTGAGATCTGAACAGACTACATATGAATATAGAACAGATAAAAGCTTAAAAAGGTCATTATTTAATCATTTCGTTCATTTATCAGGTTCACTGTTGTGTGTGTTTGAGAGAATAAGTCTTGAGTAAAAGTGCAGTGAAAGCTTAAAGGCTTATATTTTGGAAAGTTAATGTTTTATTTCATTTCACAAACGGCTGGTGGGTCTCGGGACAAACAGAACTTGCTTTAGAGAAACAGGGTCAGTGCTGATGCTGTAGTAAGAGCTCCAGCACCCTCTTGTGGTTAAAAAGCAGAATTGTCAACTATATTGAAATAAGTTTCATTCTAGAGAAACTTGCCAGATGTCTGAGGAGTTTAACACAGTGGTGCCCAAAGTGTGACCCATAGGCAAGTGTTGACCAGTGAGGGTGTTTGATTTGACCCACCAGAAAAATGCCCTAACATCACCCCCGAGGGAACAAATACCTGTGCTTAAATATGAAAAATTCCTATTTTCCTTTTAAAATTGTATTGTAAGTTAAACTATAAGTTTAATGTTGAAAATACGTAGTAAAAAAATAAAAAAAAACAGTGTATCAAAGACATTTTTAGGAACTTTAATGTTGAAAATATGTAAAAAAATACATTTTTAGGAACTTTAATGTCAAAAATATGTAATAAAAATGTAAAAAAAACAGTGTATAACATACATTTTAGGGACTTGAATGTTGAAAATATGTAATTAAATATTTAAAAAAGTATCAAATACATTTTCGAGAACCTAAATGTTGAAAATATGTAATAAAAATATTAAAAAATAGTTTATCAAATACATTTTTAGGAACCCACCTATCTTCTTTATTTGTATATTGTTTTGTTTTTAGGCCCTCAGCCCACCACAAACGTTGTGCTCTCATGCAGGGTGTTCCAGGGCAAAATCATCCCTAAAGATTTTCCACTATTTTCCATCATCAACATTCCATATAAACTCAGAAGACTCGTGTAGGTTCACTGGTGGTTCTGGATGGTAAATAAAATGTCTATATTTGTGTTGTAGTCATGGCGACCCCTGGTTCCTATCACCACCACTGTAAAGACATCTGAACCATTTCACACCAAACCACTCTAAATCTCTCTGTTTACATCTCACTCACTGAATTATGCAGAAATTCTGAAAAATCTGTAAAAACCCTGTAAAATCTGAAACTAATACATTTGTCTATCTTTATCTGCTTGTGTTTCATTTTGTTTGTTAGTAGTGTGAGGCTGAAGGTGGCTGTGGGTCACCCCACCTCACCATGCAGCGCTGTGCGCGCGGGCCAGTGAGAGTTTACCCGGGGCTGGGGTGGTTTTGGGGGGGGGTTTAGGGTGTTTTAAAGGGGGTAAAGAAGCCCCCCCACTGCGCCAAACAATAGCATCGCTGAAAAGAGATGGGAGGAGCGGAGAAATGCAAATGCCCCCAGTGCACAGTCCCGAGAGACACTTTATATCACTCCGGACTGAAGGAGGTAGGCAAGTGGGTCCAGTTTTTATACATTTGCTTCTTTTCTGTGCTAAAAGTTAGTTTGGAATAGTTAGTTTTGAGGCCTAAACTGTGCATAACTAGATCCCACTCTGCTGCACTTTATTCTGCATTGCAAGATTCACTTTATTGCATAGTAGAAGAGAACAGAAGAGGCCAGCCTGGTGTTGTTTATCAGCATGAAGTTGCTCAGAGTGTAGTAAGAATGTGTTTTTTGTGTTGTGGCCAGTTGTGGCCATTTATTCTTAGCTTTTTGCTTACTTTGCATTCGTGAATGAAGTTCTAGCACTGGCCTTCTTGATGCACTATGCTGCCTGTGTATTGGTCGGCGGGGACAGAGAGACAGCTGTTGCTTTATGTTGTGCAGCAAAGCCTTTCTTGGGAAAATAGGATTATGTAGGGCCCATTGATGGGCCCACTTTCATTCAGGATGAGCAGGAGGGAAGTGGTGGAGCACAAAGAGGGCTGAGGGGAGATGTGTGTATCATGCAGGTGTCTGCACTACACATATGACTTCATCATGCATGTGTTTGTAGTATGCATGTCAATGCATTATCTATATCATGCATGTCTTTATTTAACACATCTATATAATACGTGCACACGTATCTGTCATGCTTATGTGTGTACTTTGCATGTATTTGCATGTTCTTATACCATGCATATGTCTATATTATGCCTTTGTATGTATCTATATCATGCATATATGTCTATGTAATGCATGTGTGTGCATGTGCTTTTATCATGCATGTGACTATATGATGCATGTATTTATACCATACATATGTATATGCAGTGCATGTGTACGCATGTATACATCATGCATACATCTATATTAGGCATGTATTTGCATGTTCTTATATCATGCTTATGTCTATATTATGCCTTTGTATGCCTGTATCTATATCATGCATATATATCTATGCAATGCATGTGTTGTATGCACATGCATGCACATGCATTATGTCATGCATATGTCTATATTGTTCATATATTTGCATGTTCTTATACCATGCTTATGTCTGTGTT
Organism: Colossoma macropomum; assembly: GCF_904425465.1. NCBI lineage: Eukaryota > Metazoa > Chordata > Actinopteri > Characiformes > Serrasalmidae > Colossoma > Colossoma macropomum. The sequence goes on from NW_023494809.1 coordinate 4,905,545, forward strand.
ATGCACATCTATGCATGTATGTGTGTCATACATATGTGCGTGTGTAATGTATGTGTATGCATGTTCTTATATCATGCATGTGTCTATAGGATGCATGTGGCTGTGTCGTGCATATGCAATATTGTTTATTTGTGTGCATATATATATATAGTGTGTCTGCTTCGGGGATATTTGACATAATATGATTCAAAAATCAAACATTTCAGCCTGATCTCTTGTCCAAAGGCAAACAGTGATGTCCTTTACAACCTTTCAGTCTAGACTGATTCACCGATTCTAACTATGAAGTTGTAAGCTAGCAAACGTTAGCATTAGCATTGTCCTTCCAGCAGTCTAGACATGCACTCTGCATTCTTATCTCATTAATACCTGCTCTGGTGCCTCTGAAAATTTTGTTTAGCGCCACTCCGTTGCTCAAAAGAGTTCCTTGAACAATTGCCCCATTCTACCCCATTCCCCTGCCCCGCGACCCCCCACTGCCCCACTGTCCCCACTTTCCACTTCATTAAGCTTCTTGAGTCCAAACTGGAGGGAAAATGCTTCACTAATTCAGACGCAGGACTTAGAACAGGATTGGCCGAGCCGCTTTAAAGAAGAAGTGTCCCTTTTTCAGCACCTTCAACCTTAAAATGATAGTTTGACGGAAAATGAATGAATTAGCCCAACAAACATCAGCCGAGATATGAGGTTTGCTTCTTCAGCTTTGCACTGGATGTAGTGGAAGCTTATACCACACCAGTTAGCATGATGCTAACTGCATGTCTAAATCATCGTGCACTCGCTGCTCTTTGCAGAAAAAAACAATCACAATTTGTGCTAAAGCAGTCATTCCGTGACCAAATGTTGTGCTGTGGTCAGAGATACAGGACAGAGATATCAGCTCAGCATCTTAATCCTGACCAACCATGACTGTGTTTAGTAAACGTCCTCCACAAGACACCAGGCGTAACGCCGTCCAGCAGCTGCTTATACAAGACACACTAGCTCGGTACAAACATCCTGCCATGTGTCGCTGTGTAAAAAGAGCCCATATTCTACTTTTTTCCCTGAGGTCCACTTACAGCATTTGTGTAGGTTTATGTAGTAAATTTTGAATAACTCATAATTCTAAGCTCATAACTCATAACTTAAGGCTGACATAGGTAAATAACCTGTGTTCTGATTGGCTGCCCTGGGTTGGGCCTCATTTCAAAAAACAGTCCAGGCTGAAATGTACAGAACAGATCCGTTTGCTTCCTGACAGCCATGAACAGCACAACGTTTAAGGCCTATTTACACTGAGTCTGATTTTAACGGAAGGAAAAAACGCACATCAAGTTTTTCAAAATGAACACATGGACATTAGAGGAGGTGACGAGGAGCTAACGTGGCCTAAAGTTTGTCTCTTATGGGTGTTCTGCTCTTGTTGCACGTTCACTGTCAGGCTTCAGACAAGAAAGTGTAAAATAAGTAGTATATGTGTCGTCATTGCCCTGCGATGGACTGGCGACCTGTCCTGGGTGTCTCCTGCCTTCCGCCCAATGAGTGCTGGGATAGACTCCAGCTCCTCCCACGACCCAGAAGGAGAAGCGGTTTAGGAAATGTGTGTGTGTGTGTTGTCATTTAGCTTAAAATATGAGGTCATAAGCACAGGTTTATGTTTCTCATCCATACTTTGAGTGATACTTTTGGGAATAGGGCCGAAATGGCGCTAGGAACAAAAAGTTCAGAAATCAGAGGCCAGGGTCCTCAGACCCCCGTGTCTACGATTGGTCTGAGGATTTTGTTTGAGGCAATCGCTTAGATTGCCATTTCACTGCATCATAGCTGATTTGCATAAAGTTGAGGAAGCTTTTAACTTGGTTTGTCTCTTGTCGCTCTGTCGTTCTGTCACCTAGCTTCCCTGTATGGACTGTGTGGCCTGGGGAGTGATTATGGTTTTAAACTGAACAAAAACACAAGGATCCTGATTTTCCACGATTTAGGCCCTTTAAGAAATCTGAGCAGGCAGTGTTTTGTGTTACTTGGCTCTTTTCCTGAGCTGCAAGATGCAAATCATGGTTATGCATGAGCTAATTCGGTCTGTTTGTGGTTGGCTGGGGGTCAAGGGTCAACATGAGCTCTTTAAATTTGAAGTTGCAGATCCAGATTTGGGCTCCAGAGCTGTTCTTACCACACCAGTCTGTCAGAATTGTACCTTTGGTTTCTTCACCGCTGGCACCAGCGCAGCTCCTTGACTGCAGACGTGCGTAGTTGTCAGCAGGGCTCGAGCTCTGCAGCCCTCATTGCTCTTTGGCTCATTTGATTTTTTAAAAATCCGACACTGAAAGCAGATTCAAGCCTGAATTCTCGGCCTCCTGAGGCTGTTGCCTAGCAATGTGCGATGGATGGTCCGAGTTCTCTCCCAAAACCCCGAACACTGTGAATACTAATGGCAGATTTAAACCAGAGAGAGAGAGAGAGAGAGACAGAGAGAGAGAGAGAGAGGGAGAGAGAGGGATGAGGGGCATTGGGTTCACAAATAAATCCTTTTCTTATCCTGCATTTCTGGCTGGAGTTATACGATCTTTTGTAGGGGGTGAAATAAATTACATGACTTGACTTTATGTACTTGTTTGTGTTTCTGACTTTCTCAGCTGTAAACAGGGTTGGAATACAGTGGAATATGTGTATCTGGAATCTGTATTCAGAGTAAAGAAATCAATATTTTTTCAAAATAAATTTTAGATTAATTTTTAGGAGAATACTTCTTGAACACTCACACACTACAAATAATAATAATAATAATAATAAAAACACCATGATTTTCAAATCACTGCCATGTAGCACACTCAAGTCAGAATTATTCACAGTGGTGGTGATAGGAACCAGACGTCCACCTCTAAAAGCTCCCTCACAGAAAGTTACTACATGAAATGGTTATGAAATCACTTCCTGATGACTGAGACACTGTTTTATGATAGTTTTGAGATTTTTGGTCTGAAACATATTTTTAAACTCCATTCATGCTGGAGGGATACATGCAGGGTGTTGTGAGGCAAAATAGTCCCCAAAGAAAACGTACCATTTTAGTTTTGTCCTGGGACGTGGTGTGTGGGGGGTGCTGAGAGTGCAGCAGCACCCCCAGATGTCAGGATTGATTAACTGCAGCTGCTAAAAATTATTCAAAAAGATCTGAATTTTAAACTAATTTGAATGCAGTAAAAACCTTTCTCTGCTTGCATTAAAGTGGAATTTGTATTTGTATTTTTATGGTTTTTAATATACTCTCATACAGAAAATAAATATATAGGCATGTAGTTCTGTTATGTGAGATGTATTTCAAATATATTGTTTAATTAAAAATGTATTTCAAACAATTACAGTACATTAAGGTAAAATGTTTTTTTTTGGCTATTTTCATACCTTTTTAAACATATTTTAGAAATATATTCTACATATATTTCTTTTCCATATGGGGTTTAAAGATCTTCAGTAGCCATGCGCTGTTTACATTAAGTACAGTGGCCTAATATTATTTTTAAAACTTCGCTATGACGTCTTTGAAAACATGATTAACCGTTAACCCCGCTGTGTGACTGTGGGCGGGACACAATGATTTACAGCGCCCCACATCAACAATCTGATTGGACGTCTTTCAACTCATTTGCATAAAGTTCGTCCAGAAGGAGAGAGAGCGGAGATATCAGTGGTTTAATGTGTCAGTTATGTGCGTTTATTGTCTTCTCTTGCCACTTTATAGCCCCTCACGTCATGCTCTGTTTGATGTAAATATTTAAAAAAAATCGAATAATAAAAATGCAAATGATTTCGCTTGCGTCACCGTTCACGTCACGTAAATACTTCTTTAAATAGACCACTGTAGTCGTGCGTCGTTCTGTAGTCCTCGTTATGCCCATATTAGGAAATCCGGGTCTAAGCCCCATTTCTCTATGGCCAGAATGAATAGGGTTTTCCAAAAATCGCCTCTAGCGCCCCCTGTGTTAAATAAAAATGTTCAGAGCCCAATACGTTTTGTCCTGTGAACATTTTTCTCCCGAATACCACTGGATCCTCTGAATTACGAGGTCGTTAAAGAGCTATAATACTAATATTGCTACATGTGAGCTAAAGCTACTACGCATCAATTTGATGTCACTGAGCTACACTAAACTAAGGCGGGCTGTGGCGGAGCTCTGAGCTGTGCTACCTTATCGAAATGTTCTACCGTAGCGCATATTTACAGGTATACCCCTAAATAAAACCTCTAGGTGGGATATTCTGATAGACTAAAACTCCTTATCAAAAGTACTACCCGGGTTAAACTACGAGGCTGAATTTAGCTTCTTTTTTCGCAGCTTCTTGTTTGAATGTTCCCGTTCCACCTTAAGTGGTGCAGCAGCTATGATTGGCCATCACCAACATTAGCAAACGAGACAAAATACTGACCTGTTAGTTCGGTGAAACAGCAAAAAAAAAGTTAAAGTTACTCTGTTAAGCGGAAATAGAGAAACCTCCTCATATCAGGCCTTCAACCCTCCATCAGCTTCTTTTCTTTTAAATAAATAAAATGTGGTTTTGGAGAGTAAATAAAATGGCTATGAAATAAAATTTTGGAAAAATCGGTGGAGTTCCCCTTTAAGGCGAGAATACGCGGTTGTCATTTCAAATTTAAAATCCAACGGAAACTAAACGGTCGTTTGAACCGCTACGGGTTAGGAGACAATAGCTTGGTTTATATGGTGTTATTTGCCAACATTATACATAAACACATGTTATTAGTATCGTGAGAGGCATAATTTTGTGTCCTGATTGAGTAATTTTGATAATTAAGTTCATTTCATGTTACTTTATCGTGGTTTATTGACGTCGACTTCAGTTCACGGCTTGTCAGTTTAGTCAGGGTAGCTAACGCCAGCCAGATAACGGTATCCTGGCATGGCTCCGTAATGAGGGAGGTTAAAAATGACCATAAGAGCTTATCTTTCTTCAGGTTATGTCTGGGACTGAGACAGAGTGGGATGGTAGCGAGGAGGTTTCCTGGTAATCTGGTAAGTTAGCCAGTAATCTTACATCTTAAATTTTTACTGCTGATTTATTGTGTTAATTTAGCTAACTAGCACTCAGACAGCGTTTTAGCGTGATTGACAGGGTGTGTTCGGTGCTGCCACGAAAAAATAAATAGAAATGTAGCCTAAGGTGTCAAACTCAACCTCTAAAAGGGCTGTGTTTCAATTTTACAGAACATTTTGCTATAACCTGAGCTGCCCAGTTTTCTGAAAAACGTTTTTTTTTTTTCCAAAATTCACCAACAGCAAGATATAAAATATAACTAGGCACTTGTAGTAGACTTTGGAAGTATTATTTGAAGAAGTATTTTAAAAAATATTACACAGACACCCACACATATATATACACCTATCAGGCGTAACATTCTGACCACCTCCTTGTTTCTACGCTCATTGTCCATTTTATCAGCTCCACTTACTATATAGGTGCACTTTGTAGTTCTACAGTTACAGACTGTAGTCCATCTGTTTCTCTGATACTTTGTTAGCCCCCTTTTACCCTGTTCTTCAGTGGTCAGGACCCCCATGGACCCTCACAGAGCAGGTACTATTTGGGTGGTGGATCATTCTCAGCACTGCAGTTACACTGACGTGGTGGTGGTGTGTTAGTGTGTGTTGTGCTGGTCTGAGTGGATCAGACACAGCAGTGCTGCTGGAGTTTTTAAACACCTCAGTATCGCTGCTGGACTGACAATAGTCCACCGACCAAAAATATCCAGCCAACAGCGTCCTGTGGGCAGCGTCCTGTGACCACTGATGAAGGACTAGAGGATGACCAACACAAACTGTGCAGCAGCAGATGAGCTGTCGTCTCTGACTTTACATCTACAAGGTGGACTGACAAGGTAGGAGTGTCTAATAGAGTGGACAGTGAGTCAATGTGTGTGTGTGTGTGTGTAACAGTAGACTACCTTAGCCTTAGAATAACTGTTAAACCTCTTTAATGTTCTCAGGATGTAAGTCTTTTAAACCTAAACTCTTAAAAAATGCTTCGACAAGGTTTCTTTAGTAAACAAAATGGTTCTATGTAGAACCATGAACACTCAAAAAAACGCTTGCATCGTGAAAACGTTCCTCAGATTGATAGAGAATGTGCTGTAGATGGTTCTATATAGAACCTTTTCGAAAAGGGTTCTATATAACACTAAAAAAGGGTTCCTCTATTGTTTCAAGCTTGATATCATAGCAATAGGAGAACGCTTTTTGGTGCTATACAGAACCCTTTTCGAAAAGGTTCTATATAGAACCAACTACAGCACATTCTGAAGAACCCTTTAATCATGCAAAGGGTTCTTTGAGTGTTCATGGCCTGCCATCTTTCCTTTGCTGAAAGTTCATTAATTGTTGGGATCAGTTTCTGAGTGTTTATACTGCTTGAACTGCAGCTGAAACGCAGCTAGTGTGTTTGGTGATGTGACTGATGTGGTGAAATAGTGGTGGAACCGATGTCCAATAGATGTGCGCATAGTGGGAGCGCACATTATGTCGCAGTGCATGCTGGGGATTGTAGTGCAGCGCATTGTGAAACGGGCTAATGTTAATAGAAAATGAAAATCATTTTGTAAAGGATTGTGCCGCGGGCCTGAGTTTGACACATGGGATGTAGCCTGAGGAGATTTAGATGATGTAAAAGTCCTTGATAGCAAGCATATATCAGTCTACTGGGTTGATGAGGTTGGCACTCTGCTGACTGCTGACTGCGGGTCCACTCTCGGACCACCCTGATAACCGTCCTGCATACAAGGTCTTGTTTTTAATCTCCTCAAATGGATTTTTAATCATGCAAAGCTTTTATTTTGGAAAATAAACTAAGATAATAATAAGACAAATATTGCGAACAGTTAAGAGAAAACAAATGGGTAACTAGGCCTGATATAAAATGATTTTGTTGACAATGTTGCTGACACTGCTAGATTAGTTACAGCCATAGAACCAGCTTTATTTATGATATTCCTGTTAAAATATTTTTACCAAACCAATTTACAAAGGATAAAAAAGAAAGAAATGAAGAAATAAGTAAATTGGTCTGTGAGTGGAAAGTGATAAAGTGATGAAAAGTGGCATTTTGCCAGTGTGCCACCCGGATAATGCCCAGCAAAAAGCCATTAGGCTGCCAGCTTTGCAGTGGCTCTTACTGTCTGAGGTGTTTTAACATACAGGGACAGTACGTTCTGTTTGAGACAAGATCAGGGGGTTCAGCGCTTTCAAAAGCCGGCAGCAAATGAAGCCACTGGGACAAATTTATTGGTTAGTGATTTTCTTTAAGCAATATTTGTTCATTTAGACTGAGTTAGCTACCAGTTTCTGATGTCCACCGACCTCGTACCAGCATTTTGTCAGAAACGCCTACCATATAGGCACAATTTGTATGTTTGTAGTCACGGATTGTGGCCTTGTCTGTTGCTGCACAGTCTGTAAGCTACCCTCTGACCCCTCCATTAATGGAAGGGGTCCACCATAGGACCCCCACTGGCCAGATGTTAGAGACTTTTAGTATCAATGGTAGAAACGTATATAAATAAACTGGTAAATATTTGTTAAGTTCCAATTCACTAAATAGCAACTCTGACAGTGTTTTCTCACTAATTAACTACCAAGTGCTTTTAAAGTAAACAAAAAAATCATACAAATGTCCAGTTAGTTAGTAAAATGCTGTGATTGTTTTACACTACTGTCGTCTCTGGTACCAACACAAGTGGATGATGTTCAGAAAAAAATGGAAAATTAATTAAATTAATCTGTGTCTAAAGAATGAAATATATATATATATAATATATATATATATATATATAATATATATATATATATATATATATAAGAATGTATCACAATGCTTCAGAACTTTTTCATGATACATGATATACAACACAATTTAGTATTTCTGAGATTTAAAAAACCGGGACAGACAGAACGGAACCTGTAGTGCTACAAATAAAAACACTATAATAATAATAATAATAATAATAATAATGATAAAAAACCTACAACTACAGTGATTTTTATTGTATGTTTTACAAACTGCACTGCACTCAATCCAGTTAAACAGGCCAAATTATACTCATTTTGCAATGAAACATAGTTAGTTAGTGTTCTTTAAAGCACTGGCGAAATCCTTGATATACTCAGAGAAGCGTATTGTGACATATTTAATCACAATATTGATCGAATATCGTCTTAATGCCCAAAGGCAAAAGTAGCCAAATTAATTGGGCTAAACAGGCTAGAAAATGAAAAATATTAAATCTAAGATATGGATTATTATATTAGCCAGGCGTAAAGCTCACGCGCTGCTGGGTTGAGAATAGTCAGTCGGAAATATCAAGTGGTCCTGTATTCTGAAACTGACCACGGATGAAGAGCCAGAGGATGGCTAACAGAAACTGCGCACAGAAAAAGTGAACTCTAGGTCCTAATTGGGTACCTGTAAGGTGGGTGTGGCCAGTATGTGCACGATGTTCTGCTCTTGCCGTTAGCTTGAAACCCTCCCAGGGCAGCTCCTGCGGGGTTCACGCTGTAGTATGGAGTGTTTTGAGAGAGATACTGCAGAGGTTGAGGAATGCACATGGTCATGGCGGAGATTAGGGAGCAGACTGAATTGCTTTGAGAAGGCTGATAAGTGCAGGAATCTGTCTCAGGCCAACACGCCATTAAACAGGAAAAGCTCATTACACAGATAACACTACAGAACAGCCTCGTTTACGCAAGACCACCGGCCTCCATGCTGATGGGGCCTCCAGTGCTCAAGGTCAAGTTGTTGCCCACTGTCTGTCACTCGTTTTGTGCTGTATGAGTGCTTAGAAGTAACACCTTATTACAAGATTAAAAAAAATAAACAAGTATTTTACAAACAAGGCTACAACCTTTTTTATTAGAGCAAATGCAGTTTAAAGAGCATTATAATTTTATTGTAATTTTTAAAGAAGTCTGTATGTAACTGTGTACAGTGAGGACCCTAGAAAGAACGTCTGTTTTCTTTAGCTGATAGGGATCCAGATATGCTTATTAACAAGCATGATAGTTTAGTGGAATAGCCATTAAGGAATATTAATGATAGAAAGTCACATTGGTCACTCTGCAAAGAGGTTTGGAGGAAAAACCTATACAGCACAGATTCATAGTGAAAATGGATGAGGCATGTCCATCCCCATCCTGAGATATGTCCCATCCTCTGGAGAAGTGTATAATTAGCTCATTGGAAACAGGAAGAACCTCACCCTCTCTCTCTCTGTCTGTCTCTCTCTCTCTCTCTCTCTCTCTCTTCTCTCTCTCTCTCTCTCTCTAATGTATACAGATGTTCTTTTACTAACTGCTGCCTTTATGTTGCGATAGAAGTGCCCTGTCCCATGGTGACTCTGCGTATCCGCGGTTTTACTGGAAATGAGAAATCCAGTTTCCTGAAAAGCTCTTTAACTACGTCTCAACCCCTGCAGACCCTCAGTCTCGATTCAGCTTAACTCGCGCTTCTGCCAGGTAGCACAGAATTGAGTTCTGAACAGTGCAGTCTGCCAGCAAAGCTGTTTGAAGAGTCTTGAGAATTTGAGTCTTCTTTCTTTAAAGGATGCTTAAAATCTCAGGCTTATTACATACTAAGGCTTATTATTCAGTAACTACTGAGACTTCAGTGCAAACTGGTTGACCTGTGCTTAGGTATAGAAGTATATAATAAAACTTTGGGCCTGCTGATAGGCCCTGGCCGTTTAAGGGGTTAAGCTGAAAAGACCTTCAGTCAGTAGTGTGGACAAAAAAAATTGGGCAAAATTCAGACTTTAAGCTGGCTGCTAGTAGAGATGGGCGATATGGCAAAAATATAATAGAATAGAAATTTTCACAACACATGATGTGCCATGATATTAATTTTTTTCAGACATCTGATCACTTGGAAGAGAGAAAAAAGATCCAGTAGTGCTACATTTAAAAAAATACTGTGTGGCAGTAAATCCGGTTAAACTGGGCTAATTTTGCTCTCTTTATAATGAAACAGGCAGTTGGTCAGTATCTACAAGCACTGACGATGTATGTGATATGTTCAGGAATGTGTGAGTTTTTGCTTTTCTGTTTATAATGTTTATGTTGTTCATTTTGTGAGGGATAGAGTTTATATTTTTTTATTTTTAGTACCATAAATGTTGTCTGTATTGTAATAAGTAAGAAACTGTAACCGTGTTAGGTAATTAACTAACAAGGTTAATTACCTTGTTCATTTCTTATTGTTTTCTTGAGTGCCTTGCTAACTCTTTGCTGCTGTAGCACTCAGAATTTCTCCATTGTAGGACTAAAAAAAGTAAAATCTTATCCGATCTTATCTTAAAGCTTATTGTATTGTGTGGCGACATAATTTATCACGATAATGATATATAGTATAATCATATTGCCCAGCAATAGCTGCTACTATTGTTTTTAGCCATTCTGTGGACATTTGCCTATTTGTATAGATAATAGTATGTTGTATAGTGTCCAGAACCTCATAAGCTAGCAAGTTTATCAAAGATTACCGAGCAACTCAACACAGTTTGAGGAAAGTTTGGTGATTTAGTCATGCATTTAGCACAGTGGCAATTAGTGTACATAGGCTTTCATTATTTATTAGCTACATCAGCTTCTTAGCTCCAGCATACAACTAAAGAAGCAACCTTCATTCACCAAACATGCCTTGGCTGATCGAGTACAGTTGGAATAAGGGGACAAACTGCAGTTTTCCTTCGTTGTCTCTCTGACGGTCTTCCCTTGTCAAACATGGAATCATATTTTCTGCAACTCCCCCCTTTAAAACTAGCAGCTCTTCCAGAATCTTCTCCAACATCCTGAAGCAGCACCTTGTCTCCCTCCTCTGCAGCTTGGCTGGGCTAAACGTGTACGAGCCCATGGCAGTTTGTGCAACATGAATTATTGCGCTGGTAGCCTGTAATTTTGAAAGCTTTCCTGCTCTGATGAAAGAGCTGCCCAGGTCCAGGTGGATACGGTAGACCTGCTATTAGCTCTCTTTTCCTGTTCAAGCCTTTATGTCAGTGTGAGCAAATGATGTTTCTGGACGTTGGTGCGTATGTCAGCCTTAATGTCTGCACAGAACTCTCTCTGTGGCCCTCTTCTACTTCTTTGCTTCTTACCTGTACTGTTGGTGATGTGTTTGTCTTCTTCAGCTGATTAATCTGCTCTCAGAGTAGGGGTGGGCGATATACTGGTATAAAAGTGAATATCAGTGTGACGTTCTCTTATGAAATGAATTTTGTTGTACCGTGGATATCGTGATAAGCCCAAACATAGCACACTAAAATAGTGCCACCCCAGAGACAAAGCTAAACATGACTTATAAACTAAACTCTTATAAACTCAATAAAATGGTGCACCACCGAGTGCTGCTTGCAGCTGCTCTTACGTTAAGTATGAGTTTACGTGGACACGCACAATGCTAGTGTGTTGCTGAGCAATAACAATGGACTGACAAGATAGAAGTGTCTAATAGAGTGGACAGTGAGTGGACACAGTGTTTACTGCAGTGCTGAGAATGATCCACCACCCAAATAGTACCTGCTCTGTGAGGGTCCATGGGGGTCCTGACCACTGAAGAACAGGGTAAAAGGGGGCTAACAAAGTATCAGAGAAACAGATGGACTACAGTCTGTAACTGTAGAACTACAAAGTGCACCTATATAGTAAGTGGAGCTGATAAAATGGACAATAAGTGTAGAAACAAGGAGGTGGTCACAATGTTACGCCTGATCAGTGTATTTTTACTTTCCATTTTAATTCTTATTTATTATAATCTACTGGATTTGCCAGGCATTGTCAGACATTAAATCAGACGTTCATCATTAAGCCTTTATCATTAATCATAGGCTCCAGCTCCACCCGCAACTCAGAAAGATAAGTGGCTTAGAAATGTACTTACTAACTAACTAGACTAACTTCGTGACTGTTTTCAAGCTAATGCTAAAGCTTCACATTTGAGGTGATCAAGGATGCTGTACAGAAAAGGGTGTGTTAAAGGTGGAGTAGATGATTTAGTTTAGAAACATATTTTGTCATATTTCTTGAAATACTCTTTACATCCCGGTAGTGATCAATAAATCAGATGCTCTGACAAATAAAAAAGAACATTTTACAGGCAACAGGACTACAAAAGCCATCCAGTCATTTCATTTGGACTGAACAAAATGACTGGATGGCCTACCTGCCCGTCTACCTACCTACCTCACAACCTGCCCATGTGTGCATTCTGCCCCGTACTCATTTGCGATTGTGCGGAGTCTGTCATACGTCTCTACACACACACACACACACACACACACACAGCTGAGCTAGGTTCACAAGAATGGCAGAGAAAGTTACACAGGTACCTACAACAGCTTACACTGCTAAAGAGAGAAAGAAAAGAAAGACCACAGTGTAAACTGGTCATGGCAATTCCAACTAACCTTTGTGTTCCATCATTTTTCCATAATTACTAAATATAATTTAATAGGAATGAATAAATAAGTTGTCGGCCAGATTGCATAAGCATGTGTTGCGGACACTTAAATGTCCTCATGCACAAACTTGCAGACTTCTGGATGTTTTGAGGGTGTTTTTTCACTGACGCACAGGAGGAACTCTCACTATCAGTCTCTCTCTGAGAGGAATGCACACCTGGAGGCTTTTGCCCAGCAGTTTCTGTAATCTGTGGGACAAAAGAACCACAAGCACCTGGCCTTAAGGTCACGGTGAACCTCCTACAGCTGTGTGTACAGTACCAGTCAAAGCTTGGACACTCCTGCTCAGAGAAGGGTGCCTTAACGCAGCTTTATACACTCTTGGTTTTCTCTAAAGCAGCTTCATGAGGAGCCACCTGAGATGCTTTTCACACAGTACTGAAGAACATACACATTTACTGAGGCCTTGGCTTCTCAACACCACTTAAAATTTTGTTTTGGAAATGCATTCATGCATAGGCACTAACCTGACTATTTGTATGTGTCTTAGAAACAGAAATTGAGCGAAATGTCATTAAGATGATTCAAAATAAATGTTCAGCACATTCAATCAAATGTGTCCAAACTTTTGACCAGTACTGTATGTTCTCCAGCTTTTCTCTACATCTGCCTAAACTGGTCATGGTCAGCTCTGTACCAGCAATTTCCTTTTTTTTTCCCAGAATCACATCACCGATGCTGTTGTTGGTCTGAGTCTGTGCCTTAGTAGAAAGAAGCTTTAACATTTTCTGTACTGCATAATGAAGATGATAACATTTTTGAACCTCCTGCTTTAGGATGTGGTCAGTGAAAGATGTTTAAAGACCCTCTGCAGTCATGATTAACTTCTTTTGAATGACTTATTGTGAATATATGAGGTAGATTCTGTAGAAAATATTCATTTGGTGCTACTTATCACCTTTTTTTGTGCCTGATAAATAAGCTTGAACCTTTCACAGTCCAGTATATGAAAATATACATAATGAAAGGATTAAGACAGTGACTTTTCCAATTTGTCCAGTTTCTGTTTTTTGTAGTTACTTGAGGGTTTAAATTTAAGGGGTTAACTTGTATTATTACATAAACTGATATCATCACAGTGAAGAAAGTTCTTTACTGGACTAGCCCCAAGTTTAGAATACCGCATGAATACCTGCTTCTGTCCAGGTTTCCACACTTGGAGCCCTCTCCGTGTTCGTCTGCGGTAGCACCATAGCGGTAATAACAGGGGTGGACACTGTCTCCAAAACGCCCACCAACCCCCCATGACAGGAATGACAGGAGCATTCAGAGAGGAGCAGATGGGAGCAGTAGATAAACTGGGAGTGTCTCTCTAGGCTGAGGAGGCTCGGTGCCTCAGGGCCTTTGGCTGTTGTTGGTCTGAGTCTAATACTGTCTGAGTCAGATGAACAGTAGACACTGCTGGGATATGGGCACTGACCGCAACCTGGACGCTCTGCTTCTCTGTGGTTAGGCAGCGGTCACTGGGGTTTAACAGGCCCAATAGTGTTGGAACAGACAGAGCTGAAGGACTAGAGGAGAATACGGTGAGTGACTGGGTTTTTGTTGACCGTTTGTAGTTTCCAGTTCGAGCTTGCTGCACTGACGTAGGCAGAATTCCTCCTGTCAACCCTACAGCAGGTTATTCTTTCAGGAACTGATGGTGATTTTTTTGTCTGCCAATTTGGGAATACTTTAAGGCAGAGGTGCCCGATCCTGGTCCTGGAGATCAACCACTCTGCAGAGTTTAATTACACACCCTGATCCAGGTACTGAAGGCATTTAGAGGCATCTGTTCATTTGTGCCAGGTGTGGTAGATGTGGTAGATGTCCAGGACCAGGATTGAGCACCCTTGCTTTTAGGGATGCACCAGTTGGGAATAGATTGTGGACTGACAGTACAAATGTACAGACGTAGCATTTATATGTATAGCATTTATACCAAACATTGGTTCAAATGAGTGAATGCTTGAATGTAAGTATCAATGGATATGGTGTTGATATCATCATGCACCCCTAATTATTTTTTTGTGTTTATTGTTGGACTTTGGGTCTAGTCTAGCACTGCTGTGTGCTTATACACATGCTGTCAAGATAATAATATAATTCCTAAATCTGAATAAACTATATTTGGGTATATTTTTTGATATACTACATCTCTATATGGGATTGTGTCTTGTGCCGTATTTCATTATGTCGTCTCCGTCTTGAACAGCGGTACTGTATGTTGTAGTAAATATTGGTCTTGTATGTTGCAATTAGGCTCTGTTCAAGTTCTGCTTAAGCTCAACTTTGATGTTTCTCGCCTACTTAGTTTGCATTGTTTGTGTTTAAAGAGGAAAGATTCCAACTTGTCTACACAGAGTTTATGAAACTTTGTGAAACTGTGGGAAATAACCGGCTTAATTACAGCCTGAGATGCTTCTTTGGTCACTACGGTTGAGGAAGGAAAGACAGCGAAGCAGGCCTGAGCTTGAGTTTGTTTTGTCTGGTGATTTTTTGTTTATTCTCTGCACCCTCAGTTTTGGTCAACTGGCTAACACGCTTTGGTGGATTGGCGGGCTCCCGAGGAGCTCAGAGGATTTCTATTTCAAACCTATTCATCTTCTGAGCAATGTGAGTGCTTTGTGTAACTGAATTCTGGATTCTCCCTCATCATTAACTACATCCTTTAAACTCAGCCGGGGGAACAACAGCTGGATTTGAACCTGGAGAACATCCAGAGGCCGCTAAATGTTCTCTCATGTGTCTGCCTGCCAAGCGTTGGTGGCAAATTTGCTGGGCTTACTGCACATACAGCTCAGAAAATTCTTATTGTCCTCATATATCACACAATATCCTCATCCCATCAAACAGTTATTGTGATTTGTCTCATGAAACAAATTAGTCTTATCAGTAAAGGAGCGCAGGCTGCTTATGATTCATATTTTTGGGTGACTCATCACAGGATACATGGAGTAATGTGATATTTCCTTTACCGAAAGATAGAGATAATAGATTATCATGATGATATAATGATTTCCAGTATTGTGACCATTAACTGTCCCCAGGTCCCTCATGGTGCAAATGCATTGAAACTCCTCCTCTTACATTTTGTTGAATTTTAAAGGGCCTGTATCATGGAATTTTCTCATGTACACACTTTAAAAAGATGGTTCTTTAAGTGTTCTTTAGTAAAGACAGTGATTCTTTATAGAACCATGAACACTCAAAAAACCCTTAGATTAACGGGTTCTTTTCCAGGTGAAATGGGTCTTCAGACTGATGGAGAATGTGTTGTATATGGTTCTATGTAGCGCCAAAAGTTTTCTTTTATTTTATATCGCCACAACAGAAGAATCCTTTTTGGTGCCATACAGAACCAATTTCAAGGTGCATAGAACCATATACAACACATTCTCCATCGATCCGAAGAACCATGTCACCAAGCAAAGAACCATTTAAGCATGCGAGTAGTTCTTTAAATGTTCATGGTTCTATATAGAACCATTGTTTTTTTTACTAAAGAACCCTTGAAGAACCTTTTTTTAATAGTGTAGTGTTTAAACAATGTCAAAACAACCTGTTCACTCCCAGCACTTCTACATATACCTGCCCTTTTCAGCCTACAGTAGTCTAGCCCCGCCCATTCACACCAAAGTTATAAGCAGTGCTTCAGAGTGCTTTTAAGTGAGACACAAAATATATGTATGTTTATATGTATGTATGTATTTACATATGTAATTAGTATGGTTGATACATTCAGTTCAAATTCTAAAATGTAAATTTAATGTAATTGTGTAATTACATTACCTAATTCCATAATTTATTAATTATGTAATTCAATTTAAGTAGTATAACAAAATGGCAGTAATAACTGTAGATGTCTGAGAGTTAAACATTTTATCCATTATTTAATGTGCACAGAAGGATCTGGTAGGACAGATTCCAGTTTTGATTGATTTTAACAGACACTGTAGTAAAACGACTTGCGCTGAAGGAAATCTTTCCATCTTAATTTTACTGCTTAATTAGTCATTAATGAGCAGTTCCAGCTTGAGTCTGGCAGATGGTGCTGTTACTTAGTAGCTGTGCTCATTAGTGCATAATTAGGACGGCTCAGATGTGATTGTTTTTGCACCTGTATGCTGCTGCCACAGTGAGGGCCGATAGAGGTCATGCCCTGTCTGACCCCTGAGTTTTTCACTCCTTAATTCCTGGGGGTCTGTGCGTGGTTCCACACTTCAAGTTCTCACGCTTATAACTTGCTTATTTTTTACATTGCTTAAGTTTTACATATTAGTTTCATGCTATGTACTGAATAATTTGCAATAGTTACTAATAAAATAAGTCTTAAAATTAATAACTGGGTAATAAGACAAAAGTTTGAGGAAAATAGACTGTAATCCTTAAGTTGCAACCCCAGTGCATTAGAAAGGCGACCCAGGCAGTTACCCCTTTTTCCATTTGGTCAGCGTCTCGCTCCTCACATAGATCAATCAGCTGATACAGTGTGTGTGTGCGTGGGTGTGTGTGTTTGTGTGTGTATTTATAGTGTGTGAGCTACTGTAATAGGAGCTGCCCTGGTCCAGCCACCTGTGCTTACGCATGTCCTAGAGAAGACAAGGGCCTGTGTGTTCTCAGCTCTATAGTCCGAGACACACGCTCTCCAGGGGGTAGAGGACACAACAGGTGGACAGAGGGTAGGGAAACCCCCCTACAACCACACACACCACCCCAGAACTCCTCCGCAGTAGGTCGAGAGTCAGTGAGCCAGAACTGCATCGGCCGTCTCTCGAAGTTGATTGATTTCTTAGCTGTTGTTTGTCTTGTATGTTAAAGAGTCATTCTTGAGCTTCTAGCATGCGATTTCGGGTGTTGAGTCTCTGTCGTGTGAGTCCAAGTTGAGTCTCGAGTCTCTGGGGTGTGAGTCTGAGTTGAGTCTCGAGTCTTTGGGGTGTGAGTCTGAGTTGAGTCTCGAGTCTTAAGTTGCTGGGGTGTGAGTCCAAGTCGAGTCTAGTCTCAAGTTTTTGGGGTGTGAGTCCAAGTTGAGTCTAGAGTCTTTGGGGTGCGAGTACGAGTCACGTCTTGAGTCTCTGCAGTTCAAGTCTGAGTCACGCCTTGAGTCTTTGAGTCACTTGAGTCGAATCTCAAGTGTCGGGGGTGCGAGTCCAAGTCGAATCTCAGGTCTGTGGGGTGTGAGTCTGAGTCACGTCTTGAGTCTCGAGTCTTGGGCGCATGAGCCTTAGTCGAAACTCGAGTCCCTGGGGTATGAATCCAATTCGAGTCTCAAGTCTCTGGGGTGTAAGTCTGAGACGAGTCTCGAGTCTCTGGGGTGCAAGTCAGAGTTGAGTCTCAAATCTCTGACATGCGAGTCTTGTTATTAGCTGTAGGCGAATGTATAGAAAGCCACACTGCAGTAGAGCTGCGCTCCTCTAGGAAGCAGCCAGTAAGGCCTGCTGTAGAATGGACTGTAAAGAGAGTGTTAATGCTGGTTAATTCTGCACCTTTTCCATGTTTTCACATGCATGTCTTGTTTTTTTTACTGGAAATCTTAACTTTGCAGTTTCTCATTGCAGATAAAGTGAACTTTATTTAGTCTGGACCATTTCTGCTGAAGCAGGGCATCTCTGCTTAAAGTGATAGCTCAACCAGAAATCAAACTGCACTGTTTTTCCCACATTCATAGTAATGTAGTTGATGTAATTAATGTTCACAATTTGCTTTTATAGTTTTGCACTGGAGCGGCCAAGTAGCTAACAAATGATGGAAGCTTGTGTACAGCAATTAACATCATTCCAACTGCACGCCTGAATCATCACACCTGGCTAAAACTGCACCAGCAGTCGTGACACGTTGTTATCTATAAACATGTAGTGAGTAGCACAGCTCAAAATAACAGTAGCACTTTGTCTATACTGTTAATTGTATGGAGTATAAACCTTCATTACTTGTTAGCTACATTAGCCCCGTAACTCCAGACTAAAGATGCACACTTCAGACACCAAACATGTCTTGGGTGATGGACCACATTTTAAGAGAAGGGTAAGCTGTGTATGTTTGAGTGCTGGCTGAACTATCACTTTAATGGTCATCATCAATAGGTGTGAAACAGTGATTGATGGAGCTGTATTTGAATTTGCTGGATGTGGAGTTAAAGATAAACCAAAGCAGCCCTGCTAAACTCCAGCTATCTACAGGAGCTTTTAGACTCTGTTTGACTGGTGGGTCAAGTAGTCTCCAAAAAAGGCCAAGGTTTCTGTGTGTGTGTGTGTGTTTTTTGTGTGTGTGTGAGTGGAGTGGAATATACATCCTGTGAGTGAAAGGCTGCCGTCATCTCTGCATAATCAATCATCCTTGAGATCCCGGTGCCAGAAATACACAACACACACTCACAGTGGTTCTGGTGACTGGAGTCTGAGTCCTTGGAAGGTGTGTGTGTGTGTCCCTATCTCAGCGTAAGCTCCTGTGGGTGTTCCTCACTCCCACAGTGGAGGAGCTGTAGTTCCCAGACTGTCTGCACGTATGTGTATGTGTGTTTGTTTTTCTACATTGTAGGGACAAAAATGTCCTGATTTTCAGAAAAACAGACAGAGGTAACCTGGGCCTGTCTGCACGTATGTATCTGGATATTTTCAAAAACATGTTTTGTTTGCTTAGCTTTTTGGCCTACGTGACGTGATCTCGTAACAAGAACGTGCGGTAAGCATGTGAATGTGAGTCGTACGTGCGGGGAAACACATTACATGCTGCGAAAAACAAATTGTCCACAGACATATTTTCTTGTTATGAGATTCCCTCTGGCCTATAGTGAGACTTTGGATGACCCACAATGTCAGGAACAGCAAAACGGATACTTACACATATATAATGCAAATGAGACATTGTTTATTTATTTTAGATATTTCCATATCCCTGTATATCCAACAATATCCAGATACCCCTTCTAATTAGTGAATTCAGCTACTTTAAAGGGCCCAAATCACCAAAATCGAGTTTTCAAAACGTACCATTCGCTCTTCAGTTCTGGCAATCCCTATATAGAAACTAAAACGGCCCGTACTGAGTTCAGCGTTTCTGTGATGTCACAAAAACCAACACATATGTCCACCTATTTAGCATACAGCAGTTTAGTCCCACCCATTCACGCTGAAGTTATAAAGAGTGTTTCAGCCTGGACTGCTGTTTGAATGAGGCATAATACAAGGCAGCCAATTAGAACAGAGGTCATTTACATTTATTGATCTTAAAGGCACAGTAACAGAAACATTCTGCTTAATTCTAAAGGATAAATAAGAGATGGAAAGTGGTCATTTTATCATGTTATATTGACCAACATAAATATCATAGGTGTAGGATAGGGGCCTTTTTAGGTGCACCTTTTACTGACACTTGCGTTCATTTGCATAGCATGTGTAGTTTCCATAGAAAAGCATTGACCAATAGAATGGGATGCTCTGGAGCAGCCACACATGATCCATTCCCAATGTGAAGCGTGGGCTAGAGGGGAATAAAGCCCCCCAGCATTAGTACAACTGTGGAAGTGCAATCTCTGGAGTGATGGAGCTCCAACCAATACCAGCAAAGAGCGACAAACTCCTTATTAATAATGTTGGAACGTATTATTGTGTACTTATTTACATGTAGCACATACAACGATCGGGCATAACATTATGACCACCTCCTTGTTATGACCACCTCCTTGTTCAGAGCAGGTACTATTTGGGTGGTGGATCATTCTCAGCACTGCAGTAACACTGACGTGGTGGTGGTGTGTTAGTGTGTGTTGTGCTGGTGCAAGTGGATCAGACACAGCAATGCTGTGTCCACTTACCGTCCACTCTATTACTTTGTTGGTCCACCTTGTAGATGTGAAGTCAGAGACAGCAGCTCAGCATAGTTTGTGTTGGTCATCCTCTAGACCTTCATCAGTGGTCACAGGATGCTGCCCACAGGACGCTGTTGGCTGGAAATATTTGGTTGGTGGACTATTCTCAGTCCAGCAGTGACACTGAGGTGTTTAAAAACTCCAGCAGCACTGCTGTGTCTGATCCACTCATACCAGCACAACACACACTAACACACCACCACCACATCAGAGTTACTGCAGTGCTGAGAATGATCCACCACCCAAATAGTACCTGCTCTGTGAGGGTCCATGGGGGTCCTGACCACTGAAGAACAGGGTAAAAGGGGGCTAACAAAGTATCAGAGAAACAGATGGACTACAGTCTGTAACTGTAGAACTACAAAGTGCACCTATATAGTAAGTGGAGCTGATAAAATGGACAATGAGCGTAGAAACAAGGAGGTGGTCAGAATGTTATGCCTTTGTCCTTACATTGTATAAAAACAAGTTGTGTGTGTGAGGGCGGGGAATGGGCTAGACTCCCTCTCAGTCCACCCCTGTGTGTGTGTGTGTGTGTGTGTGTGTGTGTGTGTGTGTGTGTTCTCATGGCTGTGAGATGTGGCCTGTGTAAGCTGTAATAACTCTTTGGGCAGCTTCTGTCAGACTGAACTGACTGGAGCTGCTGGAAACCCAAGCTGCCTGGAGTCTCCAGTCCCCTCGTCCTGTGAGTACCAGCAGTGATCGGTAGGCTTTTTACTGACGAGGCGACTGGCTTTTTGGATAAAAATGCACTGAGCACTGTTTGTGTCTTAATATAGGTGTTATCAGTAGTTGGAGATTGTGGTTTAGGACGTAATCTCTTGCTTTGCCGTCCGGAGTCGTGTTTATAGTAAACTGCATCTAGAGTTCTCCTGTTGGTAGAGGATGTTGGTGTTGGTACATCATACATTTAAAGTTTCTCTAATTTATTTTGTATTTGTGGTGAATCTGCTGAATGTTAGGTTCAGTGCTGCAGTGGGAACAGTTATATTCCACTTTGCTGATTTTCTTGGAACCCGATGGGCTGCAGTCACGGGCCGAGTGTTTGTTTATGGTTTCAGCTGCTGTTGTTGCTGCTCACAGAACACTGTGATCTGGGAGGTTTTTGATAAAACCTCTAACTGTGGAGGACGTTGTGGTACTCGGTGTGAAAGCATGGCAGTGAATGTATATTATGACTGAGATGGAGCTTATAAGGGATGAGATAATGACCTGAGATGGTCTTAGTGTGGGAGAGAATAGCTGTGTTGACACCAAAGGTCAAAATCAAATAAAAGAGATGGCTGCAGTGGAGGGTACACACTTAAAAACATGTTCAAGGGTCCTTTTAGTAAAGGCATGGTTCAAATTAGAACCTTGAGTTCTATTTAAAGCCATTTCATGCTTAAATGGTTCTTCAGACTGATGGAGAATGTGTGGCATATTATTCCATGTAGCACCAAAGGGTTCTATTGCTACAAGCTTGACATGATAACAATTGCAGAACCCTTTTTGGTGTTATATAGAACCCTTTGAAGAAGGTTCTAGATAGAACCATATATAGCATATTCTCCATCCATCTGAAGAACCATTTAACCATGCAAAGAACCATTTATGCTTGTTCGTGGTTGTTGTTGTTGTTGTCTCAGAACTGTTGTCTGTACTAAAGAACCATTGAAGAACCATCTTTTTTTAAGAATGTAGAACCATTTTCAAAAAGGTTCCATGCAGAACCATATACAACACATTCTCCATCAATCTGAAGATCCATTTCACCAAGCATGAAGTTGTTCTATATAGAACCAGTACTATTACTAAAGAACCCTTGAAGAACATTCTTTTTTATGTGTGTAGGACCGGGTAGTGTTCCAAATGTTTTGGTTCTCTTGTCTGTAATTGTTCTGCTGTTTATTTAGACCTTGGTGTTTTATTTTACTTTGAGAATGGTCTAACTACAATGACAAGTGCTATGTAAATAAAGATTTATTATTATTATTATTATTATTATTATTATAGTGCCATTGCAGAAAAAGAAATATTCTCTGATTTTGTCCCTAATTTTGAAGAGACACTGCTGTGTTCGGATGTGTATTTGTGTAACAGACTGCTGATGTCAGTAATATTCTTATCAGCCAATCAACAGTCTAGGATTTGGAACAAGCATGCTTATTGGCTCACTGACACTGATAAGACTGACTGCTAAGGTATTGAAATACAGTATTGAACAGCACAGAATTTCCAGATACTCTGTGGTGTTGAAGTAATTCTGTAAAAGTATGAGGGGTGGGCGATATGGCAAAAATATTGTATCATGAGACACGATATGCATCACGAGGTTTAGTTTTTCTAAGATTTAATAAGTTGGAGCAGACAGAATAGAACCAGTAGTGGCACATTTAAAACATTTTATAATAACAAAACTACGAATATTATGACTTTAAATCAGTGTTTAGAAATTGTGCTGCAGTAGATACAATTAAAACAGCTCACTTTCTAATGAAACGTACAGTTAGTCAGTGTTCCTTAAGTATGATATCCACAATATGCCCAGACAAACATATGGTGACGTAACTGATCACGATAACGATGAAGTATCATCATATTGCCCACCCCTAAAAAGTATCGTAAAAGTCTGGAAGTTTGATACCAGCTCTGGTAGTGAGCGAGTGAGAATGACAGCTTGACGTAGTCTTCGATGCTGTGGAGTTTGTGGATCATTCAAATTAATTTCTCATGAAAATCTCCTGCAGTCACTGCTCTTTCAGCAGAAGGAGCCACATTTGAAGGGAAGTCAGCACATTCCTGGAGTCCAACACGAGGACAGTTTTTTTAACATTGATTCCTTAATCTCAGGCTGACCGTTGATGAGAATAATGCATTTGAGAAGAGTGCAGTGTGTGAAGGGTGTATGCAGAGGTAGAGGTGTGTGAAGTGTGTGTGGCCTGCAGTGCTGCTGTGAACTGAACTGTGATCTGGGTGCTACATTCCACAGTTGGGTGAGTGTGTGTGTGTGTGTGGTGTGTGTGTGTGTGTGTGTGTGTGGAGGGGAATGCAGCTGGGGTAACCCTTCCTCTGCAAACACACACACACACACACACGTTCGGTTAACACACTTCGGTCCCGCGCATGCTAACTCCTTAAAATCCTGGACTTACTACATCCTAGTGCTTGTGGTTGAGTAACTACCTGGGCTTCAGTGTAAAGTGGCTGTAAACTGAGTTCTTTATTTGAGTAACTTGTAATAAAGTCCTAGCTGTTTATGGGGAGGAGTTTAGTAAGGAAAATTAAAGTTTGCAGAATTAAAAAAAGGATTTTAAAGTATTAACTGATTAACCGTTATTGGTTCAATCAGTGCTGTTGGTGAGTTCATTTCATTTGCAGTAAGCAGCAGTTCCTGATCTGATGCAGCTTCTTCAGGTGTAACAGATCGCTGTTGACCGTTTTATTTATGTGTTATAATTGCTTATTAGTGGCTTTTAAAGGTGTTTACCACCCAATTAATAACCTTAGGTACCTAAGGTATAGTAACCAGTTACATTCACTACTATCAAGTATATGTACTTAAGTAGACTATTGATGGATTTGTACTCTGCTGAGTATTTTCAAATTGTAGTACTTTTACTTCTACTCAAGTACATTAGTGAGCAAAGGAATCTATTTTTTACTCAGTTACATTTTAGCTATTTATATTTAGCTGCCAATTCCTTTTTTGTGTTTAATTTCATTCTGTTATGTTGTTGACATCTGTACTGCTGTGTGATTGGTCACGCCTCTGACTTTTTAAAGCAATTTAAAGCAGTTTAAAGCAAAAGAATCCAAAGAAGAGAAAAATAGAGTCATACAAACTTTAGTTGCTGTGCTGATAGTTGTTGGATTTACTAAGAGGTTCCACTGCAGTTCTTTAAGTTACTCAGCACTTAGTAAGTAATTAGCAACTAATTCTAAACGTTCATAAACCTTTTATACGGGAGGTCTCATTGTAAAGTGGTACCTCAGAAAGTAAGCAGTGAGACAAAGGATTGTTGTGTCTGTGTTGTCAGAGAGTAAGTATGATGCACGACAGAGTGAGGAAATCACACATGCTTATGTAGAATTACAGAGAAAGTGGAAACAAGTTCACAGAGCAAGTTCAGCTTGGACAGCGTTCCAGACTAAGTTTCAGCTTCACAAATCCTACAGTCTTAAAAAAAGATGGTTCTTTAATAAAGGATTCTTTATTAAAGACAGTGGACACTCAAAGAACCATTTGCATGCCTAAATAGTTCTTTGCATGGTGAAGTGGTTCTTCAGATTGATGGAGAACATGGTTCTATACAACACAAAAAACCCATACAACCCATTCTCCATCAATCTGAAGAACCGTTTCACCATGCCAAGAACACTTTCAGCATGCAAAGGGTTCTTTGAGTGTTCATGGCTCTATATAGAGCCATTGTCTTTACTAAACAACCCTTGAAGAACTTTTTGAGATGGAACCAGAACAAATGGAACCGACGTTAACATGTTTTGTGACAGTAGTTAACAACTTTCTCTGTCTAACTGGGTTTAGACTATTAATCCTCGAGCAGCACATGGAAACACGGCAAGAGAAATCGCTTAACATGTGAGAAGCTGAGTGGCTTATTTTTCAACAATGTACAAAGACATCTTTCTAAATATGTGGAGAGTAAAGAATTTATGACTGTAAATAAGCAACCTGCCACTGAGATTGTTGGTACTTATGAGAGTAATAATTGCTTTATATCCTTAATATCTATGTAGTACGATTTCCTTTCCCCTGCTACAAAAGCAGTATTTCTCACGTGCCTGGTGATAAACCGTATGAAGAAAAAAGTGACCAGAGGGGTCCACCCCATCATTCCCTGATTGGTCCAGAAGCTGTTTTTGATCTAAAACTTAACCCAAACTTAACCAGCATAAGGTGCCATGGCCATGTGGGCCGGTTGTAGTGGGTTTGTTGTGTTGTTGCGGCTGCCATTCATCTGTTGCAGGCATGGTTGAGACCTGATTGGTGTGTTTGTTATGTGCTTGCTTTGTCAAGGCGCACCACCTTACACACTATCATTTGTGCATTTCTCCAGCTCTTTGAGGGCAACACCTGCATACGCAATACTGGCTTTCACCAAGTCTTTTGTACCATTTTCAAGGCCTTCCTTGCTTTTGTTCATCCAATGCTGGTTCGCCGAAAAGGAGCTTCTTTGAAATCCTGTGCTTTTCCGCAAGAATGATGTGACCCATCCAACAAAGTTGCACCTTAAGTATCATTGCTTCAGTGCTTGTGGTCAGCACTGTCAAGGACCTCAGGCTGTGCCTCTGATACTGCTGGAGTAGCTTAAGATGTATCATGAGCTTTGTGGGCAGATGGATGTTTTTCAGCACAACATCTTTTTTAGTGATGTCAGAACTACAACTCCCAGTGCTTCCCCTCCAAAATCATTGCAGGACATAAGAAAACAAGAAATACTTCAAGAAATTGTCACGATACATGATGTGCCACAATATTTATTTTCTCAGACATCTGATCAGTTGGAACAAAGAGAAACGAACCAGTAGTGCTTTATTTTAAAAACTGCTGTTAAATCTGTGAACACAGTGATTTGATTCAGTACGTGGCAAACTGTGTTGCTCTTAATCCAGTTAAACTGGACTAATTTTGCTCTCTTTATAATGAAACATGCAGTTGGTCAGTGTTATACAAGCACGGACGATACCCAGGATATGTTCGGAAAAGCATATTGTATTGTGACATAATTTATCACGATATCTGTATATATTGTCATATTTTCCAGTCCTACCTGTGCAGGATTGATTTAAAAAAAAATGTGGAAAAGTCGTTGCACTGGAACAAACCCACACTCTGTCCCTTTGAAGTCCAGTAGTACCAAAAATGGTCACAGCTGGCATCTTCTTTGCCTGCACTGGATAGCCGTAAGATCCTTTGTTACATCATTTAATTCCAGGTGTGTGTAACCCACCATCTACACTCACTTGGGTTACCTGGCTGACAGAAGCCTTGCTGTTAGTTATTATCATAAACAGTCACTTAAATTGTTATTATCTGTAGTAGTATTATTTGCTTGTGTAGCACCTTTCATACAAAGAAATGCAGCACAAGGCAGTTTTAACAAAAAATAATGCAGCTTTACAAAAAAATCAAATGAAACAAGAATAAATTGCTTGTTGTTATTATTTTTGTTGCTATTGTATGTTTTGGTAGTGTGTCTGTACTGTACTGTACTGTAGCAGGGTGTTTCATTCTGAAAAGTAAATTCTGTTTTTAGATGTTTGTTTCAAGTTATTTTAAACAAATCCCTCTTGTCCATAAATTTTGCGGGAGATTTAGGGAATCATCTTTAGATTACAGAAACATACTTAGAGGAATCACTCTGCCATTCCCATTGAGACTCATTGTCAGATTTACAGGCACTAAAACAACAGACATGTTTACTGTTCGTGCCCAAACCAGTGTTTATCCACCGCTTCGGTCCTTCTGTCCTCAGTTGTTTCTGTCCGTCCAGCTAAATTATGATTATGGGAAAGGACCAAAGGCTGCTCAGTTCGTCTGCCCTGTCATCTGGCTAATTTATGCTGATAGGCCTTATCAGATTTGATCCACTCACCAGGGACGACTGTATCTCTCTTTCAGCATCTCACCGACAGAGTTTACTAGAAGCTTGCACAAATAAAGGTTATTTTAAGCCACTGTTTTTGAACAACAACAGGAAACACTGTGCAGTTTGAAGGCTTTATCGCCGCAGATGAAGCTCCTGTGTGTTTTCCATACGTTCCCTTTCTTCGGCCTTTGCTCCGATTGGGACAGATCCCAATGAGACCAAAACACTTATCTTAGATAAACAAGACACAATGGCTGGACACAAATGAAACCCTGAAGTTCATTACGTTGGAGCATTTCTTTCTGTCAGTCACATAAAGATACCTACATTAGCAGTCAAAAGTTTTAAAGACAATTTGACAAATCTAAATCTAAATCTTGTGCTTAAATACTTTCTGTCTACGACAAATATAAAGTCTAGTAAAGTTGCCAAATATTGTGATGATGGTGATGATGATGATGATGATGGTATGGGAATTAATAAACTACCATTCACTATTGTGCAAAGAGCAAAATAAAAACAATAAAATACTAATAGCTGCTTTGTAAGAGTGTTAGAAAAACACTCAGCTTTCCCTGAAACAGCTTTTTCTATATAGGCCAAAAATGCTAAATATTTATATAACTTCTTATAAAGCTCCTTATGGTGATGTTGGTTTCTTGTAGCAGTAGTCATTTTGCACACAAATCTGGGTTTTTTATCTAGGCTAATAATTATACTGATAATAATTACGGATAGAGTAGTTCTGGAACTGTGTGCTTAGGTGTTTAGTAACTGGCTGAATAGCGTAGTGGTTAAGTCACTTGCTCTGCATACAAGAGAACAGTATTCAAGCCTGGTTCAGGGTGTTATTGCAGCCCGTTGTGTTTGTCGTGGAAACTCACTTCAACGACAACAAAAATATAACTACTTGTGGAGCAGTAATGCCTACACATGAATTTATTTCCAAAACAAATTTTGTTTGTAATGCCACTTGTTACGTAGTTTTCATCAGGATGTGTTGGAAAACCATCTCAGGTGGCTCCTCATGAAGGGGCTTAAGAGAACACCAAGGAGGTCCTGTAGTGTTTACCGCTATTAAAAGAGACACTGGTTTCGAACAAGTCATGGTGCTTTATTTTACAGCTGTTGTTTGCCACAGCTACATCGTACATAAGCAGAGTTTTCTCGCTACTCAGCTCATGTCTGACTTTCTCGCTCTCTCGGGTCAGGCACACTTACACACAAAGCCCTGAACTTCACAATAAGAGTCCTCAGCAGAATAACCCTTTTGCCTGTCAATTAGTGCAGAAAGCTTCATTTCTCAGACTGTTCACAGGAAAGTGAAAGTTTGTACTCGCAAAATGCTGTTGATTCTGTAATTTGTATTGCAGAGTTACTTTACGATTTATTTCTTGTTTGTTTACCGTAAATGTTAACAAAGTCTACCTATATACTGTGTCAGAATTTGAAAGGGTGATCATATGTCCAGGGCTTTTTTGGCCCATTTTTACACATAGTACACATAACGTCTAAGATTATGACTCAACATGGTCGTGTGTAAAGATTCAAGCATACATATATGCTAACTGGTGGTGTGTAAGCTTCTATTTCTTGTTAGCTACATTAGCCTCATAGCTTCAGTCTTAAAGAAGCAAACTTTAGACACCAATATATCTTGTCTGCTCAGCAGCATTTAGAGTAAGAGGGGAAAATGGATCCATTTGATTTTTTTAGCCTTGTCATCACTTTAACACAAAACTGAGTGCTTATCTTCACCGAGCTGCTTTAGAAATTCCAAATGTGGATGAAGAGTGTCGACGATCCGACCTTTCCCCCATTTCAGTGTCTGAGCTCTGTCTGACGTGTTTCTGAGGGGTCACTGTGCCGTCCGTGACGAAATGGCGTTTGTAAAGAATCCAGTAGTGCTAAATATAGGCCACCCTAATTAGACTTCATCACTGCTTCTCTTGTTCACTGATGATCCTGAGAAATGATTACTGCTGTCATCTCCACTGGGACACTCTTCTATGTGTAGGACTTCCAGTTAGGAATATCTCCCTTATCTGCACTGTGCAAAGGTTTTTGTGTGTAATGTGTGACTATGGACTGGTTTTGAACTCAGACATTCCAGTGCTTTGCACAAACATGCTTAACGTTTCCCTCCGTTTGGTCTGATCTTTTGGTGAGGGGACTTTCAGGTGCGATAGAGCGCTACAAAAGTATCTGATATTATGTTAGAAGCCATTTTTCTTCTTTTGTTTTTTTTTTTCCCTCTTCAACTCCTTGAGACCACCGGTGGTTCCAAAACGCACTTCGTCATATTCTTCATAACTTTCATATTTCATAAGCTACATTCTAAAGGTGGGGGTCGTATGAGTGCTGTAACTGCCTTCTTTCCAGTCAAATAGATGGGTAATGTAGTTTTAAACCCTTATAATAAAAGAAGCTGAACTCACAATTTTTTTTTTCTACTCAAAGTCGACCCGTTTTCCACAAATCTGAGCTATAAACTAAACAGATGGCGTCTCTTCAGTGATCTGCTCTGTAAAAATTATTATTATAAAATAATACAAAGAGCGTCTAAGATTTTTGGCTTTCAGCAGTGAATTGTAAGCATATAGCAATATGTTTATGATCATAAAACACATGTTCTGTTAATTTGAGGGGAGCTTATAGCAAAAAACAAAAATAAATAAATAAAAATATACATTTATTTCATGCAGTTACTGAATAATTTGCCTTACGATTTGGTCACGTAAATTCGGATGGAAAAACCAAAATATACCCTGATCAATAAGAGGTTAAGGTTTTAATCTCTTTACCTCTAACCTCAGCTGATACACTCCACTTGTTGTGTTGTCTATCCAGATGTAGTGTTTATACTGTAACTGATGGCTTTTTTAGGGGGGACGGATCATTCAGAACATGTGTCAGTTGTAATGCTCACAAATTGTAAGATATTGTTTTCAGATGTACGTAATATGTCCACTACTCAATTCTTTAACTGTATATTCTGTATATCGCTGCTGTCGAAAGAAAACCTTATATCTCCATTTTTGTCATTTTTCAGTTTTTAACATAATTTGAGAATGCCTGTTGCTCTTTACATTGTGTGTAAATTTAATGAAGGATGGACCAAAAGAAACGGCCCAAAATGACTTGGAAAAATGTCTGGTTCCATTGACTTACATTAAAAGAAAAGTAGGTTTTTTCCTTCTCCTATAAAGTTTTCTTTTTGGAGATACGAGTTTTTCTTCTGACAACAGCGATACACACTTTATTATAGTATAACACCATTCATATTTACGGTGTAACTGTACACTACATCCTTTGCCCATGTTGATTTGAAAAATATTTTGATAACACTTTACTGTCAAGTGCTGTTCATAAAGCTACATGACACCTACATAAGCTTGTCATGACAACTGACCTAACCCTACATAAAAGTTTATAAAGGCCTATTTCAATAGGCGTCATCTGTCATAAAGGCTACTTCAGCTAACTTTGATCAAAATTGGCAAATGTATCCTATGTATTTATAGCGAATGATACCTATTTTAAAAAAGCATATATAAACATTTATGTAGGGTTATGTCAGTCATAACAAGCTTATGTAGGGGCCATGTAGACTTATGAACAGTACCCCACAGTAAAGTGTTATTTTGTATTTTATGGTTTATGTTGACACCTGCACCAAGAAAGATTCCTTGTACATCTTGTACTTGGTAAATGAGTCTCAAATATGTCGTACATGTCATTGTGCATTTTTAGGGTGTTTCTTAGTGGATATTCCCTGTCTCTCTCCAGACTTTGGAACTGGAATTTTTAGTACACTTACATAGCTGGCTAATGACCAAACTTGAAGCCTATGCAATGTCCATACCAAGCTAACAAGCTGATAGGCTGATGCATAAATTTGGGCAAGAGGATCACTGCATATACCAGGCAAAAGTTTGAGGTCCTCTGGTCAAATTACATGTTATATTGATTTTCTAAGCAAAAGTAAGTTGGTACATCCCCTACAAGGAACACACTGCATTTTAATTTACTTTTTTATTTGCTGAATTTAGCATATTAAGAAAAAAAGTAAAATGTGGAAAGTTATGGCACATTTTATTTTCATATTTTATGTTTAATTTTATGCATTTTGCCAGTTGCGGATTATAGTACGCGCACATTTGTTGACAAGCTGAAGGATACAGAACCGGCAAAGACACAAAGATTGACAAGTAAGCCAGCTAACAAGCTGTTACTTACTAGTCGAACAGGAAGAAGGCCAGCTTGGCATCTGTCTCACATCCTTTTATCTCTTTTAGTTTTCGCCAACGAATAAAAGGCAGTCCGAGATTGACTCTTGTCCGGTCTCTTGCTCGGTCACTCTCTCTTTTTCTGTTCCTCGATTCCTCCGAAAGCGTCTTCCTCTGTGTGTTCTGAGCCTCTGCCATGATGTCCATGTTGGGAATACTTTTTCTTGTAGCTGGCTGAGTCGTTGATGTGTGACGTGGTGTTGTAAGGTGTTACGCAGTTACCACTCCTCCACAGTTACATACTACTATAGCAAGCATTCCGGCCCAGAGTGGCAACGAGATGCCATCCTTACTATTGTAAGTCGGTGTACCATCAGAATGATTTTGAAGCTGTGATTTTAAGATAAAATCCTAACATAATGTTGCCTTACATAGTCGTTTCACATTAACAGTCATGTTGTATTATTCAGTGCATTTGTTTCTGTGAAAAAAAGATCAGTCATTTTGTTCAGTAAAGGTTTTTTTTATCCTTCCAAGATACTCAGAGGCTGCCAGAACAGTTTATTACATAGACTGTACATCTGTACACTGCTTGTCTGTTTTCCTCCAGAATCAGTAGCAGGTGACCTGTATGCGTCTGTGTATGGGGGATTCCCCCTGGCTAGAATCAGCATTGCACTGCTTTTGGGACAAGAGCACTGCTGGCACTTTTAACCACCTCCCCCCACCTTTTTAACAAAAGCAGCAGAATAAGCTAAAGCCTGAGTCCATTCGTACTGTTGGGACAATGAAGGAGCATCAGGGCGGGTGAGGGTGGTTTAGGGTTAAAGAAATGAGGGTTGGAGGTTGAGGGGGGGTGTGGAGGTTTTCCCCTGCAGGGCGGGGGGTAGGAGGAGGAGGGGGGGTCATTGTTGTGAGCAGGTCAGGTTGTGTGTTTTTTCAGCGGTAAAGGAAGTTGAATGAGTGTGCATTAGCTAGCTGGGAGAGGCCAGATGAACAAGGGGCGGGCGAGAGAGAGAGAGAGAGAGAGAGAGAGAGAGAGAGAGAGAGAGAGAGAGGGAGGGAGGGAGGGAAGAGAGCTTATTGCTTCTTTCACACTCCCACAGGAATCATACAGAGAGAGAGAGAGAGAGACTTGGACAGAGTCTGTCACAGAGTCCATCACAGCCATGGACAAAACAGACTTTAGTATTGTTATTCTGACGAAAATGAAACAGTGGAGCTGTAACTGACCGTCTGGATTTTTCCACCGGACTCCTTTTTGGATTACTTATTTATTTATCTTCTATTTATGCTAAAAACCGCACTATGCACACCCGAGGCAAGTCCCGCAGCTGTGAGAACTACCTGAGCATAAAGGTGAGCACGAGCTGGTCGTGAGGGTTGTTGATGAAACGGAGGGAGGGGCTGAACTTTTCGGTTTCTCTCTGTTTCTCGTCCTCTCCGTTTCTCTAGTTCCTGCCGTTTAGTTCACTGCTTTAGGCATCTGTCAATTATCATCTGAATAGGTGGAGGAATTGGAGCTTGTGCTGTTTGAAAGCCAGGGAAGCTTCCTGTCCCACAGAGACGCTGTGGCATTTTTTCCTGGCTGTGTGGAAAGTTTTGTGATGCGTGTCTCCAGACAGATATGCGTGTTTTTGTACTTTCACAAGGCAGTTTTACGATACACAACGTATCACTTTATTTAGTTTTACTGAGGCTTGTAAACAAGTTGGTGTGCACCAGCAAAACAGTGGTGCTACGTTTAAAAAAGGCTGAAAAATTGAGCACAGTAATACTTTCAGATCAACAATTGCAAAAAAGTAAACTATTCAAAAATGAGAAGGAGGAAAAATGAAATGACTAGTAAAGGTAAATGAATAAAGTAAGGTGTCATTACAGGCTGCTACTTGTTACTGTATACACTCTTTAAAAAGATGGTTCTTCAAGGGTTCTTTAGTAAAAGCCAGTGGTCCTATATAGAAC
This sequence comes from Colossoma macropomum, assembly GCF_904425465.1. Lineage (NCBI taxonomy): Eukaryota > Metazoa > Chordata > Actinopteri > Characiformes > Serrasalmidae > Colossoma > Colossoma macropomum. The sequence goes on from NW_023494809.1 coordinate 4,938,671, forward strand.
CATAAACACTCAAAGAACCATTTGCAGGAAGGGTTCTTTGCATGCTGAAATGGTTCTTCTGATTGATGGAGGATGTGTTGTAGATGGTTCTATACAGCACCAAAGCAGGTTCTTCGATTATAAGCTTAACATTGTGACAGTAGCAGAAACCTTTTTAATGCTATATAGAAGCTTCTTCAAAAAGGTTCTATGTAGAACCATGTACAACACATTGTCCATCAGTCTGAAGAACCATTTCACCGTGCAAAGAACGATTTAAGCATGCAAATGGTTCTTTGGGTCTTCATGGTTCTATATATAACCCAATGTCTTTACTAAAGAACCTTTAAAAAAACATTCAGTTACTGTACATTGTTTCTTTGTGGTTTGCAGGCTTTCTGTATACTGCAAAACATTATAATTGCACTTAATTTTTTTTACTTTGCTAATTTATTGAAATTACTAAAACAAATTTAGTAACACCCACTATTTCTTGTACAATCCTAGTTACTTAAGTTAATCTAGTAAAGATCAGTTTATTTGCCATACTCAAAAAGTAAATAGTGATGTAATCGCCAAACTGAAAGGGTGTCTAGACTTTGTTTAAAGAGGGACAGATTGTTCTGTGTCAAAATTCCTGAGGGCTGACGTATTATTCACAAATTATTCAAAATATTAAGTTTTCAGAATATCAGCGAATAGAATTGCAGCTTTCTGTGAGCTGCTGTGTTTCCTATCACTGTATAAAAGATGCACAAGGCCTCTTTTATTGTTGGATTGCTCAGAGCAGTTTGTTCGCGCAACAAATAATTTAATTATTTACGAGTAACAATAAAATATGTCTAATGTATTAATTATATTCCTATTTAAGTGCTTACTTGTTCAAAGATTTTATTTGTTAGACAAACTAAAAAAAGGTTCATGCATTTGCTAAGCCTCAGTGAAAAAGTGTTCAAATTTCCATTTCGCCAAAATCGCCGGTTCTCAGTGTTGAGTTTGAGCTTTATGGCTGCAGTCTGGACTAAATGTGGGTCAGTAAACGAAGCTGCAGGTCTAGTCAGAAAGAAAAGCTCTTAAACTTTAGCTCACTTATTTTACGAAACTGCTGCCACCGTCAGGTGAAAAGAAGAACTGCAGCGTGCTGGCTGGCGGGCCACTTATAACACACTCAGAACACAACGGAAGCCATGGGCCAATTAAAATCTGCCTACGGGCCACATTTGGCCCTGGGGCCAGACTTTGGACACCCCTGCCATATTGTATACCTGTAATGTTCATTTTCTTAATCACTGTAAACCCATCTGATCTCACTCCAGCACTAACCACCAGCGTGCAAGTATCGCCTGGGATCGGACGGGTATCAGCCGGTACATCCCTAGTTCATTTGTTTTGAGTGACTGTTAGAGGAATCCTTAACAAACACACTGTAGCTGAATTCATTTGGTGTGAATTCGTACACATTTGTCACTGTGAGGGCTTTACTGACATGATCATGTGGCCGTCCTGCTGTGTATCTGTTGGAATTGAAGGAGCAGCTGGACTTTTTCAGTCAAAGCACCAACAAAACAAGAGTTACTTTCAATTAGAGGTGGACGATATGGCAAAAATATAATATCACAATACTTCAAGAAAGGTTCACAATATACGATATGAAATAATATTTATTTTTTCAGACATCTGATCAGTTGGAACAGAGAAGAAAGAGTCAGTAGTGCTACATTTAAAAAAATGCTAGCAAAAACTGTGAATACATTATTTTTTATTTAATATTTGGCATACTGTGTTGCACTAAATCGCATTAAACTGGGCTAATTTTGCTCGCTTGCAGTTCTACAAGCACTGACGATATCCAGGATACATTCAGAAAAGCATATTATATTGTATTGTGGCAAAATTTATCACAATAACAATGTATATTGTCATACTGCCCAGCCCTACTTTTAATAAAGCTTGACTGAGTGTATATTTTATACCTAAATAAAAATTCAATCTATAGCATTGAATATGAATTATCAGTGTTATTAGGCTCATTCAGAGCACAGGTCAGATCAGTAAACGCTTAATATTGTTTTGTCTTATTAGAGAAACAAAGTCTGACTGATGTGAAATTCGTATTTTTGTGTTTGCTTATTCAAAAAGGTACTTTGTGACATAAACTGAAAAAAAATGTGTTAATTTTTCACAACAACAGCATTCAGAAAATGCATTTTTAACAGAGAGTTGGTAAAACTCTTTTTTGTGTCTGCCTTTGAAGTTTAATTATTAACTGTTAATTCATTAATCGCCAATGGACCCAGTGGCTGTTCTCAAAAGCAGTGCTTATGTTGTGCCTTTAAAGAAGACGGCTCAGTGCCACAGCATTCGCATCGCCATCAATCCATCACATTTCAAATGCTTTTTAGTGACCACTCCACTGCACACACACCCACTCACACATCCCACTCCATCATTCCTCCCAGGCAGCCTTTGTTGCTTACTTTACACTCAAGAAAGGACACACACTCTTTCCTCTCTCACTCCCCCCATCCAGTAAAAGAACTAAACCATCACACACATAGTGAAGAAACCGGACACCACAGCGGCTATTGAAGTGCTGCTTAAGTGTGAAGTGGATCCTTCAGTCAGAAGAGTGAATTGCCGTAGCCGGCCGTACGGCTGTAATCAGCGTCCTAATTAGGATCCATCGTGCTTTGTGTGTGGTGAGGAGGAGCTTTCACCTCTTATGTGCCCAGAAGTGTTTAGACGCCAGATTTAGATACATTCTGGATTCAGAGACTTTAAAGGAAGAGTTCAGATTTACCCCAAATGTATCAGCGAAGACATGTTTGGTACACTGTAAAAAAGATTTGTTAAGTTTAAAAAATTAGTAGCCAGGCTGCCTTAAGAATTTGAGGTAATCCTCTGGGGTCTAAGGGCATTTTCTCGATTTTTGCATATGTTCTTAACCCTTTAAATGGCCAGGGCCCAAAGCTTTATTACATCCTTCTGTAACCTGAGAACAGCTCAGCCAGTTTTCATTGAAATCCATGTATTTACTGAATAATAAGCCCTAATATGTAACAGGCCATGATACCTATATGTTTCATATCAATCATATCTTCATTGCTACTCATTGCAAGACCGATGCAGCAACTTCAGCAGCTGTAAACATCTTGCATGCCATTTCACATGTGTCTCCGATGTGGACTGAATGAAGAATGAAGGGTTTCCGGCGTGATGGTCAGTCCTTAGTGATTTCCTAAGTGTCCACTGATCAGTTTCACACAGAATGTAGATGGACACACAAACCCACCAGTTCCACACGGTGAGATGCAGATGACGTGTATCTCAGCCCCTCTTCATAGGCTCATAACTCCGGATGTGAGTCTCGTATGATCTCGTGATAAGATGGAATGGAAAGGGCGACTCTACAGATTCAGGAAGTGTTTGAACTGGATTTTTGCGCTGGATTATCACAAAGAGAGAGAAACAGATATAGAACCATTGAATTTGATGCACAAGCAAGTTTGTGGACCCCAGAGGGTCCAATTTCCAAGTATAAAAACACATTTCTTTTGCAGTATAGAGGCTAATGTAGCCAACAAGCAATGCAATCTTATACCCCACTAACCACACTGATGGGAATGTGCAGGATGTACGATGCCTTATATCCCAAATCTCATGTGGGCAGGTGGCTCTGTTAGTGGTTGGTCAGCGTTTTTGCTAGTAATTATTTCAGCTCGGCTTCAACAGACCTCACACACTGCAGCTCGACTCACACACCCCTTTATTGTCCTGTCTGTCCTTAATCTGGTGGGAATTCAGACAGCCTTTGATGAGCGTGCTGTGTAGTTGGTAGCACCTGTGTGTGTGGTGTTGTTGTGGCACGGTGAAACTCTTCATCAGCTGGTCCACTGAGCGTCTCTGTGGGTCTCAGCGCTGAGCTCACATTACTCTCCGCTGGAGAAGTCATGGTCCATTGGAGGCCTGGAGCGCACTGGCTTTGTGTTTTTGACCTCCAGAGAGAAAGAGAGAGAGAGAGAGAGCGAGAGAGACTGTTCCAGAATGTCTAGCACACTCTGTGGCTCAATTGGAGCTGGAAAGGTTCTGAAACTTAAGTGTGATTTGTGAATCCAGTATGAATCTGCAGTGTATAGTTTTACAGTCTGACGGTAATAATTGTGGAGCGATTTTAATCCAGTATGAATCTGCAGTGTATAGTTTTACAGTCTGACGGTAATAATTGTGGAGCGATTTTAATCCAGTATGAATCTGCAGTGTGTGTAGTTTTACAGTCTGACAGTAATAATTGTGGAGCGATTTTAATCCAGTGTGAATCTGCAGTGTGTGTAGTTTTACAGTCTGACAGTAATAATTGTGGAGTGATTTTAATCCAGTATGAATCTGCAGTGTGTGTAGTTTTACAGTCTGACGGTAATAATTGTGGACCGATTTTAATCCAGTGTGAATCTGCAGTGTGTGTAGTTTTACAGTCTGACGGTAATAATTGTGGAGTGATTTTAATCCAGTATGAATCTGCAGTGTGTAGTTTTACAGTCTGACGGTAATAATTGTGGAGCGATTTTAATCCAGTATGAATCTGCAGTGTGTGTAGTTTTACAGTACTAATTGTGGAGTGAATGATTTACAGTAACTCACTCAGTAACAGAAGTCCTGTTCCAATCTACCTCAGTCTAATGGAATAAAGAAACCTGCTAGTAAACACGACCATACAGAGTGTACTATTGTCATTAAGTGTGTCCTGTGATGTGAACTTCCAGGCTGTCACCTTGCAGTACAGGTTGTCTGTGGGAAACGGGGGAAATTACGAGCTCCTTTATCCCAAACCAATCCTTATGAAGTGCATTACACACCTCCTCTAGGAACAGCTTCAATAGTGCTGTAACATTTAATGGATAACAGCCAGTGAGCAGGTTCTAAAGCAGTCATTACAGCTCACAGCTACTAAAAATTCTTGGTCCCATTGTATTGAAATCCGCTTCAGACCTGTCATGTGAAAGCAGCCAGAGAGTTTACTAGAAGGCTTTAAATGGCAGAGAGAATCTGGACCATGGTCAGATCTGTGTGTGTTTAGCTGTTCGTGTGTTCGCTGCTCCGGGACTGTAATTTGGATCTACTCTGCGTGTTAAATTATAGAGCATGTGCTGCAGCTGTTTGTGCAGTGTTCAGTGTAACAGAGCGGTAAAGTGTTCAGGTGTTGGTCACTCAGTAAACAAGCAGCTTCACCCAGAAAAGAACAAGAAACCTCAACTAACATTCACAGCTTCACTGTTGTGTTCGGCGTCTTCCAAAGCCGATCGGGTTTTAGGATCAGGAGAAATTAGAGAACATTAGAGAACCACCTGAGATAGAAAGAGAGAGTGTGTGTGTGTGTGTGTGTGTGTGTGTGTGTGTACCATTTGGAATCCACATCCCAAAGCTGCTGATATAATTATGGGTCGAGCTGCTACTATCTGCATCACAGTCTGGAGTGTACGCTATCAGAGAGGAAGGGGCAGAGAGAAAGAGAAGAAGGCAAAAAGAGGGAGAGAGAGAAAGGCTGAGAGAGAGAAAGCAAAAAGCATGAGGGAGAGACAAAGCAAAAAGAGAGACACAGAAAGAGACACATGGAGAGAAAGAGAGAGAGAGACAGGGAGAGAGAGAGAGAGAGACTGAAAGGCTGAGAGAGATAAAGCAAAAAGCGAGAGAGAGGGTAAGCAAATAGAGAGACAGAGAAAGAAAGAGAGAGAGAGAGAAAGCAAAAACAGAGAGACAGAGGAGGAGGGAGGAGAGAAAGAGAAAGAGAGAGGGGAGCCCACAGATGTGCTTCGGTCGTCTGTGCCCTGACCAGGTGCAAAAACTTCAAGGTTATAGAAGTGCCTTCAAAACTCTCTCGCTTTGCTTTCATTTATCTTCTGGCTTTAGAAGCTCCACTTATCTTCATGCCTCTATTGAAGTCCTCTTTCAAACGTTGGTCTCGAGCCATGTGTTTGGTCTACGCTGGTTGGAGTGGTGACTCACAGTGAGAGAGAGAGAGAGTGAAGACTGTAGTTTAATCTGCTGGCTCTGGAGTGAATGAGGTTTGTAGGTTATCTGGATGTTCAGACGCTTCAGGAACTCATTGTTTTGAGACCGAATCTCAGCAAAACTCTGTCCAATCAAACTGCTTTCGTCTTTTGTCACCACTGTCAGCCTACAGAACCTGATGCACCGCTCTTTGACTTTTGTTTTAAAATATGTAGTGATGGCTTTCCTGCCATTGTTGCCTTTCCTCCTCTCTGTTCTACTCCTCCCTGTAGCTAAACTAGTGCAGGGCGACGCTTCTGTTGTACTGAAAGTTGTAGGCCATAAGATACACTGTAAGTCAGCTACTTTAAGGTGCATTCATTGCTGATATCTGATCAATTGCGCTCGTACAGCTTTCAGTAGAAAAGCATTAACCAATAGACTGGGATGCTGCGGAGCAGTCGCAGGCCCTAAATGAGCCTAAGGTCACCATGGCCATTGCCAAGCGTGGGCTAGAGGGGTATAAAGCCCCCCAGCACTAGGCTGTGGAGCAGTGGAACTGTGTTCTCTGGAGTGATGGAGCTCCGTCCAATACCTTTAGGATGAGTTGGAGTGATCCAGAACTGACCATCCAACATCAGTACCCGACCTCACTAATGCTCAGTCAAATCCTCACAGCAGTGTTCCAACATCTAGTTGAACATCTGAAGATTTGTCATTAGCTACTCTGGTTATAAGCTTGTAACAATAGCAGAGCTCTTTTTGGTGCTAAATAGAACCATTTTCAAAAAGCTTCCGTATAGAAACATATACAACACATTCTCCATTAATCTTAAGAACCATTTCACCATACAGAGAACTCTTTTATCAAGCAAAGGGTTCTTTGAGTGTTCATTATTCTATATAGAACCATTTTCTATACTAAAAAACTTTTGAAGAACCATTTTGAAATGTATAGAAAACCAGATGTTAAGCTAGCCTACACTATTAAAAAATGCTTCTTCAAGGGTTCTTTAGTAAAGGGAATGGTTCTGTGTAGAACCATAAGTGCTGTATAGAACCACTTCATTGTTGAATGGTTCTTTGATGCTGACATTGTTCTTCAGATTGATGGAGAATGTGTTGTATATGGTTCTATATAGAATATTTTTGAAAATAGTTCTGTGTAGCACCAAAAAGGGTTCTTCTGTTTCTAAGATATCAAGCTCGCAACTGTAGTAAAACCCTTTTTGGTGCTATACAAAACCATTTACAGCACATTCTCCATCAATCTGAAGAACATTTCACCATGCAAAGAACCATTTAAGCATGAAGTGGTTCTATAAAGAACTCATGGTTCTAATTATAACCCTTCCCTTTACTAAAGAACTCATGAAGAACTATCTTTTTTTAAGAGTGTACTTACAGCAGCCTGACTCAGTATTTGACAGTGCAAATAAAAGGAGCAGGCCATAAGGCCAGACTGAGTGGAGACGTTTTATTATGATTTTTTTCTCTGTATTATATACAAATCATTAATGATATAGACGTTTGCAATGGAGGCTCATAAAATGCTGAATAAATGATTTTCTCTGAATGATTTTCTAGCCTGTGTGCAAAATAGCAGAATTAGATAGAATGCAAGCAAAATAACAACAAGGAAAAAAACAAAGGCCTTCATGTCGCAGGGCTGTATCATGTGGACACACACACCGTTATTGTGTAACTGGCCCACAGAGGAGTCGAGTGTGAGGGGTTTCAGAGGAAGCTGCTTTTCTCTGCTGCCAGACTCCAGCAGTTCACACTGATAGGAAGTGGAAATGGAGTTGAGGTCATCGACGCCGTCAGCCCTGATACAGGTCATTCTGTAAAACCAGAACGGCAAATGTGTCAAAAGAGAGAAAAAGCGGTTAACTCCAACGCTTAAAGCGGAATTTCCCAAATTTTTCAGAAATACAGACTAATTCAGTGAGTGAGGTGTAAACAGAGTTATTCAGAGAGGTTTGGTGTGAAATGGTTCAGATGTCTTTACAGTGGTGGTGATAGGAACCAGGGGTCGCCATGACTACAACACAAATACAGACATTTTATTTACTATCCAGAACCACCAGTGAACCTACACGAGTCTTCTGAGCTTATATGGAATGTTGATGATGGGAAAATAGTGGAAAATCTGAAATAATAAGTTTTCTTTGGGGACTATTTTGCCTCACAACAACCTGCACGGGTGGGTTAAAATACATTATAAGGCCAAATCTTTTTCACAGAATTCTCGTAAAACATACAGGCAGTATCTTTTAATTACTTTCTGTGAGGGAGCTTTTAGAGGTGGACGTCTGGTTACTATCACCACCACTGTGAACAGTTCTGACTCTGTAAGTTTCTCTAGAACAGAGGATTTCACACCAAACCACGCTGAACGAGTTCCCCTTTAAAAGGTCCATATTTTACATTTTACATGCAGCAATACTAGTATTGAAAGTAAGTAAAAACAACAGAAAAACAAAGTTTGTAAAAATATGTTTTCAGCTTCTTCTTGAAATGATGTGCTGATGTCTCCTGTCTAATCTCTCTCAGTAAATTGTTCCTTTTTTTGGTGCATAAAAATAAAAGGCTGCTACTTCGCCTTAAAGAATGATTGGAACATACAGATACACGCAGTCCATTATGCATGATGGTGCTAATCCATGTAATGCTTTAAAAACCAGTAGAAGAGCTCTAAAATCTATCCTGAAATCCCAGTGTAATGAAGCTAGAATTGGTGTGATATGTTCTCTCTTGTGTGTTGCTGTTAGCACTCCAGCTAACAGCTTTAACTTATCAATCAACTTTGTTGGCAAACCAGTAAACAGCGGGTTACAGTAGTCACGCCGTGAGAAAACAGAGGCATGCGGCAGTTTCTTAGCATCATGCGGAACCTTGCAGGCTTTCTTCAGTTATTACTTATTCAGCTTTTTATTAACTGCTACGAAACTAATGTGAACGTTACACAGTTATAAGAGTGAGAAATTAACATATATTTGTATCTTATCCACTCCTCTCTCAAGGAAAGTAGCTATTTGAATGAGATGAGTGTGTTTCCAGGCCTAAGTATATTCTTGGACTTTCAGGATGCAAACACAATAGAAACGTTTCGGTCCAAGCCGTGACCAGCGTTGTGACTCACTTCACTCCCATTGTGAGTCAAAAATGAGCTCTGGACACAAAGCTGGATGATGGACATAAACCCCACAACTGACATATCACTCTTGGGGTAGAAACATGTTGCTGAATGTGAAACAGTGATGAACTTTTAAGGCTTAGAAGTCTAGAATTATTATTCCTTCGATTCACAATATTATTATTGTTATTATTAAGTGCCATATGAATAGTGTTTTTCCAGAATGTTCTGTCTTCTGTTTGGATCTTTAGGCCTCTTAATGGCTTCTTTCTGATTCCTCTGATTGTCTCCATCTGTCTTGTTGCTGGCTGTACTCTTCCTCTGTTACCTTCAGCTGTTCCAAGCATAACGGTCGTTTTGAATTAAATGTTTTTTCTCATAATATCTCTAAAAAAAAAAGCCTCAGTTGGGCTCTGAGTGAAAGGTGAGGCCTGATTTGGTCAAGGATGTATTTGTTTCTTTTTCTTCCAAGGTTCTCTCAGATGTTTTCTCCACCACCAAAGTTCAAAGACATCAGTATTTTTCCTTGTTTGTTGTCCAGCTTTCACATCCATAAAGAACCACAGAGAAACCACAGCTTGGAACGTTTTGTAGAGACATATCATCACATTTAAAGATCTTTCTAAGTTCCTTCATCCATGTCCTGCCGAGTGCTGATCTGTGTCGTATTTCTTTTTTCACTCTGTTTTATTGAACTTTCCTAAAGACCTTTAGGTCTTCCTGATTTTCCGCAGTGAGTGACGTGTCATCGTATTGAAGGTTATTGATGTTTTTTCGACCAATCTTGGATCCTCGATCGTCTTTCTCCAGTCCTGCTGCTCTCATTATATGTTCTGTGTACAGGACAAGCATGTATGGTGATAGTGGGCAGCATTGCCAGCATGGAACTAGTCTGTTTGTCCATTTTCTGTCATACTTGTTGATTCACATTAGGTAATGATTTATATGTAATTGATTAATTGCATTATTAGGGGCATAGTTATGTACTTATAAGTGTTCGGATGTCAAAAATTGTCAAAAACATGACAAAAATGTAGTTGATGTTTTTTCTGTGTACACAACAATTACTTTTCATTAAATTCAAACCGTAATTAAATATCTCCTCTTTTAGTTACAAACACAACTGTGGTTTGGATTGAAAGACTAGAATCTGCACTTTCTTAACAGTTTCTTCACTTGGTTCTATAAGCTACAAGTGACGAGTAATTAAACAAAATGTAAGAAGAGGTGTGTCAAGGTGTTTGCACCATGGGGGACGTGGGAGGTTTAAAACAGAATCTGATGTCTGTGGTCTGTGGATTTCCTTAAAACATTGGAGTGAACTCTGCCTTCGGCTGTGTTTGGGGCAGGGGTCAGGGCTGTGTTAGAGGAACACTGCTGTAAGAGGATGCTCTGAGCACATCCTGAGCTGGGGAAAAGTCCAGCGCTGTTCAGCTTCTCACACAGAGCAGAATTGCAGGATTTTCCAGCCTGACTGTGTTATTGTCCGGCTCCTGACGTCACCTGACAGGTGTTTCCTGTCATCAGCTGAAGAGCAAGTGCTTGGGATTTGCCCTGTGACCTCTTGACATCCTAGTGTGTGTGTGTGTGTGTGTGTGTGTGTGTGTGTGTGTGTGTGTGTTATGGTATGGCTTGGACAGACAGTGTACATGACCTCCACAGCTACCAGCAGGGGTCAGGAAGTCAAAGCCACAGGGACATAACCAAAACAAATAATGGCAAAGCTAGCTTTGCACTGTTTGAAACTCACTGTTTATTGTCATATCAACTCTTTTGAATACTTTAATCTCTAGAGTCTTGTTTTTCCCATGTTTTTAGACTATGGTGGTTAATTACAGTCATGTTAACAGAAAATAGTTCAAATTAACCTAAGAATAAGCTTGGCAAAAAAAAAATTAAGTAGATTTTTGTCACTGTATGTTTGTTTATAGCCAGTCTTTTGGGGCTAGACTTGATCTTGTAGCAAGAATGCATGTCTGGGGACAATTTGTTCAGCCATGCTACCTTATGTTGCATCAGTTTGGCCAGCAACAGGCTAGTTGTCCATCTGACAGTGTTGGCGAGTGTACCATTGTCTCCTACTTTAAGCTCCACCTTCACAAAGCACTGGACTTTGTTTGTTCCCACCCTAATCAGTCTACGTTCCCAATCTTGTTTAGCCCAAAATATCTACAGTACGCTTCCATTATTTATTATTGGAATTCAAATGTCAATTCACTGACATCAAATGCGTCTTCGCTGATCGTATTCCTTTGGAATAAGGGATGATTGCTGGATCCTTTGTTGTTAATAATTGGTTCAGGTTGGAAAAAGCTGTCCACCACTTCTACGTCTTCACCATCAATGGTAGAGTTAGTGTTTCCAGTTATCATAGTCTGCTTTCTTCAAACTGATCTCAAGTACCATCTGTCTTTCTCTCTCTGCTGTTGTGTATTTGTGCGTGTAGGACTCAGAATCGTTGGACAGTTGTATCCAGCACACCCTGTCGGCTCTGTACGCTCCGTTTGGGGCTACAGCGGCCACTGTGCTGTGGCAGCTCTTCAGTGTGGTAGAGAGGCAGTACAGGGGAGACGGCCTGCGCTGCTTTCTGGACTTTCTACTGCCTGCACAGAGGATACTCAGCATCATCCAGAGAGAAACCTGCGTGAGTATGGGACACACACACACACACACACACACACACACACACACACACAAAAAGGAAAATGAACCCGGGCTGAAACTGAGGGTAGTCAGGGAAGTGATTGAAGGTATGTCACACACAGCATTTGTGCTGCGGAGCTGTTCAGCAGACCTACGTACTGGAAATTTATACAATCTACTGACGTTACACAGAGTCACTCTCATGCATTTGATTTCTAGCTTGTGATTGGGTCGTCACTTCAGTCCTAAATCTTCTGAGATAAGACCTGTGTAGCACAGAATGTTTACGTAGTTTTTCGTTTAATAACAGCCATAAATTACATAATTAATATAAACTAAATGTCATAAGAATGAGTCATATGGAGCGCACATGCAGCCAGGTTTCTCTGACATGTGAGCGAAGAACGAGCAGAGGGAAATAGAAAACCTGAAGCTGGATTACAGAACACTTGGAGTGAGGAGTGGAAATGTCTGCCGCTCCACTCACATTCTCTGATGCCATAAAGATAAGATATTCAGGGAAAAGAATGTGGGGATCCTCACTTTTTTCATCGATGCCAACAATTTAGGAACAATGTTGTTTATTATAATGTGCGTTAATCAAGTTCTCAGCATAATTATCATGAACTTACGATTAAAACTAGTTTCTGTATCCGTCGTAAGTTTCTCTATTTTTCTGTCAGGTGCTCAGAGCTTAAGTTTTCAGTATTTCTTAGTTGTTTGACAGTTTTTGCAAAATAGTAAATATCATCATCACGAGTTGGCTAGATTTTTATGTAGTGTATTAAAAATCCATTCACATTAAGTTGGCCTACTGTATGAAGACAAAGCTGATTTATTTACTCGTAAGCTCACTAAGCTAGCTACCTCTGTGATAGGATGCTTCAGAATTCGGGCTGTAACACTACAGCTGAAAATGTTAGTTTTAGAAAAGTTTAGTTGCTGGGCATGAATGGGTTAAGATACAGATTCCCAGTACCAGGAATAGATTCAAGGCTTTATTTCAGTGCTGATATTTCTGATGCCATTGTTGATTTGAATAGTGCTTTTCTCTCTTGTGTCTGCCTGCTGTGGCTTAATTTATTTGCTGAGAGAGAATGTTGAGAGAAATCTGGAGAGCGGGATGGTTGGGGGGGGTCCATGGGACCAGGACAATAATCATTATTGTTCACAGACCGAACTGAAAAACAACTCATCAAGGCCAAAGAGGAGACTTACGTACTGACCAGGATGGATCCCAAACACTGTTTCACAACGAGAACGCTTTGATTTCTCCAGGTTTTCTCCTCTACTCCTGTGAGAAAACCTCTGTAACAATACACTCCCATGTTCAGGAGGCTCATTTAAAGGTCTACTACAGCGTTTTTAACTTACCCAGTGGGCAGTTGCTGAATTGAATGAAAAAACATTTGAAATATGTGACATGAAATTCACAGTATAACTTGAATTTAAAACTCTTTCTACTTGATTTCTAGTCAACATGGTGAAGTTATTCATTTTTCAGGAGATATTCCTGAGGAGATTAAATAGAAGCAAATCAAGGGGAAATAAGTGGAAAAACAGGAAGTTCCAAAACTGTAAAAAAGTGCAGAAAACGCAACCAACCTTCAAGCCTGAACTCTTGAGGTAAAAAAAAATAATGGAAGCTGTAATAGAGGGAAATGGTGGACATACAACCTACTGACAAATGTGACATCATATTTAGTGGTTGAGGCTTCTGTGTCATTTTCTCTTACATGTTTTCTGCTTATTTTCACATCCCAAAAAATTGCTAACTTGTACTTAATTAAATTTTTTTATGGAAATTAAATTAATGAAGGGTGGTCTCTGACCTTCACATGGTACTGAATGATTTACCAAAGCTGTTCTTATGAGATTTTATCCAAAACTTTCCCAAACTGAAGCAACACAGGAAGACAAAAACATTCCGTTTACTTTAAGGTTCCTTAAGCCTACCTGGTATCTATTGTGTTGCCGCTAGATTGGTAAAAAGACCTACAGTTTTTTCCAGTGCCTTATTTCACAAACACTTTTGACTGAAAAATTCTTTAAACTGTTTCAGAGAATTTATTTTTGCTAATGGAATTCAGAAACGTCTCATTGGCTTCTGTTTATGAAAGAATGTTTCAGTTAAACAGTCATTCAGTTCTATTCTAAGTACAGGGAAATCTGCTGAAACTGTTACTCGTGTGCTACAGATGCAGCAGATAGAGGTTCAGTTAAAACCTTTAATCCAAAACATTTAAGCCAAAAACTTGGTTTCAAAATGCAATATGTATTTTTATTATTATTATTGTGTCATGCTTTGTTCGAAGTATTACCTACTGAGAAATGAGAAATTATTTTACCCTAGATTAGTCATGGTCAGTCGATCAGTGGAAAATTGTGCTAACATTTAAACTAGAGAGATTAGAGCCACAATTCAAGTAAGTTGCAATATAGTTTTAATATGCAAAGCTTATGAACACATTAGTCCCTTACACTGTAATTCAGCCACTGCGAAATGTTTTGATTACCTCATTTCATCCACTTTGAATAATCTACCCTTACGGCTGTTGCTGACTGACTCATTGAAAATACTCATACTGTGAAAAAAACAAAGCACACACCACATTACCTTACATGACTTTTTTTTCCTTTTTTCCCATTATTCCTTTCTGTTTTGTCTAAACTTGTTAACAGAGACATAGAATTCACCTAGAATTTGTTACAGTCAGATTTGTCACAGACAGAGTTCTGCTGAAGTGTTTGTTGCTGCGTAGGTGTTTGGCTTTTTAATGTCGCGGTAAAAGCAGGCGTGACTGCAGGTTTGGTGAGACTATATAAGCGTTGAGTCATTCAGATGAAGCAATCTCTTCAGCCTTAAGTACCTCCAAGCAGAGGCAACACGCACAGTCAGGATGAAAAAAGTGTTTACGGCTGGAAGGTGTTGTCCAGAATCATTGAAAGTCTTAATGGAATTGCTAATTGAAAATCTTTACTAAAACTCCAGAGACTAAAATCAGAGTTATTAATGGTAAAATCCGTCTATTTTTCAAAAATTCTATGTAATTAAATGGTTACGATGTGAACAAAGTCATTCAGAGTGATTTGGTGTGAAATGCTCCGTTCTGTTGAACCTTAATGAGTCATTGAATTGTTCACAGCGGTGATAGGAACCAGACGTCTTTGGAGTTTAGTGTCTTAACCCTTTAAAATCTGGGGTTTATTACATGCTAAGGCTTATTATTCAGTAACTACAGGGACTTCCGTGGAAACTGGTTGAGCTATTCTTAGGATATGTGTAATAAAACAGGTGTGTAATAAAACTTTGGGCCTGCTAATGGACTCTGGCCATATTAGGGGCTAAAAAACTACACATGAACAGTTCTGATTCGTTAAGTTTCTCTACTATGAACCATTTCACATTCTCTGAATGACTTTATGTACATCTCAATGACTTAATTATACTGAACTTTTAAAAAATTGTCAGCTTCAGACATCAAACATGTCTTGGCTGATAACATTTGGGGTTTTGAAATGAGATTTTTGGCCATCCCTTCAAGTGTGTGGTCATGTTTTTTTTTTTCTCTCAGCTACGCTTCAAAGGCCTGGTGCTGTACCACGAGGGCTGGCCGCTGTGCATCCACGAGAAAGTGGTCCTTCAGCTCGCTCCTTTGCACAAAGTGCGTCTGAGGCAGGGCGACTTCTACCTGCAGGTGGTTCCGTTGGGCCGCAAGGCGGCCAAGCTGGTGATAAAATGCTTGTCGGGGAGCGGGCAGGCGCTGGCCGAGATAACCGTCCCCGAGAGCATGTACGGCAGCGTCTTCACCGCTGACTTCCTGCAGCATGTGACCCGCGAGCGCAACCTTCAACCTCTCCACAACTGCCTGCTGAGCGCCGGAACGGCCGTCTACCGCACCCCCTGGAGGAACGTGGTCAACCCTGTGTGTGTGAGCAGCGCCGCCATGCTGGGCACCACCCTGAGGGGGCAGCTGGGCTCCCCCTGCAGCACCCACGGCTCCACCGGGACACTGGACAGCCGCCGCAGCTCCAGAGACTCCCTCGGCTCCGAATCCACAGCGTCCGAACCGCTGCTGGGCCACAGCCCTGAAGACATACTGACTACACGCCAGCCGAGCCCCTCTAACATGGCTGGGACACCAAACCAGGAAGAGGGTGAGGGGCGAGGAGGAATCAGCTCCAGGTGGGTCTAGACAGTATGGTAAAAAAAAAAATTAAATGAACAATGGTAAAAAAAAAAAATTGTAAGTATTGAATTCATGTGAAACTCAATGAGTCACTCGGTGTCAACAATTATCAGAAATTATTTTATGCATCTACAAAAATAATCGGTGCACCTGTCTCACCTCATTTATGAACAAATGGTACAATCTCAAATAATTATCATTATTGGTTCAGTTTATTACCCAGGCCTAGCTCCTCCAGGTCACTCTCCTTCAGCACTGACCTCAGTAACCCCAGCCCACGCAGACGCCACCCCAGAGACTCAGCCGCCTTTGAGACACGCCGACTCTTTCGGAAATCATACATGGAGGCCTTGCAGAACCCCATGAATTTGGGCTCCAGCTCAGAGTCCATCCTGGAGGAGACGGGCCGTCCATCTTCGGCCCAGCGGGAGTCCCTGCCCCGCCGGATCTGCGCCCGCGGCTGGTTAGGAGGGGACGAGTCTCGCTCCGGATCCGCATCTGGATCCCCTCTCCTTCGCTCCGCAACACAGAACAGCCACTCTGAGAGGCGCTCCAAATCTCTGGAGCGGACTAGCAAAGCCTCTCAGGTTAAAGGTCACCGGGCGCGGTCTTCCTCAGGCGGCTCCGGGGCAATTTCTCCAAAGAAATTGATGAACGGCTATGCACTGCGCTTCGGCAGGATTGACCTGGAGGCGGCGTTTTCCGGCACAGACAGACGCACCTGCAAAGCTGACTCAGGTACAGTAGTACTACATCTGCCAATGCTGACATTGCTAAGAATGAGTAAAAGCTGATGAGGGCAGTTAGCAGTAAACCTTAGCGAAACACCCAGGCATTTAAGGTTAAAGGGTATGAGATCAGGCTTTGATCTGATACAGTAGTTTTCTTTTTTCGTAGCAACTTTCTGTTCATCCTTCTTCTTTTCGAATGATGTCTTTGTTGTCTTGTTTTATAAGTATAGTCTTGTCTTACAAGACAGAACTGTTCCTGATCATATATTTATAGTGTGTGTACACTTGGTTATAGTGATCTATAGAGCTGTCAAATGTCTCTATTAGTGCTCTTTACTGTTATCCAATTTATATTCTTCTTCTTCTTCTCGTTTATTTTTCTGTCCGATATTTGTCTGCTGACTCTCCCGCAGTTTTTTAAGATCTCGACACCGTTCCAACTCCGGATTGTTCAGACTGATCGGGAATGGCGTGCTTGTATACAGCTTTTTTGATCGGATGAGTGGTTTTCGTACAGTCATTGTTACATTTTTTCCCATAGGAATGAATAGGAGCAAAAGTTCCATTCATACAGGTCCATTAACAACACCCTCTTAACCATGTGGGGTACATTGGCAACCACCTAGCAACACCCTAGCAACCACCTGGGATACCATAGCAACCACCTTGCAACATCACTTTAGCAACCTCTTATAATAGCATAGTAACCACCTGGAAACACCCTAGCAACCATCTTGCAATTGATTAGGCTGCGCGACCACTCTACGTTTTTCTTGTTTGTTCGTTTGTTGTTGTTGATCATAATATGCGCTGTTCATTTACGTTATTAAATTAGTTTAAATAAATTATGAATTATGAAAAGTGTAAAATTAAATGAATCCTTTATTAACCTAATTCTGTTAAAATAGCGCTTCATTACCTTAAACTATGTGCTGTTGGCAGAATGTAACAAATCAGTGTAATTGTTAGAGGAGATGACACAGATATATAAATATTACTGATATTTTGAACCGGTTTCTAACCAATTTAAATTGCAGCCAATATTGCTAAATTAAGGTTCAGACCTGTTTTAGGCATTTTAGCCATTAAGGCCAACATATCTGCTTTTTCTAGTTCAGGCTTGAAAGCCGAACGTAGTGCACTGGACTGCCAGTTAGTTGTGGTTGTGATGTCACAGCACATGAGTGATCAATCTTCCCACATAAAACTTGGACAACATTGTTCATAACATAGACTATAACCAAAATTTTAACTCTTGCAATTTGAAAGTTGATACCAAGATCTGCTAATTCTTTGAAAATAAGAAATTCTTAATACGTTTTACTGTATTTATGTTTCACCTAAGGAGGACTGCACAGTACTGTAGATCGTCTGCAGCACGCGATGGAGCTGAGTACAGCACTGTGCTGTTCCTCAAGGCAGACGTTCCTTCACTAAGTCCTCACACCCTTCCACACGCCTAGCTGCCTATGTGGAAGCGTGCAGCCTTAGGCTCTAAAAAGCACTCTGGTTCTGTTGTGGCTGTGCCGTGTGCTGCGGTGTGTAATTATCACCTGCATGGAGCGGGACGCTTCACAGCCCCGCTCAACTGATCCCTGCATGTGGGGGCTCATGCAGTGTGTGTGTTTTGGAGATGTTTCAGTGGCAGGTATGGCCCAACCCTGCTGACGTGTGGCGCTGGAGACTCACACACTGTTTTTCTTTCCCATAAGTCTCTGTTTTGATGCCCTGTAGGCTAGATACCGCTGTGGAGAGAGTGGGACTGAGTCGCTAAGGGAAACCTCACTGTTTTAGTTAGTCTTTCCTGCTATTGATGTCAGAGAAAAAAGGGTAGCTTTTTCACACACTATCTTCTGCGCCGCCACAGAGAGAGTTTTGGCCTGTAGGAAACTCCAGTGTTTTCTGAGTGACTTGAGCAGATAAATGGCCTGCTTTATTTGTCACTCTGAGGAATACCTTTAATACTTTTCAGCTTTAGTACTAGAGCTACAATGTACAGACCTCAAATCTAGAAAAGCTGCGAAATGCAGATAAAAAAAGAAAGCAGTGATTTGTAAAGCCACATAAAAGGAAACAGTACAAAGACTAGATATGTCATGTTTTACCTCATCAACTTTCTTTGTTAGCAAATATATGCTCAACACTTTCCAAAAAAAGTTGGGACAGGGCAGTTTAGGACTTGCAATGTAGTAAAATGTCCAAAAATATCTTAAACAGGTGATGTAAATATGTTTGGGTATAAGAGGAGCATCCAGGAAAGGCCTAGTCTTTTATGAGCAAGGCTTACAACTTTGTTGAAAAATGTGTCCAGCGAAGAATCCAGCAATTCTCAATGCGCAATTGCAAGGATTTTATTTATTTCATGCTCATGCCCCCTCTATGGTGCATAATATCATCAAAAGATTAAAGAGAATCCTGAAAAATCACTGTGCATAAAGGGCAAGGCTGAAAACCACAGCTGAATGCCTGTGACCTCAGAGAGCACTGCATTAAAACCCAGACTCAGAAATATATTGACAAACTGTTGTTAATAAACACTGTTTGTTGCTGCGTCTGCAAATGCGAGTTAAGACTGTTCTGTGCATAGCGGAATTAATGTTCTCCAGGCCAACAAAGTAAAGGACCAGATTTTTACCAGCGTAAAGTTCAAAAGCCGGGGTCTGTCGTGGGGTTGGGGTGTATTAGTGGGTAACTCAAACAACTGTGGAGACTGAAAGATATAGAAACATTTTTGGCTTCTAGATGACATCTTTTTCAGGGATGTCGGTGCTTATTTAACACGACAACCGGGCTTAGCTGGAATGTTTACACTGGGTGGCCAGGTTAGAGGATTTTGAGTGGGGTGGCAAACTACTAATTAACTGGTTAATCACATTTAAAACAGCTGAAACTGCTATTGTTTCTGATTCTGATAAGGTTCATGTAAACCGCAAACCAACTTAAGACAAAAATACTCTACTATATTGACAGACACGTAGAGTAGCCTATCAGAGCAATGACAAGCTCATTGTCCATTTTATCAGCTCCACTTACTATATAGCTGCACTCTGTAGTTCTACAGTTACAGACTGTAGTCCATCTGTTTCTCTGCATACTTTGTTAGCCCCCTTTTACCCTGTTCTTCAGTGGTCAGGACCCCCATGGACCCTCACAGAGCAGGTACTATTTGGGTGGTGGATCATTCTCAGCACTGCAGTAACACTGACGTGGTGGTGGTGTGTTAGTGTGTGTCGTGCTGGTCTGAGTGGATCAGACACAGCAGGAGTTTTTAAACACCTCAGTGTCACTGCTGGACTGAGAATAGTCCACCAATCCAGCCAACAGTGTCCTGTGGGCAGTGTCCTGTAACCACTGATGAAGGACTAGAGGATGACCAACACAAACTGTGCAGCAGCAGATGAGCTATCGTCTCTGACTTTACATCTACGAGGTGGACTGACAAGGTAGGAGTGTCTAATAGAGTGGACAGTGAGTGGACACAGTGTTTAAAAACTCCAGCAGCACTGCTGTGTCTGATCCACTCGTACCAGCGCAACACACACTAACACACCACCACCACGTCAGTGTTACTGCAGTGCTGAGAATGATCCACCACCCAAATAGTACCTGCTCTGTGAGGGTCCATGGGGGTCCTGACCACTGAAGAACAGGGTAAAAGGGGGCTAACAAAGTATCAGAGAAACAGATGGACTACAGTCTGTAACTGTAGAACTACAAAGTGCACCTATATAGTAAGTGGAGCTGATAAAATGGACAATGAGTGTAGAAACAAGGAGGTGGTCAGAATGTTATGGCTGATCGATGTATATTTACACAGAACAATAAAGTTATGTAAAACATCAAATATCATGTTTTTGTTTTTGATTTAACAGGTCAAACAGAATGGACTGATCACTGCTCTCTGTATATTTTAGCATTTCACATAAAGCTCCAACTTTTTTCAGTTGAGGTTTGTATAAAGGCCTTATTACACACACTGAAGTCAGGTGAAACCCCCTGGAGTGTGTGTACCGTCCCCTTTAAGCTTTGACTCTTTTTTCCCATAGTTGAAAGTCAGAGTAATGGAGTGTGTGTCTGAGTATCAGGTGACCCACCTGTGGGAGTCCCTCTGTGGCTCCGTTACGCGCTCCGACTCCCACCGCTCCGCCGCTCCCACACAGATGGGTTCCCTCCACCATAATGCCGGCCTTTGTGCTGTGGTCAGCTATGGGGGACGCTGGAGTAAACCTTAAAGACTATACACCCTCCCCCTCCCGCTGTTTGTGGGAGCTCTTCTAGCTGGAAACCCAAGATCAGTGAAGACCGGCTCACTTTGTTCACAACACAAACGTCCCATGCAAAACGACGGAATTGTAAAGGATTATTGCCTTCGCTTTGTGGCTGCATCAGAGCTTTCGTCCATTTAGGTTAAGAGTCAGCGGATATGACAATTTAGTCACAGACACTGATGTTAACCCCTTAACCCCTTAACCCCTTAACCTCTAGGAGTTCAAAGATGGGCTCACACTTCAGTTCCTACACATTTTCATAGTAGAGACATTACTAAATGAATACATTTATACTATACTAAATAAATTAAGGTATGGAATCATTGTAGTTACTGAGTAATTCATAGTAAAGTAGTATAATTTGTAGTTGTTACAGAATAATTTATGGTAATTACCGAATCAGTCATGTCAGTTATTAAATAATTTATATTAAGGGCTGATTTATATTACCTACTGAATGATTTATAGCAGTTACTGAATAATTCATAATAGCTAACGAAAAATGTCATGGTAGATGCTGAATAATTTATAGGAGATAATTGCAGGTAAACTTCATAGCAGGTACTGTTTAAGTTTACTAAGTAATATAGTTCAAGGGATTAAAGCTAAAAAATCTGATAATATCAGCCTATATAACTTTATATAGTAAAAAATAAAACACATTCCAGTAGTTTTAGTTTGCTGACTGATATGATTGTCAAATGCCAATATGTCAGGTTGACCCAGGGCTGCCACGGAGGGTCTGATCTGTGCTAAAGATCATTTTAATGATTCTGGCTATTTAAATGTGTTTTTTTAAACAAATAGTATTTTTATATAGGAGGGAGAAAATATTGCACATTGCTGTAAATATAAAACAAAAACTTTTTTGTTTCGTTTCGTGATAAGATGTTTTTTCTTTCAGTCGTACTTAAGATAAAGGTTAGATTTTTATTAATATTTTATGTAAAAGATCAAAAGTATAAGCAAAAAAGGATGTTTTTATAGCCAAGAACCGGCGGTATGGCCAAAATATGATATCATGATACTTTCCATAATAAAAGAAATGTTCATGATGTACAATGGGTCATGATATTTATTTTTTTGAACAGCTGATCAGTTGGACCAGTGAAAAAAGAACCAGCAGTGCTATATTTTAAAAAATACCATCAAAACTATGAATACAGTTATTTGTATTCAATATTTAGCATACTGTTTTGCACTAAATCCACTTAAATGTGACTAATTTGTGTTCTCTTTCTAATGAAACAGGCAGTTGGCTCTACAAATGTTCTACAGACACAGATGACATACACAAAATGCTCAGAAAAGTATACTGTAGTGTATTGAGATAATATATCACAGTAACATTATATATTGCCATATTGCCCAGCCCTATTTCAGCCCGTTTTGCCCATGTTTACCTGGGGTGCCAGTATTTGTGGAGGGCACTGTATAAACAACTCAGGTGTTCCTCAGTACCTGATGGTTGAGCTGACTTAATCATGTTTTTTTGTGATCTTTGTGTGACTCACACAGCTTTTCACTGTACAAATGTTTCATCTTTTAATCTGAAATATTTCCATATACCGCTCTACTTAGGTGCCCCAACAGTAAACGAATAGTAAGATGTCTGTATGTTCAAAAAACCACACCCATATGTTCGTAGCTGTCATGCCTGGAAGGGTTTCATGGCCTTTTGTGTGAAAACTGAGTTGTTTAGGAAGTGCATCAGTAGCAGACAGGAAATGTAGACTGGAGAAGGACAATGTAGGGAGCTCTAAGAGGAGTGGCCATCAGACAGCCTGACTGCAGACAGGTGTCAAACTTCAAACACACATAGCCTGAATTGTATGCAATCTGTCTCTGCCTAAACTGTCTGTCTGTCTATCTGTCTCATTCTCTCGTTCTCTCATTCTCTCTGTTTTCTTCTCATACATCTTAAAAGCATGCAGTTTCCAGAATCATAGAGCTCGTGCAAAACACAGGGACTGATATACATTTTTATACACAGTGAATTATAACTCTGTTATAATGCTTAATCCTTTAACCCCTTAAAGTCCCAGGCTTATTATTTAGTAGCTACAGGGACTTCTGGCTGAGCTATTCTTAGGGTCCAGACGTGTGTAATAAAACGCTTCTCCTTCTGTATGTGGTTTCCCAACACTATTGTTGCCTTTATTTCATATGTAAAGAACGGGATCTAAAAAAAAGACAAAAACTGGCTTAACTTGAAGTCGAGGACAGGCAAAAATGATTTGCTAGATGGTAAAAAACAAAAGAATGTCCACCTCAAACTATGAAGAAGTTACATTCATACTGGGCCAAAGATAACTTGCTTATATTTTTGTAGAATATATGTATAAGAATTGTCTAAATTAAATATAAATCTAACCTAAATTAAACTAAACTATATGGTGTTTAGACTGTGACATCTATGAAAATCACAAATAGATCTGCTTTTGAAGAATGCTGTAGAAAGTTGACGGCTTATGTCTGCAAACGTCCAGAAGGGGGAGCTCTCACTGGTTTTCTCATCAATAAAATGGCAAAGATGAAATGCCAGCCTTGAGTTTCATGTCTGCCATTTATTGAACACCTTATTACAGTAAAACCAGCTCAGCCTGCGCTCCTAAAAAAGGATGGTTCAAGGGTTCTTTAGGAAAGGCAATGGTTCTATATAGAAGCATGAGTTCTATATACACTCTTAAAAAAGGTGGTTCTTCAGGGGTTCTTTAGTAAAGACTTTCTACATAGAACCATTTCATGCTTAAATGCTTCTTTGCATGGTGAAATAGTTCTTCTGATTAATGGACAGTATGTTGCATATGGTTCTATATAACACCAAAAAGGGTTCTTCTGTTGTTACAAGCTTGACATCGTAACAATAGCAGAGCACTTTTTTGTAGCTAAAAGAACCATTTTCAAAAAAGTTAATTTTCAGAAAGGTTCTATATAGAATCACGTACAACATGTTCTCCATCAATCTGATGGTCCATTTCACCATGCAAAGAACTGTTAAAGCAAGAAATGGTTCTATATAGAAAGTTATAAATAGAAACATTGCCTTTACTAGAGAATCTCTGTAGAACAATCTTTTTAAAAAGTGTAATTAATTAAGCCTAGTCTGTTATTTAAGCCTAGAAGCTAGAGGAATACAGCTAGACGCTGCTCCTCTGGCACAAACCAGCTCACCTCTGCCACACCCTGCTGTGTTAGTGACCACATCTGATGTGAGATTTGAACTTAGTACATATTTAGATTTGAAAGTAGATAATTTTGTAGATAAGAGAGAATTTTACTTTGGCCCAAAAAATTAGCCACATACACCTAATGCACACTTTTAGTTCCAAAAACAAGCCCTCAGTATATCAGTCGTCTTGTTTTTGAATGTTGCTATTGGTGGCATTTTGCTTTTCTTTTGTCCTCCTGCGGTTTGACGAGAGGGGAAAAGGAGTAGAGCAAAATTAAAGCAGCCTCAGGCTCAGGATTTACACACACACACTGCGAGCAGGTGGTGGTTAGGATGCGCTTCCACAGAATACACCTACAGCATGCATGTGAAAGTGTGTGTGTGTGTGTGTGTGTGTGGGCAGGTGACACACCTGGTGTCAGTGATGATTCACTGTAGACTCGCCACCCGGTTTTTATAGCAGCCCCACAGAAATCTCCACCTCCTGCCAAAAACCGCACATACAGTGAGCGCCATACTGTAGCTGTTTACTGTGCTGATGTCACGTCTGGCTTTTTATCTAATTGTTGACAGGTCTATAACCGCACCATGTAATAAACACACCATGTGACTTTGCCTTTCAAAGTAAAAACCTGCTAAAGGACCAGTTCACACTGTAGTATCATTCACTAGTTTGGGTTTAAAAGCTTGGAATCACTGTTTTCACTAACATAAACTCAGCTTTGTTGTGAAAAATGTTAAAAATTAATATAATGCTGGTAGTCAAATGTGTTCAGAATGAAGTTTGAATAAAAATTACAAAAATATTAACATCACATGATTTCAAATCTTTAGTCTGTAGTGGATGTCTCATTACAGGGAGATCAAAGTGTGAAGTTGTCATCATTAATAACTTTTCTGATAGACTGAATATGTTTTTATCCAGCGTTAATGTTCCTTTTCCTTTAACTGATCGATGTTGGCCTGTGTGTTGCAGGGCTTGCCGACCCTCCGGCTGTCTCTGAGAGCAGGATTAGTGTCAGCGGAGGTGAAGATTCCCCCTCTTCCGTCTCGTGCCGTTCCTCTCTCTCTGCACCTCCTACGGCGCCCCCTGCTGCCTGTGGCCTGACGCTGCCCTCACTCATCTCACAGGTCAACCTGGAGCTGCTGACCTCTGCAGCAGTCACTCTACCCGGTGAGCTGACAGAGTGACCCCACAGGGAGGAAACCGGCTGAGCTTACACACACCTGATCCTGTTTAGATACCAGATATCCTCACACAGAGACCGGCTCCGAGTTTGATTTGAGCTGTGTGTCGAAAGTCATCAGAGCCTCCTGCAGAGACAGTCTGAATCTGATTCAGCTCTTTAGGAGTATTGGCAGCACTTTTTTAGTTAATTAAGCATTGGTAGCTTTTTCTCTGAGCTACCTGATGATCGTAAACCTGGACGAGCTTCCAGTATCTTCTGTACTGGCCTAGGGATGGACAGATGGCAAATTTGATGATTTTTAAGGAGTTATTTCAAAACTATTTGAATAATAATATGTTTGTGAGAGTTAGCGAGCTGATATCAAATGTGATAAATTCACTATATGATGTTGACGCCTTTTATTCCATCAAATCTACGCGAGTGTAAAGTGTGCTTGAGGTTGATGTTCATCTACACTTTTCTGCAGTACTTTCTGTGCACTAGGGATATGCATCTCCATCACTGAGGGCGATGCGATACACATCTTCATGCATTGCCAATGAGCTGATACATTAAAGATACACATAAAGCAGCTGCTAACATAATACGACATGATTCGCCCCTACTGCAATGCAATGTGATTCGACACAATTTGATTCAACACAGTGCAACTCAGTACAATACAGTGCAATGCAGTGCCAAGGAATATGATGCTATGCAATTCATCGTGGTACAGATAGTTTGATTTTATTTCTTTGGTACTTCTTAAGCAGACAACATATCATTAATTAATAAATTAACTAAAGAAGTGCAATTTTTCCTTGAAACATTTGTTTTTCTAGTACAGCATCTCCTTTATGCAACACTTGGCCTTACAAACAGGCCTTTTCTCAAGTCCTTTTAGTGCAAAAAAAGTCAGACAAAAAATAACATTAAACCTTTAACACTGTCTCTTTAACAAGCCTGAATATTTGTACAGATATATAAGGTGTGTCAGTTATTGCCTTTAAACAAGCTGAGCTGTTAGGCAGCGTGAAAAAAGTTGCGATACTTTGCTCACCAGTCTTCTTGCTAGAGCTACCGCTGAGGCTAGCCAGAGCTGAATCCATGGGGAGGGGGAAGCAGACGTCTATACCCTCACGCTACATCGCCGCTTAAGGCGATTACATAAGAAGTTAGTCATGTTGCCTATAAACTTCATATTTTGCAAATTGTGTGCGCCTTGTCAAATTGTTGCGCAGACATGCCTGCAACTCGCACGAGACTTGGCCGAGAGACTCAGCGAAAATTGGCAACGGACAGCTGTGGAGATGAGAGCGCACTTGAGAAACCATTGAGTGAGAAGGAATCGATCGAAATATATAATTATTGGTCAGATATTATTGGTCACATGTCTAAAAAGTAAAGGGTCTCCACTAATAATTATATATAAATAAGTACTATGTACTGTAGCTGTGCTTTGTACCTGTGGCTGTATCATCTACCCAGCGCCAGAGGCCCTCTAGTGGTGTGGCCTGCAGCCTCTTGTCCAGGGTGTGGTAGCATTTAGACAGCTGCAGTAATCTCTCTATGCTTCCTTCTTTGGATTAAACGGATAAAAAACTTTGTCAGAAATGTAAGACTCTGGCTCTGTGCTGCCTCTGGTGGAGTGTGGAGTTTAGACATCACATGGCTCTCCAGGAAAAAGTGTAACATTAGAGACAAGCTCATTTACTATGTTTTTACACTTTCATGACTATTTACCTTCTTTGTCCACTCCATACTTGGCCTGGTAATGCAGGATGACTTTCAGTGTTGAATGAACTTGATACAGAACTACATTCAGCTTTATGAACTTAACTCTCAATTCTCTCTCTCTCTCTCTCTCTCTCTCTCTCCCTCTCTCTCTCCCTCTCTCTCCCTCTCTCTCTCTCTCTCCCTCTCTCTCTCTCTCTCTCTCCCTCTCTCTCTCTCTCTATCCTCTCTCTCTCTCCCTCTCTCTCCCTCTCTCTCTCTCTCTCCCTCTCTCTCTCTCTCTCTCTCTCTCTCCCTCTCTCTCTCTCTCTATCCTCTCTCTCTCACTCTCTCTCTCCCTCTCTCTCTCTCTCTCTCTCTCTCTCTCTCTCTCTCTCAGGTAACTGTGACCGCAGTGGCCGTTGTGTGCTCCAGGTGTGTATGAGAAAGCAGGTGTGGATGGACGAGAGCTTTACCTGCAGAGAGCTCACCTGCCTGCTGGGCTACTACTGCTCCACACTGCGGTGAGACACACACACACACACACACACACACACACACACACACACACACACACACACTCTGTCTTTCTTTTAAAGGGATCCAAAAAAAGAGAACAGCCTAACAAACGTCAGTTCCTGTGCTGATAGATGCTGGATGGACTAAGAAGTTCCACTGCAGTTCTATAATTAATCAGCGCTTAAGTAGCTTTTTGGAGCTGCTACTTTGGTCCTTCTGCTTCTAAGAAAGGCAGTTTCACTTTCACTGCGGTCAGCATTAAACGGATGTGTGCTGTCCAGTCCGGCCTCCAAGCCAGTTCATTTTATGACCAAAATTAACAATTTGTTTCCAGAATGAAGAAGTGAAAATAACACGTTCTCAGAGAAGACACTTAAATATGGCATTTATCTGCACTTTTAGTGCATTTTAGTGCACGATTTCTGTTTCTTTGATATCAGTCAAATTATTTCCATATCTGTTTATTTATTTTGAGCTTAACATATTGAACAAAAATAAAATAAACAGCAAATAAAAGGTGAATGTGCATTAAAATGTGCAGAAGTCTTTTCTCTGTAGAGGAGCAAAAGCAAACTTCTGCATACAACTGTATATACATAGTGTTTACAACTAACAAGCATCCTTAGTACCCATTGATACCAGTACCAGTCAGGTGCTGCTGACCCAGCTCCATCTTCATAAGGCTTTGGTCAGTCTGCCCTGCAGGTTTCTTATTGAGATCGCTGAAGATCATTGTGCTGTAACAGCACCTGTGTTGAAAGTTGTGGCCATACTTTTGCTTTCTAAACGAGTTACTTCCAGTAAAGCAGTGGTCACCAGCCCTGCTCCTAAAGATCTACCCTCCTGCAGTCTTCAGCTCTAACCCTGATAAACCCCACCTTTTCCTGTCTACAGTTATTACTGTCTACAGAAGTCCTCGATTAGCTGACACACAAATTCCTTCACCCACTTAACTCTGACTTTCTTAATTCATCATATTTTGCTTGCCATGTTTATTGTCAGCACTGCCACTGACAGTAAATGAATAACGTCACAGTGGGTGAATTCCAGCGAAATCTGTTTGGATGCGGGGTAGTTTCTATGTTCGACCAAACGATTGTTTTGTCTGGAGGTTAAATTTCCTTGTACAGTGAATTGCTGTGAGGTCAGAGATTCACACCACAACTGTTCTCAGAAACGAGTTCCAGGATCATACTGTTCTATAGGTTAGCCATGTTTTAATCTAGTTTCAGTCCAGGATCATACTGTCTTGTATGTTAGCCATGTTTTAATCTGGTTTCAGTCCAGGATCTTACTGTCCTATAGGTTAGCCATGTTTTAATCTGGTTTCAGTCCAGGATCATACTGTCCTATAGGTTAGCCATGTTTTAATCTGGTTTCAGTCCAGGATCATACTGTCCTATAGGTTAGCCATGTTTTAATCTGGTTTCAGTCCAGGATCATACTGTCCTATAGGTTAGCCATGTTTTAATCTGGTTTCAGTCCAGGATCATACTGTCCCATAGGTTAGCCATGTTTTAATCTGGTTTAAGTCCAGGATCATACTGTCCTATAGGTTAGCCATGTTTTAATCTGGTTTCAGTCCAGGATCATACTGTCCTATAGGTTAGCCATGTTTTAATCTGGTTTCAGTCCAGGATCACACTGTTTTGTATGTTAGCCATGTTTTAATCTGGTTTCAGTCCAGGATCATACTGTCCTATAGGTTAGCCATGTTTTAATCTGGTTTAAGTCCAGGATCATACTGTCCTATAGGTTAGCCATGTTTTAATCTGGTTTCAGTCCAGGATCTTACTGTCCTATAGGTTAGCCATGTTTTAATCTGGTTTCAGTCCAGGATCACACTGTCTTGTATGTTAGCCATGTTTTAATCTGGTTTCAGTCCAGGATCACACTGTCCTATAGGTTAGCCATGTTTTAATCTGGTTTCAGTGTAGGATCACACTGTCCTGTATGTTAGCCATGTTTTAATCTGGTTTCAGTCCAGGATCACACTGTCCTATAGGTTAGCCATGTTTTAATCTGGTTTCAGTGCAGGATCACACTGTCCTGTATGTTAGCCATGTTTTAATCTGGTTTCAGTCCAGGATCACACTGTCCTGTATGTTAGCCATGTTTTAATCTGGTTTCAGTCCAGGATCACACTGTCCTGTATGTTAGCCATGTTTTAATCTGGTTTCAGTCCAGGATCACACTGTCCTGTATGTTAGCCATGTTTTAATCTGGTTTCAGTCCAGGATCACACTGTTTTGTATGTTAGCCATGTTTTAATCTGGTTTCAGTCCAGGATCACACTGTCCTATAGGTTAGCCATGTTTTAATCTGGTTTCAGTCCAGGATCACACTGTCCTGTATGTTAGCCATGTTTTAATCTGGTTTCAGTCCAGGATCACACTGTCTTGTATGTTAGCCATGTTTTAATCTGGTTTCAGTCCAGGATCACACTGTCTTGTATGTTAGCCATGTTTTAATCTGGTTTCAGTCCAGGATCACACTGTCTTGTATGTTAGCCATGTTTTAATCTGGTTTCAGTCCAGGATCACACTGTCTTGTATGTTAGCCATGTTTTAATCTGGTTTCAGTCCAGGATCACACTGTCTTGTATGTTAGCCATGTTTTAATCTGGTTTCAGTCCAGGATCACACTGTCTTGTATGTTAGCCATGTTTTAATCTGGTTTCAGTCCAGGATCACACTGTCCTATAGGTTAGCCATGTTTTAATCTGGTTTCAGTCCAGGATCACACTGTCCTGTATGTTAGCCATGTTTTAATCTGGTTTCAGTCCAGGATCACACTGTCTTGTATGTTAGCCATGTTTTAATCTGGTTTCAGTCCAGGATCACACTGTCTTGTATGTTAGCCATGTTTTAATCTGGTTTCAGTCCAGGATCACACTGTCTTGTATGTTAGCCATGTTTTAATCTGGTTTCAGTCCAGGATCACACTGTCTTGTATGTTAGCCATGTTTTAATCTGGTTTCAGTCCAGGATCACACTGTCCTATAGGTTAGCCATGTTTTAATCTGGTTTCAGTCCAGGATCACACTGTCCTATAGGTTAGCCATGTTTTAATCTGGTTTCAGTCCAGGATCACACTGTCTTGTATGTTAGCCATGTTTTAATCTGGTTTCAGTCCAGGATCACACTGTCTTGTATGTTAGCCATGTTTTAATCTGGTATCAGTCCAGGATCACACTGTCTTGTATGTTAGCCATGTTTTAATCTGGTTTCAGTGCAGGATCACACTGTCCTATAGGTTAGCCATGTTTTAATCTGGTTTCAGTCCAGGATCACACTGTCTTGTATGTTAGCCATGTTTTAATCTGGTTTCAGTCCAGGATCACACTGTCCTATAGGTTAGCCATGTTTTAATCTGGTTTCAGTGCAGGATCACACTGTCCTGTATGTTAGCCATGTTTTAATCTGGTTTCAGTCCAGGATCACACTGTCTTGTATGTTAGCCATGTTTTAATCTGGTTTCAGTCCAGGATCACACTGTCTTGTATGTTAGCCATGTTTTAATCTGGTTTCAGTCCAGGATCACACTGTCTTGTATGTTAGCCATGTTTTAATCTGGTTTCAGTCCAGGATCACACTGTCCTATAGGTTAGCCATGTTTTAATCTGGTTTCAGTCCAGGATCACACTGTCCTATAGGTTAGCCATGTTTTAATCTGGTTTCAGTCCAGGATCACACTGTCCTATAGGTTAGCCATGTTTTAATCTGGTTTCAGTCCAGGATCACACTGTCCTATAGGTTAGCCATGTTTTAATCTGGTTTCAGTCCAGGATCACACTGTCTTGTATGTTAGCCATGTTTTAATCTGGTTTCAGTCCAGGATCACACTGTCTTGTATGTTAGCCATGTTTTAATCTGGTTTCAGTCCAGGATCACACTGTCCTATAGGTTAGCCATGTTTTAATCTGGTTTCAGTCCAGGATCACACTGTCTTGTATGTTAGCCATGTTTTAATCTGGTTTCAGTCCAGGATCACACTGTCTTGTATGTTAGCCATGTTTTAATCTGGTTTCAGTCCAGGATCACACTGTCCTATAGGTTAGCCATGTTTTAATCTGGTTTCAGTCCAGGATCATACTGTCCTATAGGTTAGCCATGTTTTAATCTGGTTTCAGTCCAGGATCACACTGTCCTGTATGTTAGCCATGTTTTAATCTGGTTTCAGTCCAGGATCACACTGTCCTGTATGTTAGCCATGTTTTAATCTGGTTTCAGTCCAGGATCACACTGTTTTGTATGTTAGCCATGTTTTAATCTGGTTTCAGTCCAGGATCACACTGTCCTATAGGTTAGCCATGTTTTAATCTGGTTTCAGTCCAGGATCACACTGTCCTGTATGTTAGCCATGTTTTAATCTGGTTTCAGTCCAGGATCACACTGTCTTGTATGTTAGCCATGTTTTAATCTGGTTTCAGTCCAGGATCACACTGTCTTGTATGTTAGCCATGTTTTAATCTGGTTTCAGTCCAGGATCACACTGTCTTGTATGTTAGCCATGTTTTAATCTGGTTTCAGTCCAGGATCACACTGTCTTGTATGTTAGCCATGTTTTAATCTGGTTTCAGTCCAGGATCACACTGTCTTGTATGTTAGCCATGTTTTAATCTGGTTTCAGTCCAGGATCACACTGTCTTGTATGTTAGCCATGTTTTAATCTGGTTTCAGTCCAGGATCACACTGTCCTATAGGTTAGCCATGTTTTAATCTGGTTTCAGTCCAGGATCACACTGTCCTGTATGTTAGCCATGTTTTAATCTGGTTTCAGTCCAGGATCACACTGTCTTGTATGTTAGCCATGTTTTAATCTGGTTTCAGTCCAGGATCACACTGTCTTGTATGTTAGCCATGTTTTAATCTGGTTTCAGTCCAGGATCACACTGTCTTGTATGTTAGCCATGTTTTAATCTGGTTTCAGTCCAGGATCACACTGTCCTATAGGTTAGCCATGTTTTAATCTGGTTTCAGTCCAGGATCACACTGTCCTATAGGTTAGCCATGTTTTAATCTGGTTTCAGTCCAGGATCACACTGTCTTGTATGTTAGCCATGTTTTAATCTGGTTTCAGTCCAGGATCACACTGTCTTGTATGTTAGCCATGTTTTAATCTGGTATCAGTCCAGGATCACACTGTCTTGTATGTTTAGCCATGTTTTAATCTGGTTTCAGTGCAGGATCACACTGTCCTATAGGTTAGCCATGTTTTAATCTGGTTTCAGTCCAGGATCACACTGTCTTGTATGTTAGCCATGTTTTAATCTGGTTTCAGTCCAGGATCACACTGTCCTATAGGTTAGCCATGTTTTAATCTGGTTTCAGTGCAGGATCACACTGTCCTGTATGTTAGCCATGTTTTAATCTGGTTTCAGTCCAGGATCACACTGTCTTGTATGTTAGCCATGTTTTAATCTGGTTTCAGTCCAGGATCACACTGTCTTGTAGTTAGCCATGTTTTAATCTGGTTTCAGTCCAGGATCACACTGTCTTGTATGTTAGCCATGTTTTAATCTGGTTTCAGTCCAGGATCACACTGTCCTATAGGTTAGCCATGTTTTAATCTGGTTTCAGTCCAGGATCACACTGTCTTGTATGTTAGCCATGTTTTAATCTGGTTTCAGTCCAGGATCACACTGTCTTGTATGTTAGCCATGTTTTAATCTGGTTTCAGTCCAGGATCACACTGTCCTATAGGTTAGCCATGTTTTAATCTGGTTTCAGTCCAGGATCATACTCCTAGGTTAGCCATGTTTTAATCTGGTTTCAGTCCAGGATCACACTGTCCTGTATGTTAGCCATGTTTTAATCTGGTTTCAGTCCAGGATCACACTGTCCTGTATGTTAGCCATGTTTTAATCTGGTTTCAGTCAGGGCATTTTTAAATTCAAATTTTGAATTTCTGAAAATTTACAAAACAAATAAAACCCCACACCGACATGCACAGCTCAGATCAGCGCTTCCTGTGTTGATATGAGTGTGTATCTTAACACCATCTCCTTTTTTTGTATGAGAACTGTGTCTGTTTTAGCATGTTCGAAATCAGTCACTGTTGATTTAGTCATATTCAAAAGTGGCACTAACAGACACTGACAGATATTGTTTAATCAAATCAAATCTTTATTTATGTAACATCTTTCCTTTAGGCAGTTGTAATACAAAGTGCTTTACAGATTTTCACAAGCACCCAGAAAAGAGGATAGGAAGAACAAGAACATAAAACAATTGCAAGTCTGAGTAAAGGTTAATAATAGAACACATAAATTATCAATAAAGGCAGTGATTAAGATAATAAAATAATCATAAATTAAAGACGAGAGAATTATGAAATAGAAGTTAAGAAAGTAAGTCTTAAGATTACATTCCAGAATATCCACGGACTGCGCTGCCCCCGTACGTCTTTATCCATGCTATTGTATTATGTATTATGGATTTCAGAACTCAGGTCAGAAATGTGGGTCTAAAAACAATCCAATGCTTAGCATTGTTCATAAGAGATTTTAAAAAGGGGGAGAGTCTCTCTCTCTCTCTGCACGTTAGCCTCAGTGACCAGTATTTCAGTTTTAACTGAGTTGGAGAGAGTTGTAAGACATCCACATGCACAGTCAATGACCAAATATATATGAAATATAGAACGATGTGTCATCTGCATAGCAATGAAAATCAATCCCATTATCTCTGATTATAGAAGATAACATAAACAGTCATGTGCAGAAATTTGGGAGAGATCGCAGAGATCACACTGTTTATTTGCCAAAAAAAAGTAAAATTGTGCACTAAATAGAACAGAACATGCCATATTTAGGCGTGTTCTCTGCAGAGGATGTGATCACTTATTTTAACTTAGAAAAGCAACAAAAATGTAATTTAACCTTTTGCACCTGATTGTGCAAACAAAAAAGAACAGGAGCCAAAATGGAGTCCAGAAGACCTATTGTCACAGCTACCAGATGAATTTCCGAGTGACTCAAAAAAGACTCAAAGTTTGACAGATAACATCTGTACCAGTTAGCAGCAGTGCCCGAAAGGCCCACCACGTCCCCCTTCAAGATATTGTGGTCGACAGCATCTTATGCTGCGCTCAAAGAACAGAAGAATGGAGGCTCTTTAATCGTTAAAAGTCATATGTGTAGCTGCCTGTTGGGTGTGCAGTCCTTGCAGGTGTGTTACATTTGGAAAAGCACAAAATATACAAAGACAGAGTCCTCAGGACTCAGACAGAAGAAAACATGAAAATTAGGCCAGTGAGGATGAACCGAGTCTCTGTGGTCATGCTGAAGCGACCTAGCTTCAGTGAGCATATTTGAAAGCTCTGTGGTGTGAGAACTCATTTGAAAGCAATGGTTGATTGTAATTTATTCTTCTTTTCAGAAAAGACAAGAGAGACCTGGGGCTGACCGTCCTAGTGGACGCTCGGAGGCAGCAGGCCAGTCCTGTGCTTTTCTCAGCGCTGTCTCAGCTTCAGGTGAAAACACAAACACAAAGTTTAAAATGCAAATCAGAATATAATTCATTACATAAACATGTAATTAAGTTAGCTCAGATTCTTTGTGACCTTGCCAAATCACTTAAGTGCTTAAGTGCTAAGAAATGCAGTTAGCATCTACCAGAAGTGCGAATAGTAGCAATAGTGCAAAACAGACTGTGTGACAAATGTGTAATAACAGGCATAAATATAACATATATGAAATATATAACTATATATTGCATTTATATATATATATAATATATATATATATATATATATATATATATATATCTGTATACATATAAATACCCCTAGGACTGGTGTATATCCACTTTAAAAAGCACAGTTAAGCATAAGGGATTTACATATTCGTTTGTTACTAATTTTGATAAAAAGAAAGTAATGTAAAAAATCTACACTGAAGCCCAGTGAACTGAACAGCAGGGAGTAAAACTGTACCTCAGTCCATAAAAATGGCAAATAAACTTCAAGGTTGTGTTATGTAGCCTGTTAAGTGTTTTAGTCACGTTGCTATGTGCTAACTATGCTATTGTAGTCACAGTATTCCCAGGTTGCAAATTACAGGGGGGTTATTTGCAGTTATCACAATGCACTTAACACAATGCAAAGTTATTGTAAGACTGTCAGAAGTCTACATTTGTAGTTGGTTGCAGTTGATAACTAGAGATGTGCGATATGGAAGAATATAATATTGCGATAGTATTCACGAAACCCAGGATGTCACAACATTTTTTTTTCAGACATCTGATCAGTTGGAACAGAGAACAAAAGAAACAGTAGTGCTACATTTTAAAAAATACTATCAAAAACTGTGAACACTGATTTTTATTCAATATCTGGCTACTGTGTTGCACCAATTAAACAGGACTAACTTTACTCTCTTTAAATGAAACATGTAGCCGGTCAGTGTTCAACAAGTACTAACCACAAGTGCACAACATATGTTCACAAAAGCATATTATATTGTATTGTGACATACCATCATGATAACCATATATGTTGTCATATCACGCAGCCTTAGTGATAAACATAAAATGGGCATTAATGGCATTAAAAAATTGTTATTGTTACCTGTGCAATTTATTCTAAGGCTATGTTCAGAAGTACTTATGCTGTATTTACACTGCAGCGAAGCAAAGCGGTAGCTGGCAGTACTAGCAAAGTTTAGCTGTCTAAGTTCAAGGTTAGTTCTGTGCTCTGATAAAACGTTGGCGAGAAAATCTTCCCCACCATCTGTCATCACCACTGAGTTCATCGTTTAGTTTGAATGTGAGTGTGGATGATGTAATGCACCGCAGCACATTTTAGTCATCTGATTGGCCGCTGCCCAGCGATAGTCACTTCTCACTTGCTTAAAGCGCTTCATGCCACAGCACAGTAATGTAAGTGCAGTTTTATTTCGTGATTTTGAGCATGTTATTTTGGTTTCTAAATGAAAGGGTAGCATAACCATAGTTATAGATGTTTCAGTGACCAATGAGATGGACTGACCTAAAAGTTGCCACGTATCGGATATCGGATGTTTTTACTGCTCACACAGTTATAAAGAAACAAATCCATTTTACATACAAAGAAAAAAGATTTGAGCCACTTTTACCTGCAGTGAAAATGTTACAAAATACCTAAAAAAGGCTTTAAAAAGAAAAAATAATTCAAAACATGATACCTGTAGTTCATAAGCACCACCCCCACTGTCCCCCTTTTTTACAATTTCTTTACAGTTTGATCTCTGATTATGCCCAGTTTGCTAGACTACATTACACCACTGTGGCAGCTGATGTTGTGCTTGGGTCAGACACATTGCCCCATGCTTTTAGGCTTTGCTAAGGCTGTACGTCTTCACATATTTGCTGGAAAGCCTGGCCTCAGGGGGCTGATGTGAGGCCTGTTCTTGCTTGCCCTCTAAGCAGACAGGGATCAGCCTTAACTCAGACAGACAGGCATGCATCCACCCAGCTTGAGGAGCTGTCAAAACTACAGCACTCACAACTTCAGTGCATTTTTGTGGCTATCAGTAATCCTTTCTTTCTGTCATTTCAATAGTAAGTCTGTTTTAATCTACAGATTAGGTATCATGGGTTTTGAAGCCTTGCATGTCCATGAACACTTTGACAGTTAATCCTGCTGTTCATACCATAAATGTTGTCATTTTGCTGTGTTTGATATGTTGGGATCATTTCATGCTTTGTCTTTCTCTAGGCTTCCCTCCCGAATGCACTTTACTCAGTTTTGATACTCTCCGACAAAGAGGCGTCCGTCAAACCCGAGAGAGATTTCTCAGTTCCAGTGAGTGAACTAACATTTTGAAACGTTATAAAGCGAAATGTAAACAGGTTTTTTTGTAGAGTTGTTTTGCACTGGTCCAAAACAATTCCTGGAAAAGATGAAAGGGTGTTTTGCACTGATGCAGTGATCTTTTATGCCTAGGTATTCCACAGAAAACAGCCGTTATGGTTAAGGATTCACGCTAATGTCTCGTGCTGAAAGATAACAGGAAGCTACAAGAATGCAGCCCTGCTCAGGACCTTGAACAGGGTTATATAAGGGCTGATAGAACTTCAGCTTACAAATATTATTACAGGCCTGAGGGCGTTTCATGTCCTTGGTGTTATAAAGCTCGGTGTATGAAACTGAGTGCACAGTAACATGACATAAAACAGCACAACTCAACATAAAAACGCAAATATATCATATGTGTGTGTGAAGCTCTTACTCAAGGCATATTTTAACGTTGACTTTTTGAATTCTTCTGCTTTCTTAAGGTTTAAGTTTTTTCTACTTGCTGTATCTGATTTTCTGGTTTCTTTTTTTTCTCCAGTGTGAAGTCTTGACCTCTCTGAAAGCTCTGCAAAAGCACATCGACTCCTCTCAGCTCACAAAAGAGCTAGACGGCACTTTTCCATACGACCACAACCACTACATCCAGTTCAGACAGGTAGACTCACAGAGACCTCATACCTCCTTTACCAAGCAGCTGATCATAATAAAAAGATCAGAGATTGTATTAAATTCAAAGAGGTCATTGTTGTTTATGATCTGTAGAAAATCGAGCAGTTCTCCAGTAACTGTAGCACTGCCATCTCGTCCCTCCAACGCTCCATCGATGTCCTGAGCAGCGGCGGCAGTCTGGAGACAGCCAAGGTCAGACTGATTACACCCATATCAGAACAGACATTTCTCACTTTGTTATGATGACACAAATCTTAAACTACAGCAGGAGTTCGAAATTAACTTAACAACTGGACATGAAATCTAGGGCTATGCAAAAAAAGGCCTTTCAGCTGTGAGTTCTAATTAATAGTACAATGTAGTCCAAGCCTGTTTGATGCCTTCACTAAGGGTCTATTTGTGGTTCCACATTTCATTCCTCAGTCTCAGAATTCAGAAATGACATAGAAGTTTAATAGCAGATCCTGGATAATGTACATTAGATACTGAATATTGCATGGTAAATACTCAGTAATTTATATTACATACGCAGTAATTAGTAGTAGATACTGAATAATGTTTAGTAGCTTCTGAATAATTAATAGTAAATACTGAACAATTAATAGTAGATACTGAATAATGTTTAGTAGCTTCTGAATAATTAATAGTAAATACTGAACAATTAATAGTAGATACTGAATAATGAATAATAAATATTGAATAATGTTTAGTAGCTACTGGATAATAGTAGATACTGAATCATTAATAGTAGATAGTGACTAATGAATAATAAATACCGAATAATGTTTTGTAGCTACTGGATAATAGTAGATACTGAAATTACATAGATGCTTAATAGCAGATACTGAATAATGTATAGTAGATACTGAATTATGCGTTTATAGTATATACTGAAAAATATATAGTATGTACTGAATAATGCACAGTAGAGACTAAATCATGTTAGGTAGATCCTGAATAATTAATAGTAGATACTAAATAATTAATAGTGGAGACTAAATCATGTTTAGTAGTTATTGAATATTTAACAGTAGATACTAAATGATTAATAGCAGATACTGAATAATGTATAGTAGTTACTGAATAATTAATAGTAGATACTGAATAATTAATAAAAGATCCTGAATAATTAATAGTAGACACTGAATAATGTATAGTAGATACTGAGTAATTAATGGTAGATACTGATTAATTAATAGTAGATACTGAATAATGTATAGTAGTTAATTAACCTGAGGAGCTTCTGTATATGTGGTTCTTCAGGAGGTGTCTGAGGTGATTAGCCAACAGAGGAACCTAATGAGGAGTGTGTTGGAGGACACACACCTGAACCACCTCAGAATGGAGGGGGGCACCTTCCTTGCACGGGTCAGAAAAGAGGAAACGTGTGAAATCGACAGCTACAGGTACTGCTGCTGCTGATCAAACACAAATCCAACAAACGCACACCATTTTCTCGTTGGTCCTAGTTTTTGCTTCACTGTACTGTATGTGAGTGTGAAAAAGTTCACTTAGTCTATAAGGAAAACAACTACTTAGGCCGAAAACAAGCTGGAACTACTTGCCTGAAAATTTCTGATCCATTTTTGCAGGGATGCTGTGGACATGGCCTGTTCACTCTACAATCAGATGGACGAAGAGGTCCATAAACTCGTTATCCTGTCCAACAAATCCCTCCAGCAGTTGGAGAACCTTCTGGAGCTCCGCACCTTCCAGGAGGAGAGTGAACAGGTGAGATGGATAGTTTAAAGGAAAACTTTGACCAAAAATGTTAATGTTCTTACAATGAATGAAAGCTAGTGGGCATCAGTTAGCAGAGTCATATTCACTGAAAACTAATTCCTCCCCTAATTTTTCTAATCAAATTATTTTAATCTAGGTGCTAGTTGTACAGCCTGGTTAAGTAGTTTAAATAGTTTTAGAAACATCTCCACTAAAATCTCAACCTAAAATGCACTCTGGAAAAAAAAGTTTATCAGTAAAATACTAGCCAGTAAAAATGCTGTAAAGCATTAGAATTTACATTGCATTTATGGCATTCGGCAGTTGATCCAGAACAACTTACAGTTTGATCATTTTACACAGGTAGGCAAGGGTAGTGTTAAGGGTCTTGCTTAAGGACTCTTATTGGTGTAGTATTGGTATAGTATAGGGTTCTTACTTACTACTAAGATCATTTTTATAACATGTCCTGTGGATGTGTTTGGGCAGATGAAGCGCTGGTTCGGTGTGGAAGCAGAAAAGCACCTGGCTCCTCTGGACTCTCTCAGTTTCACCCTCAACTCCCTGCAGGAAATGAGGCGAAGCCTGGATCAGTTCAGTGAGGAGGCAGCGGTAAGAGGGCATCTCCAGAAACACAGTAACACAGACACGTAGATTGAACACCCCAATTTATGTTTTGTTGATTTTCTGAGTAAAAATAAAATAACACATTCTCCTCAGAGAACAAACTTAAATATGGCATTTTTTCTGCGAATTTTAGTATACAAGTTCTATTTATTTGCTGAGCTGAACCCAAAATTTGAGCGGATCCAAAATTTTACTGCACACTTCTATAATATAAGAATAACTCACGGGTTTACGTTGTAGTCAATGTAGTTACTGAATAATAAGCTTTTGTATGTAATAAGCCTGGGATTTTAAGAGTTTAATATGTTGTTAAAAAAATAACATCTAAAATATAAATTGTGCAGTAACTTTTGCACAGGCCACATTTTATGTTTTATTTCTTTTTTCAGTTAAGCTAATCAAATAAACAGTAATTGTGCTTTAAAATGCCCAAACGTTTGCACACTGCTGTATCTGTTTAAAACTCAGATTGAGTCTCGACTTACGTTTCAGAGAAGCTCAGTGAAGTTAAATTCGCTCAAGGCAAAGATATTTTTTATATTAAAAGTTATATTTAATTTTTGCATTTCAGACTTATCAATTATTATTTTTTTGTTTTCATTTTACAGTATGTTTTTCATGTTTAGCTTGATACATGATGTTTTTATTTCTATAGATTTAGACTACTTTTGGACTACTGCACTTTGTTAATAGTAAATCAGCACTAAAGATGCTACAAATCTGCATCAGTGCTGATATTTCCTCCCTCCACTCGTCACATATATATGCTGTATCAGTTAATACTGTGATTGTACTGTGAGCAGGTCCGGCAGAAGCAGGCCGCAGCGCTGGTGAGGGAGTCCAGACATGTGTCCAACTCGACTTTACTAGAGTTTAAACAGCACATCAGCTCCATTCTCCAGCGCACGGACACACGCCGGTCTGAGATGGACATCCTGCTCAAGCTCTACGAGTTCTACGAGTCGGTAAAGACCCTTTTGTCGTTTGTCATAAGAACATACTGTATCATACACCATGGAGAGACAAAATTGTTTACATCATTTTCTAAGGACTGCATTATAAGTTTAACTTAACAGAAAGGAAACCAGTATTGAATTTGGAGTCCAGTTTAACGCATGCAAAATGACCAAAACTAGCCTGGAGTGTTATTTCTACACTGGTGATTTTCTCTGCACACTGAAAGACTGATGAATCGACTCAGTTTTGTCTTTAGGTTTACTTACTTTTTGGGAATATTATTTTATTCATATGGAAATATTGGTCACATTTGAAGGACATTTGAGTGCACAGTTTACATTGAAATCTTCAAGGCCGCATCCTCTCATTTGGGTGTGATAACGCAGGACTAATCAATAGCATAGGTCATATCATAACCAGTGATTATAAAACAAAGAGGTGCATATTTGGGGTTGAGATTATTTTGTAATATATCTGATCCAAATAATCGGATCACCATCCACCTCCTGCAGGCTGACCAGTGGATGGCACATTGCAACG
Organism: Colossoma macropomum; assembly: GCF_904425465.1. Lineage (NCBI taxonomy): Eukaryota > Metazoa > Chordata > Actinopteri > Characiformes > Serrasalmidae > Colossoma > Colossoma macropomum. Next base: position 4,980,471 of record NW_023494809.1, read on the forward strand.
ATTACTTCCAGCAGCTGAGCGTGAAGGACAGCGGGGTAAGCTACTCTCCGGAGGTCCTGCAGGTTTTACAGGACTACCACAGTGAGGCCAGTAAATTTTCCCTGGAGAACTTTAGCTCCCTGAATGAGACGGTATCCACACTAGGCAGCACACGCGAGCTGCAGCGCTGGAACCTCGTCTGGACCGAGTGCCAGCACACTAGGAGAAGACTGGAAGAGGCGCTGACCAGTGCCACAGAGACACCTGAAAAACTGCAGGGTCAGTAGCCTCTTTAAATCACTACTAATGTATAGCGTCAGTCTCTGGCATCACAGCGATTCAACTAGGAAAAGATTCAGGGCATCATGGAATCTCAATTTTCATCACAATTTGATTATTCTGGTACGATTCAAAATGATTTTTACTCAGATGTTACTGGAGGAATTGGACAATAAACACAAAACATCAATCTTCTAGAAATCTTTTTTAAGAGTGTACTTTATAATATATTTAATACATTTTATTATTGCTATTGTTAGAGCCTGACACCAGCACACCAGACCGCAACTCCTCTGACCTCTCAGAGTCCGGGTCCAGCATCCACCCGCCAGCTGAGAGACTCAGGAAAACGTCCCTGGACTGCGGAGAAGGCAGCAGCCCCCTGCCCGAGACCCCACCACCTCAGGGGTCCAGAGTGTTCGACTTTGAGGAAAGGAAGACTCAGTCAGCTGGCCCTTTCTCCAAGAGCCACTCTCTTTTCCCGTTCTCTCCGTTTCCCTCCCCTCCAGACAGCGGTAAGCTCTCTCCGTCACTCTTCGACGACACAGACAGCGACTGCACCGTGGATTCTTCGTACTCCTGCCGCTCAGAGCCGGCATACAAAAGCCACCGCAAGCCTCCGCTGAAGAAGATCATGAAGAAGACAGTGAGCCATGAGCTGGGACTGCGGGAGCACCACGGATACACGGGCGTGTACATTAGAGGCCTGGAGGTCAGCAATAACGTGGGCGTGGAGAAGAAGCTGCACAGGCCGGAAGTGAAGAGTCCACCGCTGATCCGCAGCCACAGCCTTCCGTCCCCGTCCAGAACACTCTGCAGACTCAGTGAAGGAGAAACCAAGAGACAGAGCAGGTCAGATAGAGCCATAAGCACTCAATAGACAATAGATACTTTATATGATGTCAAGTGATTGATTTGCTGTTTTTTCTGTTTGATTAATATACTGAGTGATTGATTGATAACTTTGGGGAAAATCCAGACTGAAGCTTAATCTTTTATTAGTTATATCTTAGCTGTTACATTCATTTTGGACCATATGTTCTATTAATACATTTTTTAACTTAATTAAACTGTATGGCTAAAAAGTCACTTATCACTTAATTTGTCATATTAACTCATACCTTTGGTCACTTTTTAAACAAAACAATGGAAAAATCTCATTTTGGCTATAAACTAAACTATGAAAATGACATATAATCAGGAAAAAAAGTCCTTGGAGTACCGTTGGATGTGCATCCAAGATATAACTATACAAAATTTCATCAGTTCAGACCAGTCAGAAAAGGTTCTGTGGCGTTTTCCTCATCATAATTTAGTTCATTTAGACCTGTATAGGTTAATTAAGGCTTGGAAGTGTAGAATTATGATTGTCACAATTGTTATAATTACTACACATTCGATTTATATTACATAATAATTTGAAAACAATTAATCTGGTTAATTGTATAGTTCCATAATTAACTGCTTAGGTAATGGAGTGCATTTAAACATATTCTGTATCAACAGGTTCAAGTCTGCACTTCTCATGTTTTTCTTTCTGTTCGTTTTGATAACAAGAGCAAACATCCGCAAATTCAAATCATAATTAAATATGTCCTCAGACTAGATTAAAAACCCCTGAATTTGAGTAGATAGTAATGATCGCATCATCTGGCTTTATATAATGTCATATTTGTGATGTTTACAGTTATAGACTGTTTGTCCTAATGCTTTTTTCTCTCCTACAGTAAAATACAGCACATTATGGATGAGATGATTTCCACAGAGAGGGAATACGTGCGTTCCCTTTCGTACATCATCGAGCACTATTTCCCCGAGATGGAGAGGCTGGACCTGCCGCAGGACTTGAGGGGCAAACGCAGTATCATCTTCGGAAACTTAGAGAAGCTGTGTGATTTCCACAGCCAGTACTTCCTCAAAGATCTGGAGCGATGTGCACACACTCCGCTGTCCGTCAGCAGCTGCTTCCTGCGACATGTGAGTCCTCCTGACCACAATACATGTGTGCATATGAGTTAATGTGATTCTTAGAATTTGTGACTCTCACAGCACTTTTCTCACAAAGACTTCACGACTGAAATGTTGAGTTAAAGGAATGGTGAAAAATTTTGCTGTGGAGCTGTGAGTTTGTGTAGCTAACCAGTAACAGCAGCTTATATTCCACCAGTTATCACTTTTAAATGGTGTTTAATTCACAGGAGGAGCAGTTTGGCATGTACGCTCTGTACAGCAAAAACAAACCCCGCTCAGACACTCTGCTGACCAGCCACGGAAACAGCTTCTTCAAGGTGAGACATGTTACTTAAGTAATAAAACATGTTAGGGACAGTTTGAGGAGGGACAGCTGAGCAGGATGCTCTAAATCCAGAGTACTCAGTACATTGTTATTAGCCAAGGCCACACAATGTCCACCTACAATCCCTGTTCTGAACCCATAACATTTTAATAGACTAGTTAGCGATAGAAAACAGAGGCCGCATACAGTTCAGCATAGTGCTACATCAGGTTATCACATCTAAGTCCTTTACATGACAGTAATTTAAATTAGCATAGTGGTAACACCAGGGCCCTGCGATGGACTGGCGACCTCTCCAGGGTGTATCCTGCCTTCTGCCCAATGACAGCTGGGTTAGGCTCCAGCACCCCACCGTGACCCAGAAGGATAAGTGGTTTAGATGATGTGTGTGTGTGTGTGTATGTGTGTGTGTAATACCAGGATTTTGGGTGGTTTTCCCAGCCGGATTACTCACTGATGCTGACATCACAGCTCATGCTGGCTAGTGAGGGTCTGCTGAGTGTTCTGATATATGAAACATGTCTGTAGCTTAAACCATTCCGAAGTTGTGAATAGCTTTGCACGTTGCCTGCAATATGCACATTAAAAAATTCGCAAAAATCTATATTTTCTGCCCCTGCTTTCCCCAGAACAAACAGGTGGAGCTGGAGGATAAGATGGACCTGGCCTCCTACCTGCTGAAGCCCATCCAGAGGATGAGTAAATACGCCCTGCTGCTGAAGGACCTGATAAAGGAGTGCAGTCAGTCTCAGGAGCAGGAGCTCACTGACCTCAGGGCAGCAGAGGAGATGGTCAAGTTCCAGCTTCGCCATGGCAACGACCTGCTGGCCATGGACGCCATCCGCGGATGTGATGTAAGCAGCGTAGCCTAAACCAGCTTCTCAGCCTTTAATGCTAGTTATGAATCCTCAGAAACGAACCCTTGTCTACGCAAAAAACACTATTCACATTTAATAACGTCAGTTTGATGTCACATTTGTAAAAGATGCTTAAACAAAGCTGAAAATTCATAGACCTCGTTCTTTATTTTGTTTGAGTCACAAACTACTATTTTGATCAATAAAACACTTTAATATGAATAAACTTCACACTTCAGTGTCCTTTTACTGTTTATCTGATGAAGCAAATCAATAATCAGTGCATTCTGAATGTGTACACACATTGCTCAGAATCTATTGGAGTACATCCAACAATAAAGGCAGCATGTAGCTTTTTTTACACAGTGATGGGAAACACAGTAGCTCACAGAAAGCTCCAGTTCCACATGCTGATTCATTTTACTGACCAGCATAAATATGCATGCTCACTAGTTACTCAAGGGGTGGATTTTAATCAGTTCAAGTAACTTGATTCATAAATTAGTTTTATGATATGTGGTTATACTGAATCTGTTAGGATCTAAAAACGAACAAGGAGAAAAAGAGGCTGAAGAAAATATTGTCCTTGTTCTGAGGTTATTTATGGTTGTTTTTTTCCTCCCTCTTTGATGTTTAGGTGAATCTGAAGGAGCAGGGGCAGCTGAGGTGTCAGGATGAGTTCATGGTGTGGTGTGGACGCAAGAAATATCTGCGACACGTCTTCCTGTTCGAGGACCTCATCCTGTTCAGCAAGACCAAAAAGATCGAGGGAGGATACGACATCTACATCTATAAACAGTCCTTCAAGGTACGGACCACAGGATCTCTGGCCATCTCAAACATCTCCAAGGAGTAATATTCACAAAGTCATCATGGGAAGAAAAAAATCTTTTTTTTAAATAAAAGAATCCCATATAATGGAACATCACATTTACCTTTCATTAATAAAAGAGTTCAAAAGGATGTAGCATGTAAACACTGTATGAAAACAATGCACTAACACATAGTGTACCTGCTTATTTAGCCTACAGCAGTTTAGCCAGTCAGAACAGAAATCATTTACACGTGTCAGTCTTAAATGCACAGTGACAAATAGGTCCAATTATAAGAGACAAGAACATTGTCCTGTAACATGAATTATGACTGATTTTATTATACAATCCCATACAAATGTCATAATTGCGGGAAAAAATGGATTGCAAGAAAAATGTATGGTCCCTTATAGGCCCTTAAAAATGTGAAGATGTACCGTTCACTTCTCAGTCTATAGAAGCCTATTCCAGATTTTTTTTCAAATTCAAATGCAAATTTGACAAAGCCGACAAAAATAAATATTTACAATTGCGTTTCCCATACGAGTGTGCATTATTTTAAACATAATAAAATGAAAAATGTGTATTTGCATTTGCATTTTTGTGTGTAAAATGGTTGGAAAAGGTTAATATGGTAAAGTAAAGTACCTTTGACATTTCATTTTCATTATTTTAATTCATATATCTGACTCTGACCTATTAAAAACAGAGTAACAGTCGCCCATTTGCAATTGCATTTCCTCAGCGTCGCGCTTCAGCTCCGCCAAAAGGAAATTGAATTTGCAATCCTGTTTGCAAGTGCATTTTCATTTCAGCGAGGCACTCCTGTCAGTCAAACCAGCCAAAGTTTAGACTTGTTCATTACTTCCTCCTAACCCACCTACTAAAACGTCTCTCCTGAAGTCCCACCCACAGCGTTTGATTGACAGGGGTGCCTCACTAACAGTAAAAATGCAATTGCAAACAGAATTGCAAATACATTCTTATTTTGGCAGAGCTGGAACGTGACGATGAGCAAATGCGGTTGCAAATGGGTTAATGTTATTCTGTTTTTATTGAACAGTGTCAAAAGTGTCAAAAGGACTTTGCTTTTCCATGTTAACTTTTTCCAGCCATTATTCACAGAAATACAAATGCAGACACACATTTTGCATTTGAATTTGAATTGTCTTAAACTATGCACACTCATATGGGAGATTGTTGAGCTGCAAAACAGCCTTTTTTGATGTCACAACCACAAACACTTTTACATATGACTGCACATTCAGCCTGTAGCAGTTTAACAGTTATTATTTCTGTTCTGCCGCAGACTGCAGAGATCGGGATGACGGAGAACGTGGGCGAGAGCGGCCTGCGCTTTGAGATTTGGTTTCGTCGCAGGAAGTCTCAGGACACCTTCATCCTGCAGGCAAACTCTGCCGAGACCAAAGCAGCCTGGACCGCCATCATCGGCAAAATCCTGTGGAGACAGGCGCTGAGGAACCGAGGTCAGTCAAGGGTCACACATTTCTACTGAGAAGCTTCATATTTTGATGCGCCCACATCCTGAGAAACTTTATCTTTTTAAAGAGTTTGATGTATGATGCCGACATGAATAAGGTTTTTCACATTGCCATCCTTAAATGGAAACTAAGCTGAAGCAACAGGCCTCCTTGAATTTATCATGATTGTGATGTCACAACCATGAACGTATGTAGATATATCCACACATTGAGTCTACAGCAGTTTAGCGCACTCATTTACAAGATCAAGGGTGTTTCAGTCTGACTGCTTTTTGAATTAGGCACAATACATGGCAGCCAATGAGAACAGAAGTCATTTACATATATCATGTATCTTACCTGCACTTTTCTTTCCTGAACATCAGAGTTGCGAATGCAGGAGATGGTTTCCATGGGCATCGGCAACAAGCCGTTTATGGACATCAAGCCCAGCGAAGCGGCCATCAGTGACCGAGCCGTCGACTACATCATGAAAGGGACAGGTAGTCATCCGTCTCTTCTTTTACTCTCTCTCTCAGACACACTCTGTCTCTCTTGTTCTCTCTCATTCTTTTTGGTTATCTCTCTTCTCTCACGCACAGACATTTAGGTCCGAACGCAGCTCAGAGAGTGAATTCAACATGCGCCATTTAAAGCTATTCAAGTTCACACGCAAATATAATCACAGTCATTAAGATTTATTCACACAAATCAAACCTGCATCTGCATTGCATTCTTTCGTGGGTTTGTTAATTAGGCCATATTAGGCCTTTATTCTTTCTTCTCGGGGTTTGTTAATTAGGCCATATTAGGCCTTTATTCTTTCTTCTCTGGGTTTGTTAATTAGGCCATATTTTCTTTTTTCTTTTTTGAGTTATAACATATTATTCTCATACTAAACGTTAGGTGCGGAAGATTACTGCTAAGTCTGCACTACAGAGTTCGAAATGAGCAGCTGATGACCGACCATTTAGCAGATAAAGAGTGTTATGAGAACCTTAAAACAGCACAGGCTGAGATAGACATTGTTGATGCCCTAGATAATTTATAAATTTTAATGTTCAGCTGCCTCCTCCCCCTATTATTATTATTATTATTATTATTATTATTATTATTATAGTGTTTTAGTTATTCATTTTCTTACTTTCTTCTCTCTCAACCTCTTTTTTTCCTCTTTTCTCTTTCAGATTGTATTGGATTGTAATTCAGTTCATTGTTGTCTAAAAGACAGTGAACTCTTCTTCACAAAAACAGCATGTTATCAGAACACATGAAACTGAGTAATTATTCCATAGTTGGAATTTAATTTAATATAATATATTACAAGCAACTTCAAAGCAATGTTGGTATTTTATTGGAGGGACTGTAGTTTATACTAATGAATACACAGTAAAAAAGATCTGCTCTTTTACTTAAAAACGTGTCTTAATATTTCATGTCTGATAGTAACTTGACAGAACAGTCATCTGTTACTCTGTGTTAACTTACTATTTAGTTCAGTACCAATAAGGCAGCCATGTTATCTTACAACACTAAATCATTTATTCTAGTGTAAATATTGGCTGATTTTATCAACAAACTGATATCAGTCTGTCTCTGGTTTGCTCATCAAAATAATCTTATTCTTCTAACAGCATCTCTCTCTCTCTCTCTCTCTCTCTCTCTCTCTCTCTCTCTCTCTCCCTCTCTCCCTCTCCCTCTCCCTCTCCCCCCCCACTCAGAGTCTCGTTCACGCTCCTCCGTCTCTGTTTCCCCGTTGGACCACTCCAGCCCGTTCAAACGGCCCCACTCCACCATCTCCAACAGCAGCTCCTCCTCCTCCAGCAGCCACTCCTCCTCCTCCTTCCTCAACCTGCACCCGTACACCTCCCCAACACACACACTCACGCACACACACCCACACACGCTGCCCGGCTGGCCCTATGACTGCATCGAGGAGGACGAGCTGGAGCAGGATGTGAGCACCCAGCCGTCTATGAGTGAGTTACAGTCAGAATACACCACTTATACACGTATCTAAAGTACCAGGTCTTTATTCATTCAGTCGTGGCCACTTTATTAGAAACCCCTGTCCACTTTATTAAAAAAAAAAATATATATATATATATATAAATATATAAATATGAAAATGCCTATTGCTCTTTACATTGTGTGTAAATTTCATTAAGAATGGACCAAAAGAAACAACCCAAAATGACTTGGAATAAATTAATATGTTAAATTCCACAAATATACAATAACTGTCCATTAAAATATGCAGAACTGTGTTTTCTGTAGATGATGGCGAATCACCAAAATTTCCTTTTTATTCTAGGGTTACACTTAATCTGGGTCTGGGTAACTGGCCCTCAGAGTGTTAGGGATTATTGTATTTATTATTTATTGATGTATATATGATTATAAATGATTTGTACTGTAGTCCCTGAGGCCCAATGTTATTAGTCATGAGTAATTAAAGTATAATAAAAAGCATAATAAAGCATAATAAAAAGCTTAAAACACACCAGACACAAAACAGAGATGCAAGGCAGCAACGGGCAAGTTACAGTCGTTTATCAGTGGTCAGTATCTGACCACAGAGCTGCTCTTGGCTGGATATTTTTGGGTGAACTCTTAACCTAGCAGTCACACTGACATGTTTAAAAACCCCAGCAACACCGCTGTGTCTGATACGTTCGTACCAGCATCACACACACTGCTATGTCAGTGTCACTGCGGTGCTGAGAATTCAACCAACTAATACAGTGTTCCTGTGGTCAGAAACTGACCAGTGATGAATGGGGTAGAGGTAGGTGATAAACTGTGCAGCAACAGATGCACTCCAGTGCGTAACTGCACACCTACATACTGAAGTCATAAGTTGTTTCTAATATGTGGCCAGTTCGTGGAAGAACAAGGTAGGCGTTTCTGATAAAGTGACCAGTGAGTGGAAGAACAAGATGTGTGTTTCTAATAAAGTGGCCAGTGAGTGGAAGCACAAGATGTGTGTTTCTAATAAAGTGGCCAGTGAGTGGAAGCACAAGATGTGTGTTTCTAATAAAGTGGCCAGTTAGTGGAAGCACAAGGTAGGTGTTTCTAATAAAGTGGCCAGTTAGTGGAAGTACAAGATGTGTGTTTCTAATAAAGTGGCCAGTTAGTGGAAGCACAAGGTAGGTGTTTCTAATAAAGTGACCAGTTAGTGGAAGTACAAGGTAGGTGTTTCTAATAAAGTGGCCAGTTAATGGAACCACAAGGTGGGTGTTTCCAATAAAATGGCCAGTGAGTGGAAGTACAAGGTGGGTGTTTCTAATAAAGTGGCCAGTGAGCGGAAGCACAAGGTAGGTGTTTCTAATAAAGTGACCAGTTAGTGGAAGTACAAGGTAGGTGTTTCTAATAAAGTGGCCAGTTAATGGAACCACAAGGTGGGTGTTTCCAATAAAGTGGCCCGTGAGTGGCAGCGCAAGGTGGATGTTTTTGATGAACATGCTCATCTTACCAACATTGGCTGAGAAAATGTCATATACGATGGAGAAAAAAGGGCCTGAGAAAAAGTGTTTGAACTTTGTGGCTTGTGTATTTTTGATGAGCGAGTAACATATGATGCTCACTCCAGCGGTACGATAACAGAAACATTTTCCAATATCAAGCATCAAAGCCAGCGCACACAGGGCAGAGTGACGGTCTGCAGGCCGAAGCTCAGCCAACACAGGAAGCTGAGCAGGAAATGGGCCTCTGTGGTGTGTTTGCTTCTAAAGAAACCACTACTACAGCTAACGCTCTCTCTGCAGGGGCCACTCTGGCGCTGTGTGGTTAAACTGGTAAAAACTGATTGAGTTTAATAGTGAACAATGTCATGAGGAAGACAATGAAAGTAACACCTGACCTCGTGGGCGTATGTAGAATGTTTTCAGCAGCTTGTAGTGGACGCAGCAGTTATCAGTGTCCCAACGCTTCACACGCTACTGGGGCTAGGCGGGGGCGGAGAGGGTGTTATTCACTTAGCACTCTGTATTGCATGTTAAGTGAACAGTGCGGCTGGACAATATGTCCCTGAAGAGAAATGAAAGACTGACCCTTAATTGTACAAGGGTCACTGAAATTACGTTTTAGTAAGTGTTCGCCATTAAGTATTTATTAAATATTACATTGAATTAAATGTGAACACGCCTGGTCACATACACTGGGATGGGAATGGTTCTGTATAGTTCTATATGAGTTCTGTATAGAACCATTTCATTCTTAAGTGGTTCTGTGCATGGTGAAATAGTTCTTGAGATTGATGGAGAATGTGCTGTATATGGTTCTATATGGAAGCGTTTTGAAAATGGTTCTATGTAGCACCAAAAATCGTCTTTCTACTGTTACGTTATTGTTACCCTTTTTGGTGCTGCATAGAACCATTTTCAAAACGGTTCTATATAACCATACATATCGCTGCTGTCGAAAGAAAAGCTCGTATCTCCATTTTTGACGTTTTTCAGTTTTTGACATAATTTGAAAAGACCTGTTGTCCTTTACATTGTGTGTAAATTTCATGATGAATGAACCAAAAGAAACGGCCCAAAATGACTTGGATAAAAGTCTGGTTCCATCGACTTACATTAAAAGTAAAGTATGTTTTGTCGTTCTCCTGTAAAGTTACCATTTTAGAGATACGAGATTTTCTTCTGACAACAGTAAGCATGCAAATGGTTCTTTGAGTGTTCATGGTTCTATATAGAACCATTGTCTTTACTAAAGAACCCTTGTAGAGCCCTATTTTAAGAGTGTACTTCACATCACACACACATCGAACACTATTATTTTATTTCTATTTATTTTTACGGCACTGGGGTCAACACAGGGCTGGCACTTTATTGCTGTCCAAAAAAAAGTGTCTCCATTTTTGTCGATTTTTGTTTTTCTACATCATTTCAATCCTTTATAACGTGAAAATATCATGATGAATGAACCAATAGAAATGCTCCAAAATCACTTGGAGTAAAACCTCTTTACATTGACTTACATTAAAAGTTACGGAAATTCCTTAACTTCTCCTGTAAAGTTACTATTTTGGAGATGTTTTTCTTTAGTCAGCAATAATATACAGGCACAGCAATAGTGGAGTTACTGTAAAAAAGTGTTATATTTGGTTTTGTGAGTTCAGAACTTGCCTTCAACATGGCGGTGGTAGTATGAGGGAAGATTGATTGAGAGAGGGGGGAGAAGGCCGGACCCCCTCATAGGTGTAGTAGGACTTATGCAGGACCGATTAACAGGCAGGATTTGGGGTGACGGTGGGGATTGCAAACACAGGAATGTAAGGTGAGGATGTGAATTTATAGTGAGTTAGATTGGAAGGAGGGGCTTCAGGCCTGTTTCTCACCCCAAGCTTCAGTTATAACATAACTACATATATCATCACTGCAAATTAGCTCACTATTGTCCTTCTCTCCCTCTCATCAGTCACAGAGAGCTCAGAGTCGTCCTCCCAGAGTGTGTCCAGCGATGGAGTGACCACTGTAACCTCACTGACCGTCCCTCTCCACCCTCCTCTGCTCATGGACACCTACTCCAGCGGAGAGCCTTCGTCCTTCCTCTCCTCTTCCGCTCCCTCCTCGTCATCATCCTCCTCATCCTCCGTTCTCTTTCACAAAGAGCAGGAGCTTCCGTCCGAGCCCAGCAACTTCATCACCGCGGTTAGTGCGCTATTACCACCCCCCTCAGTACCCCAGCATAGTAAACACTATAGTGCACATTAGTGGATGCTTGTAGTGATTGCTTACTAGGCCCCTTAGAGGAACTGAAGATAACACATGCTAACCTACTTTCTCAGCTACTAAGAAACAGGCCACCTTCATTTCCATCCATCATCACTCCTCCAAGGTTCAACCTGAACTCTTTCTGATATTTTGTTTCACCAGAACAAGCCGTCTCATGTATCTATAGGCCTCTCAACATTGGTCTGAATCAAAGGGTTTAGATCAGTAAGTAAAGAGCATGAAGTGAAGCTTTGTTTGTCCCGATTTCCTCATTCGCAGCTTCAGCTGCAGCACTTTAAATGGGTCTTTATCAAGTTTCTCATTGTACGAGTGCTGATTTAGGATCAGATTATCATGTACAGTACTGTGCAGAAGTCTAAGGCGTCTCAGGAGATGATATGTAAAGCTTCTAGAGATAAAGAATACTTTGTGATTTGATGTATTTGTGTTAGCCTAACTGCTTCTTAATCTCTCCTCAAAGTAGTCCAGTATTTATTTAGTTACCATGTAGCTAGCATGTAGGTGTATTCTGACTGTACCATGTAGCTACGATGAAATCAGGTGCTTCTAACTTACATACACGAAACTTTTCTGAAAACAACACATTCTTATAATGTTACTGTGTTTATTCTAACATATATAACTTATATAGAGACTTTACTGCCATAAAACACTCATTTTGTCCAGATAAAGATGTTTAAACACATTTCTCAGCTGCCTGAGACTTCTGCACAGCACATTACAGTAACAAACACAGTTATTATATGACTGAGAATGGCGATAGCTGTTCCTAGATCACAACTCTTACTCTGAGACACTTGATAAAGGTGGGCTTTTGTGTCTGAAGGCGTTGTTACGTCGTGTGTATTTGCGGGGCTGCATGTGTTTTCTGGCACTGTTTATAGCTGTGATGTACTTGCGCACAGTGTGCAAGGGGTAAGGGATTTTTTGCCAGACTACTTCATAAACGGTGGGTTCAGCTGTGCACCACAGTGGGCCTTTATCAGATTTCTCATGGCATTAGTGCTGATTTAGGATCAGAAATACTGTTAGTATGTGACCGATAAAGGACACAGCAGTTCCTAGATCAGAACTCCTCTGAGACTTCTGGAAAATGTGGGCTTTTTACGGCTTTTATTTGCATGTGGTGTGTGTTGCTGTGGGTGTGCATGGGGTTGCTGTTGCTAAAAGGCTGAGCAGGTTTGTTGGGCTTTTTACTGGGAGATTTTGGTGTTTTTTGTCTTCTGCTTGCTTTATTTTCCTTCTTATTCCTCCTCCACTCTGACCTTAATCTAATGCCCTTTTGATACGTTTCATATTTTGCACACATCTCACATTTACATTCACACTCACTGGCTGTATTATCAGAAAAACATCTACCATATAGGTGCACTTTAAAGGCTTACAGTTAGAAGCCGAAGCCTAATCTAATAATACTAAAATAAAAGTTCCCCACCAGGAAGCACCACAGGAACAAGCTGCAGCTGTGACATCACTGCTGATTTCATTATGGCTATACATATGTTAATTTTTTTAACCGTAATCAAATAACACTGCAGAAATAGAACAAATTTTAATGGTACAGTACATTTAAACATGTACAGTTCACTCATATTTTATTTCTGCTTAGTATATGTTCAGAAAAAAACTGAAATAAGGGAAAAGAAATAGCTAATAAACTACACTAGTTAAAAGATGTTTCTTCAAGGGTTTTATGAAGACAGTGGTTCTTTATAGAACCATGAACACTCAAAGAACCATTTGCAAGCTTAAATGGCTCTTTAGGTTGATGAACAGTGTGCTGTATGTGGTTCTATATAGAACCTTTTTGAAAAAGCTTGTAACAGTAGAACATTTTTTGTTGCTATAAAGAAGATTCTATATAAAACCATGTACTGCACAATTTCCATCAATCTGAATAACTATTTCACCATGCAAAGAAACGTTTAAGCATGCAAAAGGAATGTTTGAATGTTCATGGTTCTATATAGATCCATTGTCTTTAGAACCCTTGAAGAACCATCTTTTTCAAAAGTGTATATCGCTGTCATCTGAGGAAAACCTCGTATCTCCAAAGTGGTAATTTTACAGGAGAAGGAAAAAAACTACTTGCTTTTAATGTAAGTGAATGGAACCAGACTTTTTTCCAAGTCATTTTGGGTCGTTTCTTTTGGTCCATTCATCATGAAATTTACACACAATGTAAAGAACAACAGGCATTTTTAAATTATGTCAAAAACTGAGAAAAAAATGGAGATATGAGGTTTTGCTCTGACAGTGATAGGAAACTTCACACATTACTGGAGTGGCACTAATTGCTTGATGTAAATATGTACAGAATTATTCAACAGTATAAGATAAAACTCATCATTTTCATTTAATTGTGGTATAACTTCCATATATGTGCAATGCTCATATAACAAACAATAAATAAAAAACTGCAGTTTGTAGCTACGTGAACAGGCAGTAAGGATTATATTTTTAAATAATTTTCTTCTGTTTTCTTTTTCTCTCCAAAGCTGTGAATCCTGTGACACCATTTTCTGCACAACTCAACTCCACATTTGGATTTCGGATCCAAGGAGAAGCACTGGACCAGCGTGGACTGACCCATGGTCATATCAAAGACTGATTATTGTACATATATATAAAACATTACATGCTGTTTTTAGCAAATGGACTGAATTGCTATGCAGTACTAAAGCGTCGCGACTGCTGGTACGCTGACTGAACAGCGAGTGAGTGAATCTCTGTATCACTGATGAACACATAGACATTCTTTAAAAAAAGCAATTTTTACATTCAGAAAAAAGCACAGCAGTTTGGACAAGCAGTTTACTTACTAAAGCTTTTTATGTAAGCATGATTTGTCTGTACAGCAAAAAGAATGAGCTTAATTTTTAGGACTGGAACAACTAATAAAATCCTTTTTTCCCAGCCGTGTGTTTAATGTTTGATTTCTAACAGCGACAGAGGCTTGAGAAACAGTGTCGCTTTTAAGTTCCGCCTCTGAAAACTTCTTCATTCTGGTTCTGACCACGGGTAAAACCAAACAGGCTCTAAGAACAGAAAGGACACGAGCGTACTTATAGTGAGAAACTAAAAAAGCAGAAGTTTCAGCTTCTGCATTGAGCCTCTAGAAACTATGAGTACAGTCACAGACTCTTCATACAGAGTAGATAACGTTTACAACATAAAGGTCTCAGTGAGTCTCACGACATGTGCGAGTTGAAAAAAGCTGAGCATGGTTACAGTTCAGGCCCCACGCAGATAAAGCAGGTGCTAAATTTTGTACAAATACATCCAGTCAAACTGCTTGTAAAGTTTATGTGGATAATTATAGATTACAGTATGTCATTTGGGGGAAGGGTAAATGTTTAACCCCTGTGTGGTGTTCAGGTCTGTAGGACCCGTTTTCAATGTTTACCAAAATAAGAAATGATTTTTTATTATTTCACCCTCAGATTCTTGGTCTTTGCTCGTTTTCTGTGAAGAACATATAAAATAACCCATTTTCAGTGTCTTCACTCTGTTCACCCCCCACACATTTATACTACACATGTGGTGTTGGGTGAACCTGCGGGGAGTAAAAGTGTGGAGGTGCTGTGTCCTTCACTCTGTTCTCCTCCTACATGGCCTGCTGTTAGTGTGTGTGTGTGTGTGTGTGTGTGTGTGTGTGTGAGAGTGTGAGAGTGGACAACATGGACAGGCTGCTGACTGGCTATAGCTGCTATAGGAGAACCCTACGCTGGACACTTGTGATATTTTAAACATCTGGTATTTTTACAGAACTTTTTATGGCTGTATTGATTAAGAAAACAATAATGTGGTGGGTCCACCAGACCACCGAGTAACAAACACATCAACACCACACAAGGTGTTCAGAGTTTTGTCCATTTTTATAGATGCTGTCATTTTGGTGGTGGGAAAACAATGTAAATTAGATTTTTTTTCCTGAACTGGCTCTTTAATATTTCTTCAAGTTTGCTTGAAAATTCTATTTAAATTGTTTTGACCAATTGCTTGTTGAAGGTTCTATGCCTTCCTGGGAGTCAGTCTCCAGGGTGGTAGTTTTTGGAGATTTTTCAGGTCATTTCTGTTTGAATAACTTGGTTTGACTCTTGTGGTTTCGTCCAGCAGGACTGAGAATGAGAGTGTTCTCGGTTTACTCTCGGTGAGCGCTGGAACCAGAGCTGTTTTTCTCGGGGTTGCGTTTCTCAGCATGCATGAAGAAGATGAGAACAGCAGAGACCACCATGTCCAACAGTGTCACACACAGCACCACGATTTCCACCTGCACAGTAAACACACACACACACACACACACACACACACACACAGGCACGAGATCATGAGGCTCAGCGCGGTTATAAATAGTGAAGCTCATTTTAACTCATCTTCGTAATTGATCTAAAGCAGAGGTACTTTGAGGAAACTCGAGGACTCAAATGAGAGAACTGATGCGTTGCAGCAAGAGAGATTAAGCTTAAACTTGGACTAAATCTAGTTTCAAACTAATCAGGGTTAACTTTAAACCATGGTTTTGATCCTGGATTCGTTTTACAGTAAATATACACACCTAAAAACGATTCTTTAATGATTCTTTAGTAAAGAAAATGATTCTGTATTGAACCCTCTGCATGATTAGAGTTCTTTGCATGGTGAAATCGTTCTTCAGATTGGTGTGGAATGTGCTGTATATGGTTCTATATAGAACCTTTTTGAAAATGCCAAAAGTCAAGCTTGTTACAATAGAAGAATCTATATAGAACCATGTACAGCACACTCTACATCAACCTGAAGAACCATTTCACCATGCAAAGAACCCTTTAATCATACAAAGGGTTCTTTGAGTGTTCATGGTTCTATACAGAACCATTTTCTTTGCTAAAGGACCCTTGAAGAACCATCATTTTTAAAGTGTGTGGATTCCATGAAATCCTGCTGCACTATGACTTTAAACAGATTTAAACTTCCAGATGAGGTGATTTAAATTAAATTTACATTGTAATTTACACAGTCAGTCAAAATGAGCTCCTCTAAAGAGAACACACTCCTCACGTTACCTGCTGAATTTAACGTATCGGTGCAAAAAAAATAGATAAATAAAATGTGACCTGTGCAAAAGTTTTGGCACATTTTCTGTTTATTTTTTCCAATAAAAATGCAAAAATCAGCAGATAAACAGTAATTGTTTTTAAATTGTTTTAAAATGTGCAGGCGTGTGTTCTGTACCTGTATATGACTGTATATAGTATATATATCCCAAGCAAAACGAATAGCAAGTCAAGGTTTTAATCACAGATTGAGGCCTCAGTCACAGATTAGTTAATCTATGTTTAAAATTTAAGAGGATTAAAAAGATGTGCAAAAAATAAAAGCCTGATCGAGAAGTCTTTGATTAGATCTTTGAGTTTAGAATTCAGCTCAGTGTGATTCCACAGCTCTTCAGTCCCACACTCTAAAAAGAGATGTGTGAAATAACAACACATCCACCTGTGCTGCCTGTTTTACACTTTTCTGTGTGAGTTTTAGCACATTTTGTGTTATCATGAAATATTTGAACACATCTTATTAAGTGTTAAATCTGATGCGTCTGTTTGAGGACAGGATGTGTTGTCTTTTGCGCCGCAGTCTCTGCGTATTCGGCTCATATGAAAGGCGTCATTAATATGCATACGTTTTCAAAAATTCACCTGCTTTGTTTTCTTTGGTCTTCTTTCCGCTTTAGCTCTTTTTTTTCGAAATGGCACACATTCTTCACCGTGTGGCCACCCAGCACATACATGTCTGACCAAAATTGGGTCGTTGAGCCATCGTTTAAAGAACAGACTGACAGAATCCTTGTCAGATTATTTTAAGTGGCCATGTGAACAGCAGAGTCTAAACTCTTGGATCAGATTAAGGCCGTTATCGGATTTCTTTCTGGATTTTGGCTCTGTAGTCTGGTTTTTCAGCGTATGTTTGCCCTTCCTCTGACTTCTTCCTGTCCTTTCTTAGTCTGTGCATTAGCGCAAACAGAGGGTAGAGCTGTGCAGCAAGCAGCAGCCGCAAAATGGCAGCGACACCTTTGGAGCGACACTGAAACAGAGGTGACGAAATAAAGAAGTTGAATATACTTCGCCTTCTAATGATGCTGATTCATATCTGCAAGTAAAAAGGTGCGGCGTGAAGTGACGCTGAAGCACTTACTGACAAAATCTGCTTTTCTGCTGTTATCGGATTATTCAGTGCCTGTAAACTCACCCAGTATCTAGTTTTTGGATTAAATTCTTGATTACGATTCTTTAGGAAACGATTCACTGCATCGTGAAATCTGTAATTTCGCCATGAGTCAGTTTGATTCGATTCTTTTGGCTCGACTCAGAACAACAATTAAAATACTCAGATGTACAGTGAGATCCAAAAGTCTGAGTCTGCTTGTGAAATTTGCAGGACAGATTTCATATTGCATATTAATGACGCCTTTCATATGAGCCGAATACGCAGAGACTGCAGCGCAAAAAACAACACATTCTGTCAAATAGACGCATCAGATTTAACACTTAATAAGATGTGTTCAAATATTTCATGATAACACAAAATGTGCTAAAAGTCACACAGAAATGTGTAAAACAGGCAGCACAGGTGGATGTGTTGTTATTTCACACATCACTTTTTATTACAGTTTGTTTCACTACAAATTCTATTATCAGCATAACTATCTGAGTAAAAAGTAGAATTTTTGAAATTTGAACATGAATTTCAGGATTTCTTAGTTTTGGCTGCTTTTGCCTCTGATGAGCAGATCAAATCCACCCGAGAGTCATTTGAACACAAGCTTCAATAGAAGGAATAAGACTATTATATTACTATAATCCTGTTTGTACAAAGGCCACAACATAGTGTCACAAATTTGCTTGAGTTTTGAGTAGCAACCTAGAAATAGTGCAGAATTGTGAATCTTCTTCATTTTACCTTTTTCAAAATATTAAAGCTTTCTATTAATTCCCAGATTAAATAAAAAAAACAGATTTTTATGGTGGCCTCTGACTTTAGGAACTGTTTACACAGCAGTAGAATATACACTTTATTGATCCTACAAGTGAAATTGATCATTTTGCTGCCCAGTCTGGGGGCAGCGCCACCTGGGGCAGTTAAGTGCCTGGTCCAAGGGCACAGCCAGGTGTACACAGTCCGTCCTGGGATTTGAACCCACAACCTTCTGGCTGCTGGCTCCTACCGCTCTATTACTGCTGTGAGAGCAAAACTTCTTATCTCCAAAATTGCAACTTTACAGGAGAAGGAAAAAACATACTTTACTTTTAATGTAAGTCAGTTGAACCAGATGTTTATCCAAGTCATTTTGGGCCGTTTCTTTTAGTCCATACATCATAAAATTTACATACAATGTAAGGGGCAGCAGGCATTTTCAAATTATGTCAAAAACTGAAAAACAACAAAAGTGGAGATGTGCAGTTTTGCTCTGACAGCAGCGATATGAAATAATAAATATAATAAAAACAAAACAAGACTGTTTTTGTTCTATCCCTTGAAAATAGCAGAGAAATTATATTTGGGTTAAATTACTTTTACTTCATTAAATGCTGTAGACTCTAATATTAACCTAAGGATGGCGATTCCACTGCAGGGGTTTTTGTAATGCTAGATCTGCCTGTAATGGATTCTAATAATGTTCAGTAAAGTCTGCGCTCAGCATTTGACCAAAGTAAAAGGCTATTAAACATAAAAATACAATAATGAATGAATCTGACTAAACAATTCATCTGAATCTTTTAATAAAGGCTCGTAATCGAGGTCTGAGGTTTACACGCCTGAACGTAAACAACACCAGAACTGTTTGTAAAGGGATTTTAAGAGGCTACTGTCGAGTAAAAGTAGACTGAGGCCCAAAAATGAGTGCAGAGTTATGATCGATTATAATAGATTGTAACACTCCTGAATCGATGATGTTAAATCATCAGCTTCACGTCTCGTTTACCTGGAAGCGCAGTTGGTGTGGCGGAGGTCTGGCTAAATCGACGCACAGCAGCACGGCTCCAACGGTGGCCACGACCAGGCACAGTATGTTGGAGTAAAAGCAGACCTGCAGGACAGAGAAACACTCTGAATGGACATTCTGTTCAAAAAAGAGGCCGTGAGGAACACAGTTACGTTTAAGATTATTCTGTATTAACAAATCTACAACATTAAAACACAAACCTGTAGCAGTCCAGGGTGTTTATACAGCAGGTTGGACAAAAATCCAGCAACCAAAAACTAGAAAGTAGCAAAAAAGGAAGAGACGTGATTAGAGCCACATTCGGAAAGAGACGGATCAACTATGGAACCATGAACACTCAAAGAACCATCTGCATGATTGAATGGTTCTTTGCATGGTGGAATGGTTCTTCAGGTTGATGGAGAATGTGTTCTATATGGTTCTATACAGCATCAAAAAGCGTTCTTCTATTGTTTGACATCATCACAGTAGCTTTTTTGGTGCTGTACAGAACCATATACAACACATTCTCCGTCAACCTGAAGAACCATTTCATCATGCAAAGAACCATTTAAGCATGAAATGGGTGTTCATGGTTCTATATAGAGCCATTGTCTTGAAGAACCATCTTTTTAAGAGTGTAGATCAATGATACTAATATTTTAATATCAAGCAGGACTGAATATACACAGAATATACACTATATTGCATAATTAGTGGGTATTTGATCACATCCATCAACTACTCTCAGTGTGATGGGTAAAAATGACAGAACTTGGTCCAAAGTGAAGTTTTGTGTCGCTGTACTTCGGATGAATATCTAAGAGTCGACATTTGAAAAGTAATTTTCATCATTTTTGTTCACAATGAATGTATATCTTCTTTTATTTTGTATAAAATGTGACTAGACTCAGTTTAACATCATTTAAAGCTACACTATGTAAGATTTTGTGGTTAAAACTAAAAGAAGTTTCATTACTGAGTGAGGAGAATATAATCAGGCTAAAATATGGTGTGAGTGAGTCGCTCTGTAAAGCCTGAAATCATCATCTAAAAGTCAGAGGCGTCGAGTTTTTCACACCACGTTGTACGTCTTTATGTATTAACGTAACACACAGACTCGATGTTTAGACCTCAAATTATCTCAGAATCAACATTACACTGATGAAGATGTGATGACAGCAGTAGATAATTCACTCACGTCCTCAGAAGACGCTCCTTCACCAAGTTTTGAAACACTATCAATGATTACTCAATTTTTAGCAATATGGTTTAACCACTTTGAAACATTCTTCTGTTTTGTGCTCAAATCTCAGATAAATATGGACCAAAGGAAATGTGAAATTTCACTTATGGATGATAACAGGTTAACCCTCTATTGCACGATGTTGCCTCAGGGCAACAAACTAATTTTCCTCACTTTACAATAATATTATACATATTTAAAGACAATGATAGGGTTAACAATAAAGTAAGTCTTAGTGAGCACATTTAAACCTCTTTTTTAACATTTACTATCATTTTTGTGTTGTGAGAATTTACAGAAATATGTTTGTTGCCCAGAAGCAACATTCTGTGACAGTGGGATGGATTTAGCCAGTCACAAGCCAGGTCTCACCACTTCAGGGGACACGGCTCTATACCATTTCTTCCCTTTGTCGCACCATGTTACTTCAAGAGGACCCCTACACACATTATTAGTGGTATTATTTTTTATGTTTTTGAATTTAATATACAAGTCAGAAAAAATAAATCAAGGACCATTTTATGCAGAAAAAAGGGAATTTAATTTTTTTTTAATTGCTCTCACAATGCGTACAGTAGAGGGTTAAGTGATAGACCATATGATTATGTTGTCATAAACATATTGTTATCTTTAGATGTAATATTGTAAATGCTACGTTATATATTTCAACAGATATTTACCATTATTCCAGTCAGGAGAGGAACCCTAAAGAGAGTGATTAGAAATTCGTGTATTCCAAACGCCACAGCGAACACCATACCGAGACCGAAACTCAGGATCCCACTGGTGATCTGCACAGACTGATACACAGAGATTCTTCAGAGTTAAATATTAATAATTATAGACTTATACAAGATAGTTTTATATATATATATATATATATTACACACACACACCCTATATGGCCAAAGTATATGGACACCCCTCCATAGACAAACACTGGCAGTAGAATGAGTCGTACTGAAGAGCTCAGAGACTTTAGCTTATAGGATGCCACCTTTGCTGAAAGAAGGTTCATTAAATTTCAGTCCTGCTAGATCTGCCCTAGACAATTGTCCTTTTTCTGTGAAATGCAAGCGTCTAGGAGCAACAATAGCTCAGCCAAGAAGTGGCTGAAGCAGTAGAGATCATTCCAAACTGCCCCTGGAAGCAACGTCAGCACAAGAGCTGTGTTTGACGAGCTTCATGAAATGTGTCTCCATGGCCGAGAAGCTCCACACAAGCCTAAGATCACAGTGTGCAATGCCAAGTGTCGGCTGGAGTGGTGTAAAGCGCAGCCACTGGACTCTGGAGCAGTGGAAACGTATTCTGTGGAGTGACCAATCACACTTCTCTATCTGTCAGTCTGATGGACGAGTCTGGGTTTGGTGAATGCCAGGAGAACGTTACCTGCCTGACTGCACTGTGCCAGCTGTAAAGTTTGGTGGAGGAGGGATAATGGGCTGGGTCCACATGCTATCAACCATATAGTGTGTGTGTGTCTGTGTGTGTGTGTATGTGTGTATAGACACACACACACACACACACACACACACACATATATATATATATATATATATATATATATATATATATAGATATATAGATATGGATATACAAGGATTGATTAGCCAAACGATCATGTTGGATGATAAAGACAATTAGAACTGTGGTTCCTCGAGGAGAGATTTGGAAATGGTTTAACGTCTTGTAAACAACTAATCAGTTTTTGTGTCTTCAAAAGATTATGAACTCAAATTACCACTCAAAAATCACAATAAAAGATTATGAACTCAAATTATCACTCAAAAATCACAATAATGTATTAGTGTATTATTGTGTAATTAAATGCTTTGCTGAGTAATAACACAATCAGGTGTTGCCGCTTTACTTCCTTTTTATTTATTCCCCATTATTAAAATAGTATTTCCTGTATGAAACTGTGTGAGATATTCAAATAACCAGTGTCCAGTAAAAGTTCATTGTAGTCTTTAATGCAGTGCATTAAATGCAGTATAAAGGAGGAGGACGTTTTGTTTAGTGTAATTTAATGAATTTAAATGACCTGAGCCCCTTTAGTCTTTAATGTATACAAGCAAAAACGCTCTGCTCACATTAGTGTGTTTACTGTATTAGAGTTTGAGCCCTAATCTTTAAATCACTTTAACTATTCGCAACTTTCTGTTGGTTAATTTACATGTAAACATACAAACATGCATTTGCTTTAGTGAAACTCTTCAGTGTTAAAGGTTCAGTAAAGGTTCAGTATTAAAAGTTTAGTATTAAAGGTTCAGTAAAGGATCAGTATAAAATGTTGAGTACTGGGCCAGTATTAAAGGTTCAGTAAAGGTTCAATAAAGATTCAGTATTAAAGGTTCAGTAAAGATTCAATATTAAAGGTTCAGTATAAAATGTTGAGTACTGGGCCAGTATTAAAGATTCAGTAAAGATTCAGTATTAAAGGTTCAGTATTAAAGGTTCAGTAAAGGTTCCGTGTTAAAGGTTCAGTAAAGATTCAGTGTTAAAGGTTCAGTAAAGATTCAAGTTTAAAGGTTCAGTAAAGGTTCCATGTTAAAGGTTCAGTAAAGATTCAGTGTTAAAGGTTCAGTAAAGATTCAAGTTTAAAGGTTCAGTAAAGGTTCGGCATAAAATGTTGAGTACTGGGTCAGTTTTAAAGGCTCAGTAAAGATTCAGTATTAAAAGTTTAGTATTAAAGGTCCGATAAAGGTTCAGTGTTAAAGGTTCAGTAAAGATTCAGTATTAAAGGTTCAGAATAAAATGTTGAGTAAAGGTTCGTTATTAAAGTTTCAGTAAAGGTTCAGTATAAAAAGTGAGTACAGGGTCAGTATTAAAAGGTTCAGTAAAGGTTCAGTATTAAAGGTTCAATAAAGGTACAGTATAAAAGGTTGTGTACAGGGTCAGTATTAAAGGTTCAGAAAGGTTTAGTATAAAAGGTCGATTACAGGGTCAGTATTAGAGGTTCAGTATTACAGGTTCAGTAAAGGTTCAGTATTACAGGTTCAGTAAAGGTTCAGTATTAAAGGTTCAGTAAAGATTAGTTATTAAAGATTTAGTAAAGGGTCAGCATTAAAGATTCAGTAAAGGTTCAGTATAAAATGTGAGTACAGGGTCAGTATTAAAGGTTCAGTAAAGGTTCAGTATTAAAGGTTCAATAAAGGTTCAGTATAAAAGGTTGAGTACAGGGTCAGTATTAAAGGTTCAGTAAAGATTTAGTATTAAAGGTTCAGAAAGGTTTAGTATAAAAGGTCGATTACAGGGTCAGTATTAGAGGTTCAGTATTACAGGTTCAGTAAAGGTTCAGTATAAAAGGTCGAGTACAGGGTCAGTATTACAGGTTCAGTAAAGGTTCAGTATAAAAGGTCGAGTACAGGGTCAGTATTAGAGGTTCAGTATTAAAGGTTCAGAAAGGTTTAGTATAAAAGGTCGATTACAGGGTCAGTATTAGAGGTTCAGTATTAAAGTTTCAGTAAAGGTTCAGTATAAAAGGTCGAGTACAGGGTCAGTATTAGAGGTTCAGTATTAAAGGTTCAGTAAAGGTTCAGTATAAAAGGTCGAGTACAGGGTCAGTATTAAAGGTTCAGTAAAGGTTCAGTATTAAAGGTTCAGTAAAGGTTCAGTAAAGGTTCAGTATTAAAGGTTCAGTATTAAAAGTTCAATAAAGGTTAGGTATTAAAGGTTCAGTAAGGGGTCTTACGGCCCAGGCTGCTGGCTGTCTGTCCAGCAGTCGATGCAGAGGCGGCGGTTTGTCAGCAATCAGCGTGGTGGCTTTGTAGTATTTAATCAGCGGGTGACTGTCGTCCCCGTCAGTCAGGCGTCCGTGTTTCCTTGGATCCTCCTCAATTGTATCCATGGCAATAGAGGCTCGAGCCATGATGTAACAGCACCGTTAAACTGAAACAACATCAAAACATTCAAAATATTTAGAATATTTATTAGGAGGGTCAACAAGCAGCAGTGCTTCGGGACCATTCATCTGAGGGTGGGAATTCAACGGCTTAGACTTTTTAATATTAATGAATTATAATCATGTTTCTTCTAAATGTGTAAACAAACAAACAAATAAATGAATGGATAAATAATTGAATGAATTAAATGAAAAGGTTTCTGTTCTGCTTTTATTCTGAATTCTATCAAAATCATCAAATCTGACTGAATTGTGTTGAAATTTGAGGTTTCATAAAACGTTAAATTGTTTCCCAAATAATCATAATTTAATCAAATCATTGTGAGGTCAGATAATCACATCCTTGTTAATGATAAATCCTCAAAACACGGCGATAGTTTATACAGCGGGTCCAACACAGCACAGCTTGTTCAACTTGATTCAGAGTAGCTGAATGTTGGATGAATAAACGATTAATATTAATTTTTAAAATATCACCATAAGCTGTCTGTAATTACTAATAAAGGGTTTTTATCACAGCTCATGTTAAGCAGCTGGGCGAAGGTTTGTCAGCTCTTGAAATGAAAAATTCGTAAATGTTACGAACATGATTGTGTTTATCGTTGCGAATGTTACAGCGGGACAAATAATCAAATAAGTATTATTTCTAGTATTATTGACAACAGCTTTAGATCAGATAATAAATAAATATGTATAATAAATAGAAATAATTAAAGCACAAAATTAAATTTGAAATTTTTGGACCAAAGAAACAAAATAAAAATGTGGAAACATAAAAAATGAGCCTCCATAAAGCAGGCTGTGAGCAGGTTGATATCAGCTGATCATTAGAATTTACTCTCATTTGACGTAATTCAACATAAATGATGATTACTGTGACTGACAGCTACAATGGAGCGCCAACCGCAACAATCCCAGAAATAACTTCAGAACAACAAAAAGCAAATCCTGCTAATAAACGTGCTACAACACAGAAGAACGTCAGAGATGTGATCATTTTAAAGCTGTAAGTAGTTGTAACTAATTTAGATTTGTAAGTTTGAGTTTGGGCCAAAACCTCAGAGAATTCTGAAAATTTTAATTTTACTGCATTGACAGCTAAATGAAAAAGACTTATTATACAGTCGCATGCAAAGATATGAACACGTCCACTCAGATGACCTGCTCTGTTGATTCTCTGAGTGAAATTAAGTGAACCCTCCTCTACAGGAAACTTAAATATAGTATTATTCTGCCAATATTAGTGCACAATTTATATTTATTTGCTGAGGGGAAAAAAAAAACATAAAATATAAAATGTGCTATAACTTTTGCACAGGCCACATTTAACGTTTTTTTTTTGCCCAGTATGTTAGTGTACAGTAGTGCGTCTCTGTGGAGGACGCTGCTTTTACAGCAACGAAACATTTTTATTTGACCGGGGGTGCCAAAACTTTTGCACACCCCTGCACTGAGACATGTGCATCTGGCAAACAATTATATCAATAATTTCAGTGCTATAAGTCTGGAATAACTGCAGTGCTGTTTTGCGCAGGTTAGGCTTTGCTGTGAGGCTGCAGACGCCGCCCGTCTTCTTCCTGCCGCTCTAAGAAGATCTAATAAGATTCTGCTGAATGATGATGCAGCACTGTGGGTACTATAGTTATATACCATATACTATATATACTACATAGTGTACTATAGTTTTGTTCTGACAGCTACGATATATATATATATATATATATAAAACAGACAAAAATGGAGACACAAGGTTTTGTTTTGCAATATATATATATATATATATATATATATATATATATATATATATATCTCACTGCTGTCAGAACAAAACTGTCTCCAAATGGTAACTTTACAGGAAAATAAAAAAAACATACTTTACTTTTAATGTAAGTCAATGGAACCAGAATTTTCATCATTTTTTTTTGTCATTTTGGGTCGTTTCTTTTGGTCCATTCATCATAAAATTTACACACAATGAAAAGGACAACAGGCATTTTCAAATTATGTCAAAAACTGAAAAACGGACAAAAATGGAGATATGAGGTTTTGTTTTGCGATATGTATATATATATATACATATACATATATATATATTTATATATATATATATATATATATATTTTGTTTCCAATATACAGTACTGCATAAAAATATTAGGCATTTATGTGGGCAGTGTTTTTTTTTGTCTTTTTTTTTAGTACAAACATTACATAGAATACATTAGAATAAAAAAATATAAGTATAAATTCAGTAAAATGTGAGACGACTGCATTGTTGTCAGTAAAGTTATGAATACCTCTATATAAATATAATATTGTTGTCGGAGCAAAACCTCGTATCCCGAAAAAAGTAACTTTACAGGACAAGCAAAAACATTCTTAACTTTCAATGGAAGTTAATGCAGAAGTAATTTTTAAGTAATAAGTAATTTTGGACCAGTTCTGTTAGTCTGACCATCATGAAGAGCAACTTACTTTATCACATTATATCAAAAAATGAAAAATGAAAAAAACCAAAATAGAGATGTGAGGTTAGTAGAGCACGGCTTCCACCAGCAGCACCTGGTTTACTGTGATGAAGGACTGATTAAGTAGGTATTGGGTGGTGCCTGTAAATACTGCACTTCCTCCAGGAGAGATCTGGAGATGGTTACGCGAACACAAATCACAATGATTTGCTTATTTATTTGCATTTGTTCTAACAAATAAACACTTACTGTCCAGATAAACAGCTGTAAAGGTCAGTTTCTTAGATGGCTTTTGCACAGCACTGTTTGGGCCCTAATACAGGAAGATCCTTGATAATAAAAGTCCCTCATTTTGTGTTTCCCTTATTTAGTTTAAAGAGCTGTAGCTTCATTTCAATCCAGGTACCAGTTATCAAGTCATAAATGAAGAATTACTGAAGAGATATATGAATTTCATGTTGTTCACACAGACATTCACCACAGTTACTTACACACAGGCTGAGTTTTATTACCATGTTTGATTTGCATTAGTTCTCTAAACATACGCTGATCTTCCTTATCAACTCACAGTTAAAGTTATTTCAAAAAATACAAGGATTTCTTCACGATCTGAGCAGCAGACTCACCACAGTCAGCTTCCTGTGTGGCGTCCTGAGGGAAACTCACATCTGCGCAACTCGCGCTGCACGAAAAGTTCAAGTCCAGCTGATCAAGAGCAGCAAAAAGGAGCCAAAAGATCTTCTGAGATTAACAGGAAAGAAAAGACAAGAAAAACACACCGCTTGGGTTTTTCTACTGAGCATTAAGAGCCACTGAGCTATTTAGACTTCGTTCAGCCGGTAAAGCAGCTGTGAAGCTCAATAAACCGTACCAGCCTGTGAGCCTAGAAAGCTCCGCCCACTTTTTAGCCATCTACAGCTCTGCCTGTGAGCCCAAGAAGCCTGCGCTCAGTTTGGGCCATGTACACCGTGCAGCCCCGCCCACTCATGAAATGAGCCTAAAACTGCAGCTCCGCCCACTTGTTTAGTCATTAAATTAACTTTCTTTAGCCAAGTCTGTGAAGCCCAACCCACTTTATTTAGGTATGAAATAAGCCTGGGACTACACAGCTCCGCCCATTTTATACACATGAAACTAGCCTGTGAGCTCCGCCCACTCATTTAGACATTAAATGATCCAGTGAGGCTACACAGCTCCGCCCACTCATTTCAGTATTAAACAATCCAGTATGGCTACACAGCTCTGGCTACTCATTTACATATTAAATGATCCAGTGAGGCTACACAGCTCCGCCCACTCATTTAAGTATTAAACAATCCAGTAAGGCTACACAGCTCCGCCCACTCATTCAGCTATAAAAGTGTGACACTGCACAGCTCCACCCAGTAATGAAATGAGGCTATGAGGCCTCAAAGTTCCATACACTTATTTAGCTAATAAGTGAATCTAAGAGGCTACACAGCTCCGCCCACTCATTTAGATATTAAATGATCCAGTGAGTTTTAATGGAACTATGCATCTATGAAACTCCGCCCATTCAACTGAATGTTAAATGAGGCCATTAAGCTCTGCCCTCTCGTTTAGCCATTAAACAAGCCTATGAGACAACAAAGCTCCGCCCACTCATTGGCCATTAAATAAGCCTATTAACATCATTAAAATGGACCTACTCGTTTAGCAGTTGAACGAGGCTGGTGAGGCTACAAGCTCCACCCACTGAAACTCACTTCAAGGCTAACAAAAGTAGCTTATAAAAGCCAGAAACTCAACACAAAACCATTTCAACCGAGTCACATCCTTTTTTTCCTCTTTCATGTGTTGCGCTTTTTCTGTGTGTACGTGTTTGTACGCGTCTCAGGCGGTTGGTTTGAGGGTTTTTTTTGAGTGAAAATCCCACAAAACCCAAGCTAACAACAAACAGGCTGTTGCAGAGACGCTGAGGGGAACAGCTCTGGACTGCAGCCATGTATGAGGGTCTGGCGGTCAAGAAAAGTGTGAACTTAGATTAATCATTAAAAGTGATTAAATTCCTCTGCTCTGCCTGTTTTAGAGAACTTAGTTAGCTTAGTTAGCTTTACCACTTTAGCATTATTTGATGCTAAGTAGCTCTGAAGGCTGTTTGCTCACGTCATGTGTGGCCGTGCTGTCCGTACGGTGATACAGGCCCACACGTATTGAAAGTGTACAAGAAGAAAAAGGGAAAAACGTGTATCTAGATGAATTTGGCCACTTCCTTTATGAAACTGCTGTGACCTCACCCCCCCCCCCCCTCTCTCTCTCTCTCTCTCTCTCTCTCTCTCTCTCTCTCTCTCTTTCGCTTAGCCGTCAGCACCACAACCTTCGCACTCGTATTCATGCCGATCTTCACGTTGATGACACTGAATTCTGAGTCAGGTATGCGAAACGACTCCTAAATCATTTTGGTTCACATTGTTTCACACTTTTGAACTTGTTTATGCGAAAGGATTACAGATAAATATGTTCATTCAGTCTTCATTAGCTTAACATTTTAGCCTATGGTAGTTCTAGAGGCAGATAGTACTGACTAACACTCAGTTCCATGTATTATATATCATGTAAGTACATTTTAATGCACTTTAACATTTTTTCTGCCTTCCTAAATGTTTTCTAATGACATTTTTCCATCTTCACCAGGATGTTAGTGAGAAAAGTAGCCTACATTGTTGATTTGTGCAACACACTGTGGTGGTTAAGGCTGAAATCTACCCACTGTGCAAAATTTCTGCATAATTCAGCGGCTGAGACGTGAAGACATTCAGAGAGGTTTGGTGTGAAAAAAGTTCATGGTATGTAGAGACTCAGGTTTCTTTACAGTGGTGGTGATAGGAACCAGGGGTCGCCATGACTACAACACAAATATAGACATTTTATTTACTATCCAGAACCACCAGTGAACCTACACGAGTCTTCTGAGTTTATATGGAAGGTTTATGATGGGAAAATAGTGATAAGTGTGAAAAAATAAGCTTTCTTTGGGTTCTGTTTTGTCTGGACGTCTGGTTCCTATCACCACCACTGTGAACAATTCTGAGTTTCTCTAGAACAGAGAAGTGAGTGACTCTGTTTACCTATCAACTGTTTAATTATGCGGGAATTTTGAAAAGTCTGTAGAATTGTAGGTTTGGGCTTTGAAGTTTAGCTACCCTTTTTTGTTTGTGTCGGTTTAGCATCTGCGCTACTTGGATGCACCTCTCAGTTCTGAGGTTTAGCATTTTATTTTAGGCCAAAAAGAGAAAAATAGAGCCTGACAAACTTCGGTTCCTGATGGTTGCTGGATGTTCTCAGCACTTTAGTAGCTTTTTGAGCAGCTTATTTTAAAGTTCCTTTTTAAAAATACTCCTACGACTAGTCTTGGGATTTTCCGTTCCACCTTAAATGGCACATATTTCACTGAAGTGTCAACACTTTCACTGGGTTTAGGCTACTTTACACACCTCTGGTCGGGTCATATGTGCTCCACCTTTCTGCTGTAATTTTCATATACATGTCTGAGTGTACTCGTCTCTTGCAGGCCAATGAGGTACACATTCAAATCGGATGACTGCATGGTCATCACCATCCCCCTCCAGAACATCAGGAATACGAGGGATGGCCAGCTGATGCCCGAGAAGTTCACCTGCGTGTTCAAGGACATGTACAAGGTTTTTCTGAAGGGACGACCGAAGGCTCTGGGAGTAAGTAAAACTTCTCCTCAAGTCGGCTCTCTCGAGACACTCGGCGATCAGGAAGGTAGCCTTTAGCTGCACTCTTAAAATAATGGTTCTTCATGGGTTCTTTAGCAAAGGCAATGGTTCTGTTTGGAACCATGAGTTCCATATAGAACCATTTCATGCTTAAATAAATTCTCTGCATGGTGAAGTTGTTCTTCAGGTTGATAGAGAATGTGTTGTGGTGGTTCCACATAACACCAAAGAGGGTTCTGCTATTGTTAAGGGGTTCTGCTATTGTTAAGGGTTTCTACTATTGTTAAAAGGGTTCTCGCTATTGTCAAGCTTGTAACAGTAACAGAAAAGGTTGCATATAGAACCATATGCAACACATTCCCCATCAATCTGGTGAATCATCTCACCATGCGAAGAACCATTTAAGAATTGAATGCTTCTGTATAGAACTCATGGATCTAAATAGAACCTTTCCATTTGCTAAAGAACCCTTGAGGAACATATTCTTTAAGAATGTAGGCTACTGTTACTTCTACTAAGCAGCTTAGTGAACCCACCGTCTATAGAGGTCTCAGTTCCTCTGCTGAACAGCAGTGGATCATCTTAGTACATCAGACATCTGTCAGCATAGGAGCTGAAGATTATTGAGCTTCTGTCTTCACTTTTATCATTTTGGTCTAAAATAAAATGCTAAAAGTGAGGAGTGTCAGCCTTAGCACAGCTGAACCAGCACAACAGAATGATATTAATACCACAAAAAAGAGAATTAATACATTTTAATCACTGAAACAGAAACACTAGACTGTTATTTACTAATACGGTTTAGCAGAAGTGAAAGTAGCATTTGAAAGTATTGGAATATTCAGGGGAGCACAAATCCATCAACACTGCACTCATTTTTCAAAATTTCTGCATAATTCACTGTTTGAGGTGTAATCAGAGTGATTCAGAGTGGTTTGGTGTGAAATGGTTCAGATGTCTTTACAGTGGTGGTGATAGGAACCAGGGGTCGCCATGACTACAACACAAATATAGACATTTTCATTTGCTATCCAAAACCACCAGTGAACCTACACGAGTCTTCTGAGCTTATATGGATATTATACAGACATATGAGTTTATATGGATATATACGGATATATTATTATAAGTTTTCTATGGTTCTATGGGGACTATTTTGCCTTACACACCTTGCATATATCCCTCCACCATGAATATATATATATATATATATATATATATATATATATATATATATATATATGTGTGTGTGTGTGTGTGTGTATATATGTGTGTGTGTGTGTGTGTGTATATATATATGTATATATACACGTATTTCCAAAATGGTAACTTTACAGGAGAAGGAAAAATATACTTAACTTTTAATTTAAGTCAATGGGACCAGAATATATATATATATATATATAGTGTGTGTGTGTGTTTATTTATATATATATATATATATATATATATATATATATATATATATATAAATATACATAAATTCGCATCACATGCTTTAATTTTTATATATATATATATAAATTTTATTTATTTGCTGTAATAAAAGCACAGATTTATTAAACTGTGCTGCATAAATGTCAAAGATCAGTCATATCGTTACCATTTTTCCACATTTTTTTCCCTTTTTTCTTTTTTTTCATAATATGAACAGCCATTGTTTACATCGTGTGAACATTTTGTGATGGAATTACTTTTGGAATAAAATCTTGTTACACTGACTTCCATGAAGTTAAGAAAATTGTGCCTCTCCTATAAATTGTTTTTATTTTTTGAGATAAAAGGTTTATGTTGTGCAATAGGCTCCAACAGCATCTGAGAAAAAAAATGTACATTTTATCTATTAATTTGCATTAATTTGTTACTAACATTAGAATAAATACAATCAAATAAATAATACATTGTGATTTGTGTCAGTTGAACCATTTCCTGTTCTCTCCTGGAGGAAGTCCCGTATTTATACTTACCATCTAATGCCTGGTTTATCTAAACAATCACTCATTAAATTAAACCAGGTGATGGATTTTTATGTCTCACTGTTTGTTATTTATTTATTTTAATGATATATATTGCTTTGATAAACACTCCTCATGCCTTTTTGTGATAGAAAATGTGTTGTATATGGTTCTATAAAACCCCAAAAATTGTTCTGCTATTGTTAAAAGGGTTCTCGCTATCGTCAAGCTTGTAACAACAGCAGAACTTTTTTTGGTGCAACTATTTTCTAAAAAGTTCTGTATATAACCATTTTGCTGTTGTCGGAACAAAACCTCGTATCTCCAAAATGGTAACTTTACAGGAGAAGGAAAAAACATACTCTACTTTTAATGTAAGTCAATGGAACCAGACGTTTTACCAAGTCATTTTGAGTCATTTCTTTTGGTCCATTCATCATGAAATTAACACACAATGTAAAGAACAACAGGCATTTTCAAATTATGTCAAAAACTGAAAAACGACAAAAATGGAGATACAAGGTTTTCTTCCATCAACAGCGATATACAAAACATTTTATATCAATCTGAAGAACCATTTCGCCAAGCAAAGAACCATTTGGAACTCAAGATAGAACTCATGGATTTAAATAGAACCTTTTTGTGACTTTTGCATTGTTTTATATTTGTGTTTGTTCCGTGTTCTGTGTGCTGAAGGCGGCGCAGATGACCACTGGAGTTTTCATCCTGTGTCTCGGGGCCGTTTTTATCAGCTCCTACGGCAGCCAACACGCCTCCCACATCGTACCCAGCTCTGTGGTAAGACGACAAATAGATTACATTCAAACTCACAAGAAACATGAGCTCATTTACTTCGGCGTGGGAACGAAACGCGCTGCCGAGGTTTTCTTTTCGAGCACTGCAGAGTGTTCTAATGAAATAAGACACAGTGTAAATGTTTGT
This sequence comes from Colossoma macropomum, assembly GCF_904425465.1. Taxonomy (NCBI): domain Eukaryota; kingdom Metazoa; phylum Chordata; class Actinopteri; order Characiformes; family Serrasalmidae; genus Colossoma; species Colossoma macropomum. The sequence continues at coordinate 5,014,094 of NW_023494809.1, forward strand.
TCTGTTTCAGAAGAGATAAATAAGTAGAGATACACCTATAAACAAACCTCCCTTCTCATTTTACTCAACTGTAGTACAAAGGAACTGGCTTTGAATGTGAAGTGGCCTCTTTTTCAGCAGTTTCACCACAGAAGGACTGTGGCTTAAACATTGAAGGGGAATTCCACTTATTTTTGACAATTTCTGCATAATGCAATGGTTAAGATGTAAACAGAGTCATTCAGAGTGGTTTGGTGTGAAACGCTCTGTTCTAGAGAAACTTACAGAGTGAGAATTGTTCACAGTGGTGGTGATAGGAACCAGACGTCCACCTCTAAAAGCTCCCTCACAGAAAGTTACTACATGAAATGGTTATGAATTCACTGCCTGATGACTGAGACACTGTTTTATGATAGTTTAGAGAAGATTTTGGCCTTAAAATCCACTCATTGTGGAGGGATACATAATATGCAGGGTGTTGTGAGGCAAAATAGTCCCCAAAGAAACTTATTATTTCAGATTTTCCACTATTTTCCATCATCAACATTCCATATAAACTCAGAAGACTCGTGTAGGTTCACTGGTGGTTCTGGATAGTAAATAAAATGTCTATATTTGTGTTGTAGTCATGGCGACCCCTGGTTCCTATCACCACCACTGTAAAAACATCTGAACCATTTCACACCAAACCACTCTGAGTCACTCTGTTTACATCTCACACACTGAATTATGCAGAAATTTTGAAAAATCATTTCATTTAAGGCCTCATTGTGCTTAGAAGCAGCCTGAAAGATGCAGTTGAGGATGTTTATTTTTTATTACAGTGTAGAAACCTGGTGTGAACTCTGTTTTTGTCATATGTGTTTGGATTTTGAACACAATCTGAAATGTTGGGCTGCACAGGAATAAATAAAATCGTGAACTGGTTCAGATATAATCCCATCACTCCTCAAACTTCAATTATCATTTCACTGAGCTCTGAAGAAGATACTTAATCTTCAAAACACAAACTATATTACAACAGCAGATCAGTTCACACTGCATGAACTTGTTTTTGTGTATATTTATTTTTATGTACTGAAGTGCTACATGGTTTGAAGTTGTTTACGAAGTACTTATTTAAAGAGGCATGAATGAATCTTTTTCTCCTCACTTGAAAGTCATATTGATGTTCTAGTTATGTTTACATGATGTGGTTGTATACACTCATATGCAACGTTTGGACACCCCCAGCCAAATTTCATGTTTTGCTGATTTTCTAAGTGAAAAGAAGTGAACACGTCCTCTACAGGGAACACACTTTTTTAGTGCACAATGTATAATTTTTTGCTGAGTTTAACATATTAGAAAAAAAAAACAACACAAAATATCATGTATCATAACTTTTGCACAGGCTGCGTGTTCTGTTTTATTTTTTTTAATATGTTAAATTCAGTAAATAAACAGTAATCGTGCATTAAAGTGTGCAGAAGTGTGTCTCTGTAGAGGCTGTATTCACTTATTTACAATCAGCAAAACTTGACCGGGGTGCACAAACTTTTGCATGTTTGCATATTGATGAACACAAATGTTAAATTTTCCTTTCGTTCAGTTTATAGCGTGTGGCATTCTGACCTACGCGGCTGGATATTCTCCGCTGATGCCTGTGGTACGTATAGAAGTTTGACAGCCGTGTGAAAATGTTAGGGCGCCCCAGTCAAATTCCATGTTGTTGTTGATTTAAAATAATTAAAAAAATAATAATAATTGATGTAAAAATAAATGAACACATCCTCTACACAGAACACACTTTAAAGCACAACTACTGTTTATTTGCTGAATTTAACATACTGAGAGAGAAAAAAAAACATAAGATGTGGCCTGTGCAAAAGTTATGGCACATTTTATATTTTATGTTTTATTTTTTTTCCAGGAAATGTCACCATGTCCAATGCTGTTAAATTGAAAATTTGCAGAAAAAATGTGTTCTCTGTAGACGATGTGTTGACTTATTTCATTAAGAAACACTTGACTGGGGCACCCGAACTATTGTATGCCGATTTTCAAATATTTAATTAATTTATTTGTTTTTTGCTAATTTATTTATTTGGTATACAGCTTGCTGGAAGTTGTATTGATCACATACCTCAGTGTTCACAGACTAACATGTTGAATATCTTTCTGCAAACAGATGAAAATGTCCTTCATCTTCAACATCATCGGCCTTTTCTGGGCCATCGCGGCTCTTGCTCTTTGTCCTCTGATAGAGTCTCAATCTCACCAGGTAAAACAGCTCCATCTTATTACCTCTTGAAAGTCTAGACGATAATATCAGATGATATCAGATGATATCAGAATTATATCAACCCCAGCAAAGTATTGCTTCAAAAATGTTTAATGTTTAATTTTACTGATATTTCAAGCTGATATTCGACGATGTGTTTATTGAACTCCAGACGAGCAGAATGTCTAAATGACGCTGCGCTAAAATATCTACAGAAGTGTTATATTTCTCTGTAATGCTAATCCAGGCAGATTTAGTCCCACTTTCTGTATTTTACAGAATGTCAGTACAGTGGGGTCTAAAAGTCTGAGACCACATTGAAAATCTGAGAACATTTTAAAACAAAGACAAGTTACAACAAGTACAGCAAAGACATGTTAAAGATTCCGCACTATTTCTGGGTCACTGTAAAGGTCAGATTTGGTTTTTAATCTTATTCTTTCCACTGAGGCTCGTGTTCAGACGATTCTCGGGTGCATTTCTTCTGCTCATCAGAGGCACAGACTTATGGAGGCCAGCTCGAGTGCTCGCTGTCATAACGGCAAAGTTAATTGCACAGTTTTTAATTATTTGCTCAATTTAACAAATTAGAAAAGATGAAAACTAAAATATATCATTTAAAATATATAATTTGCAAAAACGTTTGCACAGGCCACATTTAATGATAATATTTTCCCCCAATATGTTAAACTCAGCAAATAACCAGGGGTGTCCCAAACTTCTGCACGCGCATGTACCAAATACTAAGAAATTCATTCAATCAATTTATTCATTCATTCATTCATTTGTTGAAATATTTCCAAAAAATTTTTCGTTCAAATTATTGTGCTGATAATATCGTTTGTGACTAAAAAGTTTGTATTAAATTTGTAAAGAATGCAGAAGTGTCTTCAGTGCCCTCAGATGTCTGGACACTGTATGTACATGAAAATGTCCGATATCAGCGTCAGAGGTTAATACAGAATTACTGTTTATTTACTGAATTTAATATATTGGACAAAAAATAAAACATAATGTGGCCTGTGCAAAATTTGTGGCACGTTATGTTTGGGTCATTCTACAGAAACGTCCACTTTCTATCCACAGGAGTCACTGGTGTTACCGATTCTCATTGGTGTTACACATAATAAACGTATTCATTTTTAATGAACAATGCATTTTACAAAACAGCTGCTACAGAACATCAAACCACATGTTGTCAGTCATTGAATATCCACTAAAATATATAATTTAATCCATTTGTATTCTATTTTTTCACAATGACCTCAGAATAAAGTCGGTCACACCAGTGACTTCAGCTAAAAGCTTCATATGAAATCATGAGCTAAATGAGAAAATCTCTAATAACTGAAAGACTCAGTGGACTCACCATGTGCTTTTCTTCATAGATCCTCAGAAAACAGGTAAAAGGAAGTCAAGTGATGTCATCAGTGTGACTTTTATTTCAAAATAAGAGCTTTTTGTTACGCAGTAACACCAGTGACACGACTCCTGGGGAACTTTCATTATATATTTTATAATATTTATTTGGTGTTTGTTTTCTTTATGTCATTTAAATCATATATTTCATAGTCATGTACAGATTATTGCAGTTAAAATAGCAGTAAAACGTGATTTTTCTTCAAAATACAGCCTCAGCCTTCACACATGACTATGAGGACGAGCTCTTCTGTGGTGCTTGGAATTCTATATGATTGATGTAAAATCCAATATTGCTAAATTGAGGTTCAAGAAGGTGTAATTGTTAAAATAACTAATTGTTTTACTTTAAAATATAAATAAATTGTAACCCTAACATGTTTTTTAAGTGTAATATATCTGTAAACACTAGGGACACAAAAATGGACGTTTCTGTAGAATGACCCATTTTCTGTTTTATTACTCAGCTAATGAATAGACATTGTGCATTAAAATGTGTTTCCTGCAGAGGATGTTAAAGGTCCCATATCCTACACTTTTATGTTATTTTGGCCACTTATAACATTTATCTGCTTTTATGTACAAAAATGGTCATAATTCATTTTCACATGATCATTCTCCAACCTCTCTATATCCCTTACAGTTAAACAAGCTGTTTTTTTTACTGTGCATTTAAGGCTGATATATAAATGAGCTCTGTTATGATTGGCTGCCCTTTACTGCTCGTTTAAAAAAGCACTCAGAGCTGAAACACTCCTTTTAACTTCAGTGTGAATAAGCAAAGCTAAACTGCTGTAAGCTGAAGAAGTGGATGTATAAATGAGTTTGTACTCATGACATCACAGAAACAATGAGCTCAAAATAAGATGGTTTTGTAGATTAGTTTCCACATATATGGATAATTTCCATAAACATAAGCCCTTAATGTGCCCAAACTGCATATGACTGTATAATACACAGAAGTTTGCACTTTGGTTCATTAGAAAGAGGAACTGATGGTCAGTACTCATTCTGTGGCCTGTGCCCTGTTTCTGTTTTTGCAGGCTAAGGATGCTCACGATATGTACATTGGGCTAAAGGGTGTGCTTGTAGCGCTGCATGCGCTCCAGTTTATCCTCGCCGCAGTGCTGATCTACTGGGAGAGTAAAGCCGTCTGCAGAGCGCATTTCAACACCCTGGTAACGTATAACACTGTTACTTATCAGCACAGGTCGCACTTATAGCTGACACAGGCATTCAGTCTCCATAGAAAAGCACTGACCAGTAGAATTGGACACTATGGAGCTTAATGACACCATGTCCAATGCTAAGCATGAGCTAGAGGGGTATAAAACCCCCAGCACTGGGCTGTGGAGCAGTGGAACTGTGTTCTCTGGTGATGGAGCTCCATCCAATACCTTTGGGATAAGTTGCAGTTCACTAAAATATCTGCATCTATTTATTTCACTGTGTTTGAAACTCTACAGAAATGAAATGTTGTATTTCTCTGTAATGCTGATCCAGGCAGATTTAGTCCCAGTTTCTATATTTTATAAATGTAAGTACAGTGGAGTCTAAAAGTCTGAGACCACATTGAAAATCTGAGATTTTTTCTTTTAAAACCTGGAAATAAACAACAACATTTAACATTTACTCTGCTTCTAAACTGTGGAACTCAATTCCACCTTGTATTAGACAGTCAAGCTCAGTGCTCACTTTTAAGAAGCACCTAAAAACGTATCTCTTTAAATTAGCATTTAACTAAAACTGAATGTCTCGTGGTTTTTATCTTGTAATTTAATCTTCTGCATTTTCTTCTGATTCTAATTAAGCACTAATGATCTTTTCTATAACTATGTTTTATCACCTGTCTGTAAAGCACTTTGAGCTGCCACCGGCATGAAAAGTGCTATATAAATAAAATTATTATTATTATTTAAGAACTAAGAAAAGAAGGTCAGATTTGGTTTTGAGTCTTATTCCTTCCACTGAAGCTCGTGTTCAGACGGCTCTCGGGTGTATTCGATCTGCTTATAGAGGCCAGCTTGAAGGCACGCTGTCATTATGGCAAATTTTAGGGCACGATTTCTATTTATTTGCTGAATTCAACAGATTAGAAAAAAAATCAATAAAACATAACATTAATTTTAGCAAATAAACAGTAATTGTGCATTAAAATGTGCACACGTGTGTCTCTGTAGGGGATGTGTTAACTTTTTCACACTTAGAAAATCAACAAAACATGCCATTTCCTGGGGTGTACAAACTTTTGCACACAAATACTAAGAAATTCTGAAATTCATGAATTCGTTTCAAAGATTCGACTTTTCGCTCAAACTGTCATGCTGATAAAATTGATTGTAATAAAAAGTTGATTGTAATAAAAAGAACTGAATATCCAGGACATATACTGAGTGTCCAGAACTGACAACATCAGTACCTGACCTCACTAATGCTCAACCAAATCCTCACAGCAGTGTTCATATAGTGTAAGGTCTTCCCAGAAGAGTAGAGGATGTTACTGCAGCACAAACTCACAATTAATACCTTCATTTCAGAAGAAACACTGGAGACTAGAAACTTTTGGGCATATGGTGTAGTTCTGATTGCGTAAAAAGATTGAAAAAGCTGAGCTCAACCTGATATTCACACAGTTCTATGGCTCTCTAACGCAGAAACGTACTACTTTTTTCAGTGGAAAGAATTTAATTTTTTCAGTTTTGATTTTCTTTGTTGTGATATTGTCCTCTGGTAATCATGTAGCAGACATGTTTGACAGTTAAACAGCTGAACAGGCTCACAGACTATTAATTCAGCATACAAACACAAAGGCAGTCAGAGAGGCTGAGAGAGAGAAAGAGAGGAGCGAGGTTGTGCTCTGCGACGATCTGAGAGAATAAACTCTCTGGGCCAAACGTGTCTCTGCTAATGTATTTTTAAGTTTTCATACACGGACACAAACTAAACCCTAATCCCTCAAACGACTGATTATTACTACATTACCTCGTTTGCAGTTTTCAGCTCTGACCGTTTCTCACATGAGGCGATGTTTTGTCCACATGCTCCTCTATTAGCAGTCTGATCAGATGACTGTTTAGGCTGTTAAGTCTTTGTTTTTGTTTACTTTATTTCCGTCCACGTCTTTTTTTTTGAACCGCCGCTAACACAACATCACTGGGCAGCTCAACACGCTTGGAGGAGAACACTAGGGCTTTGTTCACACAGCAGGTAAAAGTGGCCCAAATCTGATCTTTTCCCTCATAAGTGACACAGATGTGTCTGTGTGGTCGTGATTGTTTACCTCTGGATGAGCCGTGAAGCAGCGTGAAGATTGTTCTTTTGATCATGCGGGTCAGTTTAGGAGCTGATCTGTTCAGACTGATGTCAAATACAGACAACATTTAAAAGATATTGTGAACAGCCGAAACAAAAAAATCAGATTTGGTGAGAAAATCGGATTTGGGCCTGTTTTACCTGCTGTGTGAACGAAGTCAAACAGCTAGTCCTGTTACAGATTAGTTAACAGACAGGCTAGCATCGTGCAGAGTAAAGGGGCATGAAGGAGGACCATCCCACCCACCAGGGACGCAGAAACGTGTTTTAAATTAGAGGTGCTGAAATTTTCAGTAGCGTCATATGAGACATATGATATCATGCAAACTGATGGGCCTCTTTTGATGTGACTTTTGTTTTATTGTTTTTACTTCTTTTTCTAATTGACATTAAAGAGAACGTGTCATTCAGCGCTGTAATGAGGAGAGAGACGAAAATATATACATCTAACTGACACATCATCTCTGAGCTCATTCTGGACCAACTTTATGCAAATTAACTGAACGGACTGTTGAAATGTGGTGTGCAGCCCAGTCATGCAGTGAGATTTAACACCGGAACACACAGCGTGGGAGATTTAACGCTTGATAAAAACGTCATTGTTCTGATAAATGATCATTTTTACGTTTAAAACAATATTAGGCTGCTTTGCGACTCAGAACTGGCCTCTATCTCTGAATAGACTTTCTCTATTTGAACCTCAACCTGTGTGTAATTGAGCGATCCACCCCCTAAAGCGGCCAACAGCGGTTTCTGGCTCACTGTAATGAAAATACGGGGATACAGAAATACTGTTGATTTTGAAAATAAAAAGTACAAACTCCACTCTACAACTGTCGTAAAGTTAAGAACACATTTAGGAACATAATATGTTCAAGACTAACACTTATTCTTAGAATTATTCTTAAGAAAATAATTGAGAAAAGGAAATAAGATCATTTTTAAGAAGTGATTTGAAAAATAACAATTTTTCGTGACGTTTTTCTTAAGAATGAAGTTAAGAAGAAACATTTAAGAGGATTTGCTTTCTTAGGACACTTTCGTGACTCTGGAGCTGGATTCATGAAAGCTCTCTTAAGAAAAAACTTGCGAAGGTTCTTAAGACAAACACTAAGTTTATTAGAATGTTTTTAAATGCAGTTCTTGAAAAAAAGTTAAGAAGTTCTCAAATATTCTCTTAAGATGATCTTAGTTATTTCCTTAAGATCTTCTTAAGAAAATCTCCATTGTTTTCTTGTGTCGGCTCTGGTGCATTTAACCTTGTACAATAAACGACACAAGATACATTTTAAATTTGTATTAATTGTTATTTCCGTTATTTAGTTTAATCCGCTCAGAGGAGCAAAATGGAGGAAAATCATCAAACCAAGTGTTTAAAAAAACTTAGCAAATAAGAACTGTGATAAATTTAGATGCTGACCTCGTCAACTCTTACAGCCTGAGACAGTGTGAGGCTTTCATACGGTCAAGAAAACATTTAAGAACATAATATTTTAAGAATAACACTCATTCTTAGAATTACTCTTAAGAAAATAGTTAAGAAAGAAAAAGAAAAGAATCTGTAAGAAGGTATTTAAAGAATATCAGTTTTTCGTAACTTTTTTCTTAAGAATAAAGTCAAGAAAAAACATTTAAGAAGATTTTCTTTCTTGAGACACTTTTGTGAACCCGGCCCCAGACCGAGGTTTACACATCTACATATAATAATATATTAAAACACACTGATGAATCACTAATGAGACATAGTTAAAGACTGACCTGCATTATTCAAAATCATTTACCTCTGATACTTTTTATTACCTTGATTCATCAAAACACGCACAGCAACACTGAGTGTGTTTACATGCACTTAATAATCCAATAACTGCAAAAAATCAGATTTTGTCAGTAATCTGATCAACGCGTTTACATGTACTTGAGTAATCAGATAATGGGGAAACCTCAGGTCTACATGAGTCAGACAGTAATCAGATTTCTGCTTTACAACCAGCTTTTTTTAAAAACATCGCGCCACTTTACCTGAAAATATGAACAAACATCATCTAGAAGATGAAGAATATTTAAAACCTTTATTTAACGTTTGGTTTCAGCGTCGCTCCAACAGTGTTTTGCTGCGTCTCGCGGCGAGACTGCTCGCCTATTTCCGGTACCGCTGTCTGTTTTCGCACATGCTCAGACTGAGAAATCCAAAAGAAATCAGAGTAAGAGTTCACATACACTGAGAAATCTGATTACTGAGCTAAATCCAGCCTCTTTTCTAGATTGGAGTCAGCTGTTTACATGACCATTTGAATAATCGGATAACTGCAGAAATTGGATTATTGAGAGCATGTAAACGAATAAGTTTGATTTTTCTGTTTTTCAGCCCATGATCACACTGAAGCAGGACCAGTGAGCTGCCGAAGACATCAGACTGAAAACTGGATCAAAAATTCAACAGAGGAAACTTCAATCAGATGATCCGACCACAAAAGCACCTCAGATAAGCTTAGTGCTCAGTATAGACCCACCACTGTGTTATCGGCAGATTATTTATACGCAATTGATTTACATCTGCATACAGTCCTAAAAGTAAAGCTTCCTAAACCAACATGCAGCTCTAAAATACCTTTAACTGGTGTGGAACCTTCATGTTGCATAAGGGTTCTTTAAATGTGAAAGGGTTTCACAGCTTATTTACAAATAGCTCTTTAAATAATCTTCCATTAAAAGGTTCTTCAGCCCCTTTTCACTGCAGACAGATGCAGTTCCCGCCTGTTTCGCCATGTTTATAATAACATTGACAGATTATATTTGGATGGAAATGTGTATGATTTACAAATTAGTAGATGAGCTGTATTTTCATCTTCGTAGCGAGCGAGTCGACATTTCTAAGCGCGTTTATTGTGTTTGAATGCTGTGTTTATTGTGTCAGCTGTACAGGATTGTTTGTCCGTTTTATCTCGGCACGGCTGTCTTTGTGGAGAGGTGTGAATAGTTTTTCACAGCAGGGGGTTCTCACCCTCCCCTTTCGCCCCTCATTGCTCTCTAGCAGCTCAACATTTCACACACAGAGAAACAACAGAGTTTTAGTTCATTTGATTACAAAAACATTCATTCATGAATTTATTCATTCATTTATTCATTATGCTAATTAAAAATGTCAGTGAATGGTCACTAGGGGGCGCTGCAGAAAGAGGTTATGAGTGTATTTGAAACAGAAACGAGTTTTCTTCTGTTTTGTTTCAGTGATTCAGTGACTCAGTAGTACGTTTGGGCTTCAGGTTCAAGAGTCAAAATCATGAAAACTGAAATTCCCTCACTTTTTTCAAATGTACACATGCTGTACAGTCTACATACGGAAACTACGCTGCAAAAAAAAGCCGGTTTGGAATTATTTGTTTTTTACGATGCTGTGAAAACAAACATATAGGCTGTGTCCCAATGCCGCTGTGACGCAGTCGGCCTTCAAATGCAGCCTCCGAAGGACGCAGCCCCTGAATTGGAACACAGCTATTGACATACATCCTCCTATTCAGCATATAGCAGTTTAGCAGTAAGTTATAAGGAGTGTTTCAGCCTGGACTGCTTTTCTTAAAGGCACAGTAACAAAACCAGCCTGTTTTATTCTCAGAGATAAAGAGAGGCTGAAAAACATAATGTAGACCTGAATTTTGAATGAACTGACCAAATTTTTCATCAGTGGACCTAAAAATAAGTTCTAAACTGTAGGTTATTGGCTCTGTAGAGGGACAATGAAGCGTTCGGCACGAGAGTTTGGCACGAGAACTGGAGAAGCAGCACTTTTTCTGAGTGTATTTAGAACATAAATCAAACAGCCGTGATACATCAGATCTCCGGAATGGGAACTTTACAGGACAAAGAAAACGTCTAATGTGAGTTAATATAAAAACATTTTACTCCAAGTCATTGTGGACTGTTTCTGTTGGTCCATTCATCATGAAATGTAACGCAATGTAAACAGCAGTATTTTCAAACGCTGTAAAATCACAGATGTGAGGTTCTGCTCTGATATGAAACGCTGGATAAAGCTGTTCATTTGCTTAAATGTTTAAAAACCTTATAAAGACAAAATAAAGAAAAACGAAGGTTTAAATTAAACGTCTTCTGTAAGCTGTGCATGTTTTATTACCAGTTTGTTTTTATTTGCAGTTTTTTGTTTTTATCTTTGGAATTACATGCATATTTAGTTATTTAGTCATAGAATGATTGAATGATTTAGATCACTGAATGATATCTTGACTATTTGCTGACACATTTAAACAAGAGGACCCGATTTATTTTTTGCTTTTGGTCAGATTTTTTTTCACATTCTTTTCTTTTTTTTCAGATTTTTCATTTTTTCTGATTTGTCTTTTTTTCAGTGTTTTTATTTTTCTATTTTTTCTGATTTTTCTGTTTTTTTTTATTTTTGTTTTTTTCTGATTTTTCTGTTTTTTTTTGTTTTTTTTATTTTTCTGCTTTTTCTGTTTTTTCAGTTTTTTTGATTTTTCTGTTTTTTTTCTGATTTTTCTGTTCTTTCTTTGTTTCTTTTTTATTTTAACATTATTTTGGCTTCATAAACAAGCTCTGTAGTCTTTCTGAGGAAGAGAGAGAGAGAGAGAGAGAGAGAGCGGTGTGAGAAGAGGAAAATGCTAGCGAGGTGCGAACATTTCAGCATTTCCTCTTTGTGACATCTTTATCTGTCACCACAGCGAGCTGCTGATGTCCAGACGAGGTGAAAAACATTCATGAAGGCAGAAATAAGTGCCAACCACAAGAGCTTTAAAAGAAAAGAGTAAAGAGATCATTACACCTCGCTTCGATTAAAGAGAGAGAGAGGAAGCAAAGAGCCAGAAATGAACTCATCTGTCGGGGCCGAGTGGAAAAAGAGAAACAGGATGGAAAGAAATAAGAAAGAAAAGAATGAAGTGTCGTAGTAAAATCTCTGATACGGAGCAGAGAGGAGTTTCTGTCAGTAGAGCTCTGAATTACAGTAAACAGTCTGAGTGTAAATATATGTTATGCTGAATGTAATAAATGTTAGTTTGATATGTTTGTGTGAATGTGTAATATCTTTAAAATGGAAAAATTTAAAACCGTGATAATTATCTAATCCTTTATCATGGTTTATCATATTATCACAATATTATGTTAAAAATAAAAGTGCTTCATGTAGAAGATATTTACACACAGTTTTATGCAAAAGTTTGAGCACCCCATGTCAAATCACACATTTTGTCACAGTAAAAATATTCACACATCCCCTGCAGAGACCACTCTCATATTTTTCTGCAAATTTTGGTGCATAATTTCTATTTATTTGCTGAGTTTAACATGATTTTTTTTTACCTCAATATGTTAAGTTTAGTAAATAAACAGTAATTTTGTGTTAAGATGTGCAGAAGCGCGTCTCTGTAGAGGATGTGTAACTTATTTACATTTTGCACACAAATCTTATCTGAATATGTTTATCTGTTGCCAGTAGTTTGTTGTTGGTTTTCCATTTTGAATATTTCCGTCTTTTCCTTGTTGGCGCTTTGTATAAATGCACAGCAGTCATTTATTTCGACTGGACTCCAGGTCTGTGTTTTTGTTGCCAGCGGTTACGTACAGTGTGACGAGCCTTGCAGTCCGTACTGTGAGCTGTGAAGGTGCTCAGACTGAAACAGCTGTACAAACATCACGTAAAGCAGGAGATCACAGTGTGACGGTGTAGTGCGAGTCTGAGGAAGCAGAGCTGCTCTGTGTGTCTAAATAAACTCTGAAACTGCTACTAGTTTGACCACCCAGATAGTAAGAGCACAGCGGACCACTGGCGGCCCACTGGCCTTTTGCCATCGATGGTTATAGGCGCAGTATGTACAATTTAGTGGCATCTAGTGGTGAGGTTGCAGATTGCAACCAGCTGAATCCCCCTCCCTCTCCCCTCCCTTTCCAAACGTGTAGCAGAACCTACAGTGGCAGTTCTATATAGAACCTTTTTGAAAAAGGAACCTCATTTTTAAGTGTGTGTTTCTTTAAAAAAATAAACTCGTGAACTAAACCGTTTTACAGGTTTTTTGCTCTAAATAAAAGCTATAGTTAATGGAGCCATATGTAAAAAATGAGCTGCCAGAAGGAGGAAATCAAGTTAATGGCCTCCTCTTTGGCAGAGAACCACAGGAGATAACAGATCTGAACTTATTAGAATAAAGAACCACACGTCATGTTTGTCATTGGATGTTCCAGCCAGCGAGGCTGATGTTCTGACATCACAAAGGTGTGTTTTGGCTTGTGTAGCGGATGGAGAGCAACTGCAGTGCCGACTTCACAAACTGCAGCCGCTTTTAAAGTCATGTGACATGGTGACGTTCTGCAGCGCCGGTGAAAGTCGGACAAAAGTCCAGCACACATCACGATAAGTCAGCGCAACCAATATTGGGTTACTGTAGACTAGAGCTGGGCGATATGGCCAAAGATGTTATCACGATAAACAGAATTCATATCGTTCGATATCGATACATACCGCAATAAATGTCAAATCATTATTTCAAGTCTGAAGGCTGATTTTTGCTCCTGGGTGGTTAATCGCGGTTTTAAACTATCCTTTATGGTCTGAACACGACAAACACTCACCAAACAGTGGAACATTTCACAGATCTGTCATGGGAGAGTGGGAGAAAGTGTCTGCTGAGCTGTTTTTACCAGCTGGAAAAGCACGGCTATTTTGTAATAGTCATAATTTAAGAAAGAAAACAGATTATTGTTAGCTGGTGCCGAGCGCTCGGCTACCCCGCTACAAACGACATCACAGTATTCAGACACCAGCTAGACAACTGGATTTCTCTATACTATCGTAGTAGTTTGAGGGGTGAACCGCAAAATATCAACACCAGACAAACAGAGTCCTCCTTTTAGGTACGTTTAAACTGAAAGCGGTGCTTTTGTGTCGTGTTTGATATACAGTATCATCAGTTCTCCGTGCTGTGTGAGTGACGGAGCTGCTTCAGGTTAGCCAGCTGCTATAAACAGCTAGCCTGGAAAGATAGCGCTCTCCTCCTCTCCAATGCCTCACAGCTTCCTCAGTTTACTTTCGTTTAAATCAGGGCTGTAATTTACATGAACCCACTTCTTTCTTTCACTTTCGTTGCTTGGGAATGCACCAATATTAAAATATGACTGAGCGCTGTAACAGCGCTGTAGTTGAGAGGAGCAGACGTGATTTAACGCTGCTAAAGCTGTTAGGATGTTAGTAAAGAGGTGAGTTCACTGTAGGTCAGTACAGTTACACCTCTGACCTCGTCACTCACACTCGGTCACAGGAGAGCAGATCGCCGGTCGCTCCACTCAAACAGGGAATGTGTAACTCCGCATTTCAGCCGTTGCTAAAGACTCATCTTACTCGTGGCCCCCTCCCTCTCTAATCATGTAGAAAAACTCAGAAGTGTGCCCTCTCCTGGCGACAGCAGAGTAGTGTCACTTTCCTTGCAGTAGAAAACGCCACCAAGGCTTTCGCTGAACGTGGGAGTGTGAGAGCGGTGTATTATATCGAACATTTATCAAACATGTATCGCTCTATCGAGGAAAAGTTAAATTGCGATAATTATCGTTATCGTTTTATCGCCCAGCCCTACTGTAGACACATGGCGGCGCAACATGCCGGACTCTGTTAAAGAGGAACTGCTAGAGAACTTGTAGAGAGGAGAATTACCACTCTATAGTGTTTTCCGGGTTTCTCAAACTCTAGAGGGCGCTCCAGAGCAAGTCCAAAATGTATGGGTTAATATGGAGCATTTGAGCAAAATAATAGTTTATAAATGTTTAAACATTTTAATATAAAATAATACAAAACACAGAACAGTATAAAACATTTTAACACTGCTGTTATATTTTTAAGAGCTTTTAAGCTCGAGTTATAGGAGTTTAAAACGGTGTCTCGTACGTTCATGACGTCTGTGAGCGCAAACAGCCAATGAGCTGCTCCGCTCGCCAACCAATCAGCACTCAGTAGCAGTAATGTTAGCGTCCTGCTGCCCAAAACCCGTTTGCTGTAGAAAAAATGAAACATACAGGTGAGTTTTCTTTGCTTTTTTAGTGAAATCCATCCTTCTACCATCTAAAATTAAAGGAAAGTTCTGGGCGATTGATTAGAAACTATTTTAACTTTTCATTGTTAGCCGTTGAGCTCCATTCACCTCCATTCATTGAGGACTCGCTCTCGGGCGCCCTCTGCTGTTTAGCAGTCCTGTTTGTGATATAACAGTGGAAATAGGAAGAGGCCAGACTCCTCATAAACTGGCTCTGGAGGAGCTGCTCCCTGTGTAGATATGAAGGGCTCGTTCTAAACTAATGAAAACACAACGATTCGTAGTTAGAGGTGTTTATACACCTCTAAATATTGGTTTACTATATTCTAATCTTACACACTTCACCTTTAAGCAGAGTATTAAACCAAACACCACTTTTCATCACTCATTTTCCGCTCACAGTCCAACGTACTTACTTTTCACTCGTTTCTTTCCTTTTCATCCTTTGTATATTAGTTTAGTTAATAGTTTTAACAGTAATATCGTAAATAAAGCTGGTTCTATAGCTGTAATCAATCTAGCACAGCATCAGCAACATCAACTGAATCATTTTATATCAGGCCTAGTCACTAATTTGTTTTCTCTCAATTGTTTGCAATATTTGTCTTAGTTTATTTTCCAAAATATTTTTGCGAAAGTTTGCTACGTGATATTCCTGTTGAGTTAAAGTGCATCCCACTCTGTATCTAAACGCTAAATGTCCCGTATTACCCTACCTCTGTAAAACACATCACAACACCAATTCCCATTGAACATAGCCTTATTTCTGCCAAACCATTTGCTACATGTGGATCTCACTGAACACTTCCACGTTTTTTAAACTCTTTGCCACATCCCATTCCTGAACAGCTGATTTCTCCCAGATGTTTTTTTTTCCCATGGAACATGTTCGTGTTTGTGCTAACACGTTCCTGCGTTGCCTGTGTGCAGTTTTTTCTCCTAAACAGTTTTTATCACACGCTGCTCACACTGAATGCAGCCCTATTACTGTTAAACAGCTCATTTTGGTGCCATTGAATGCTCCCATAATACTGCACACATTTCGTTACATCCCACTTATTGAATATGCATTTCTGCTAAACACTTTGCAACACTCAGTCTCACTGAATGAAGCCCTATTTGTGTTAAACAGTTTCAAAGTGGGTTAAAGTGTTCAATGTATAGTTATTATATATGTTATATGTATATATATATATATATATATATATATGACTTGGTCCCATTTATATGTTATATGTATATATATATATATATATATGACTTGGTCTCATTGAATGTTTTGTTTTTTTCTTTATTATTCTTTTATACTTTATTATCTCACAAAGGGAATTTCTTTGTAACTGTATTTCAAACAAAAAAAAACATCATACACATAAATATATCAATAAAATCACAGGATAAAAGACCAATCTGAGAGTATTCATACATACATGGATGTAGTTTCTGCTAAATAATTTTCCACATCACTTTCCCCTTTAGAATAGCTTTATTTTGACACAGCAGTGTATCAGCCCCAGTTCCCATCCAGTACAGCCTATTTCTGCTAAACATTTTACTACATAAAAGTCTCCTCCTCACAGAGCTGCAGCCTCTTACTCTCCAGCTTCTGTTCGGTATTCCATTACATTATTCCATTCCATTAGGAGACGGCTAAACATATCACAAAGAGACATTTGGTCTACACACTACCTACTTTTCCCTGCTGAAAAACCCAGCACAGACCAGACATGCATTCCATACTGGTCTATGCTGGTTTATCTGGTCACCCAGTATGGTCATGTTGACTGACCAGCATACCTGCATCCAAAACACAACATATGCTGGCCTACCCTGTTTTTTCAAGCGGGGTTACCAAAGGCAAAAGAGGTGAGTTTTAAAATTGTAAATGCTATTGATCCTTCCAACAAATTTTTGAGGGCAAAATTAAATTCAGGTACAAATAATGTTGTTTTTTCTGTGGTAATGAAACTGAAACTGTGGAACACGTTTTCTTTCAGTGCTAAAAGGTACAAACCTTCTGGGACATCCTTTTCAAAACTGGTCTAAAAACACTGAGATACATTAATGAAAGGTCTGTGAAGGTCGGCCTGTTCTTGGTGGAGAAAATGTTGAATTTCTAGTGAATATTTTGATAGTTATTCAAATACTTCATACACAAGAGTGGATGAACTCAGGCGATTCCCAACCAAATATTAACACAAGTGCTCTGAACAAAACAAACAAACTTGTTAGGAAGGCTGGCTCTGTTGTAGGAGTCAAGCTGGATTCTCTGGAGGTTGTGGAAGAACAAAGGACTCTCAACAAGCTGTTAGCCATCCTGGACAACACCCCACACCTCCTGCTTGCTACACTGGATAAACAGAGAAGCTCATTCAGTCAGACTGTCACAGCTGCGCTGTGTTAAAGAGGCCGTGTGAGATCTTTCTTACCCACTGATATACGGCTCTACAGCGAGTCTCCTTACTGCAGAGACGGTACTGATCTCCTGCTGTCTGAACTGCGCTGAACCTCATCACTGTATCACCTCTCCTGTTAATACTCACTGTGCAGTATATCATAACTGCTACTGTAATGACGCTCACTGCGCACTTAACACTGTAAAACTGCTGATATTCATAGTTATGCTCATATTCATTGTGTTGTAACTACCTCATAGCACTTAGTGCAACACCTGCTCTCATGGAAATACAACAGATCTGTCTTATATGATATGTAAATATGCAATAGATATACTTATTCCTACTCCTTCATAGTTTACTTAATTTATGTCTATTTTTCTTTAAGTATATGTCTGAACATCTATCTATCTATCTATCTATGTCTAATTATCTATCTATCTATTAGCCTCTTTATGTCTAATTATCTATCTATCTATCTGTCTATCTATCTATCTATCTATCTATCTATCTATCTATCTATCTATCTATCTATCTGTCTGTCTAATTATATACCTATCTATTTGTATACATATCTATCTATCTATCTATCCATCTATCTGTCTGTCTAATTATATACCTATCTATTTGTATACATATCTATCTATCTATCTATCTATCTATCTATCTATCTATCTATCTGTCTGTCTGTCTGTCTTATTATATACCTATCTATTTGTATACATATCTATCTATCTATCTATCTATGAAAGATAGATCAACATTTGTTTTAAAAGTCCCTGAAAAGTGTGAGAAACAAGACAGCCCAAACACAGTTAACTGTAATTCACCAATTTTTGATATCCTCATTAAGCTGCCTTCATTTTATTTTTATTTATTTATATATTTTCCCTCTGAACTGTTGGTTTTTCTGTTCAACACGGAGCTCTGTTTGCAATGTACGCCTTGTGTGTCTGTACACAGACTGACAGAATGTATAATTAAAAAAATTCGACTTTTCCATTCCACCTTAAATAGCGCACCGACCCTGCATCATTTAAGGTAGAACGGAAAATTGGAACGAGACGCCGCCGAAGAAGAAGCTGCTGTTCCGAAGTTTACGGAAAATCTGACCAACCAGGCGACGGAGAAGCTTGTTTGAAATGTTTGTTCCACCTTAAATAGCACCAACTGCTGCTAGATTTAAGGTGGAATGGAAAATTTGACCAACCAGGCGACTGAGAAGCTTGTTCGAAATGTCCGTTCCACCTTAAATGGCACCAACCGCTGCTACATTTAAGGTGGAACGGAAAGTTCGAACCAGAAGTCGGCGAGAACGAAGCTAAGCAGGCAAACAGGAAGTTCACTCCGAGTTCTCCATCGAAATATCTCTGCTAACACTTGCTTCACGTCCTGAACCGCATAACTACCATAATAAACAGTAAGTCAAAACCAGTGGAGGTCGGTTTATTAGAGTGGTACGTTATGTAGTGTTGAACATCTGACGCTGTTGAACGCTGCTTTGTTTCTTCCCTCTTTTTCCTCTCTCTGCGCATGCGCACTATCTCCTCTCCTTCCCTGCGCGTCTCTGTGCTGCTCCAGATCCATGCCCGCTGTGCCCAGGCCCTGTATCCGCGCTGAGGGACTCGGTCCCGGGCTTTGATCCTCCGCCGCGGCCGCGCAGCCCCGCTCTGTCCGTGTGAGTCCCGCTTTGTGTGCGTGTGTGTGTGTACGCGTGTCCAGCATGGCGGCGCGCACCCTCAGCAAGGACGACGTGAACTACAGGATGCATTTCCGCATGATCAACGAGCAGCAAGTGGAGGACATCACCATCGAGTTCTTCTACAAACCCCACACCATCACCCTGCTGACCTGCACCCTGCTCAGCCTCATGTACTTCGCCTTCGCCCGGTGAGATAACGGACTCCTAAAAAACCTGGCAAATCCCCGTTAAAGGGGAACTCCACCAGTTTTTCAAAATTTCTATATAATTCAGTGTGTAAGATGTTAACAGAGCCATTCAGAGTGGTTTGGTGTGAAATGGTTCAGATCTCTTTGCAGTGGTGGTGATAGGAACCAGGGGTCACCATGACCA
This sequence comes from Colossoma macropomum, assembly GCF_904425465.1. Taxonomy (NCBI): domain Eukaryota; kingdom Metazoa; phylum Chordata; class Actinopteri; order Characiformes; family Serrasalmidae; genus Colossoma; species Colossoma macropomum. Next base: position 5,033,585 of record NW_023494809.1, read on the forward strand.
CAACAAATATAGTCATTTACTGTCCAAAACCACCAGTGAAACTACACGAGTCTTCTGAGTTTATATGGAATGTTGATGATGGTAAAGTAGTGGATAATGTGAAATAACAAGTATTTTTGGGGACTATTTTGCCTCACAGCGCCCTGCATGTTATGTATCCCTCCACCATGAATAGATTTTAAGACCAAAATCTTCTCTAAACTATCATAAAACAGTGTCTCAGTCATCAGGCAGTGAATTCATAACCATTTCATGTAGTAACTTTCTGTGAGGGAGCTTTTTCCACACCAAACCGCTCTGAACCACTCTGTTTACATCTCAACCACTTAAATGTGTAGAATTTTTTAAAAATCAGAGGAGTTTCGATGAGGTGGTGGGGAGGGATGTTATGATACCAGAATGCTGTGTGGTATCGATACTGCTCTGTAATGCTCGATACCAAAACGATACTATGGTAAAAATGACTACTGTTATTGTAATGAATTCTGATCTCCATAGCAGTACCAAGAGTACTATAGCAACACTCAATCCTACAGCAATACTATGACAAAAGCATGTCTAACATGTATCCATGTCATTGCCACATTAAACTCGTTCTGGATCTGTCCAGTATCTTCACGCTGCTGTGGTCAGTCTGGGCCCAGCTTCCTGAAAGCATCATAAGATCATAACCTCGTCTTAACTGGCAGAGAGAGTGTTCAGTGTGAGGCTCGCTCATCTTTGTGCTTCTGGAAAACTCAGCCCAGATCAATTTCTTGAGCCACTCATTAGCAGCATTAGCGTCCCTGTGTGTGTGTGGACTCCAGGACTGGAGCTGAGAAACATTAAACTATAAATGATCTGTAGCCCTGAAATAAGAGCTGCAGTGTGTTGTTTAGCGTGGAGGGGTTGTGGGGTGGGGCATGGTGCCCTCTTTCTGACCACTGAGCAGGTCAGTGTTTCACTATCAGCTGACAAAGACAGCTGTCCTTGAAAGCTTTGCCTGGCGCAGAAAGTCACTGTGAACAGGTAAGGTGTAGAGGAGTGTCTGATGTGTTTTGTCACTGATGCTACCCATCCATCCTACTCATCCTATCTAGTCATCCATCCATCCATCCATCCATCCTTGCTGCCTATCCATCCTGCCCATTGTGTCCATATTTCATGGTATTTATCCATCCATCAATCCTGTTTGTTCATCTGTACTATACACACTGTCCATCTAACAGTCCAGTGTGTCCATATCTGTCCATGCATCTTGTCCATCTTATCCATTCATCTGTAATTCTGTTCAACATATCCATTCTATCCATCCATCGTGTTCGTCCTATCCATCCATTCTATCCATCCATCATGTTCGTCCTATCCATCCATTCTATCCATCCATCGTGTTCGTCCTATCCATCCATTCTATCCATTCATCGTGTTCGTCCTATCCATCCATTCTGTCCATCCATCGTGTTCGTCCTATCCATCCATTCTGTCCATCCATCGTGTTCGTCCTATCCATCCATTCTATCCATCTATCATATTCATCCTACCCATCCATTCCATCCATCCGTGCTATCCATCCAGCACAAACATCTTATCTATCCATTCTATCCATCCATCATGTTCACCCTATTTATCCTTTCTGTGTATCTTAACCATCAATTCATCCATCCTGTCTATCCATCTTGTCTGCCCAACCATTCATCCATACTTTCCATTCCATTTGTCTTTCGTCCATCCATCTTATCTTTCTGTCTACCATCCATCCATCTTATCTGTCCATGCATCCTATCCATCCTGTTGTTCGTCTGTCAGTCCGTTCATTATATCCGTCCCATTCATTCATCATTTTCATCATATCCATCCATCCGTCCGTCCATCCACTTATCCATACGTCCATCCATCCATCACAGTTTGATATGATTGCGTTGATATGATACAGAAAACCTTTAAAAATAATTTTGAATGTGCAAATGTAACTGGAGACACAGCTGACACAGCAGTGGAACACAGACAATAAAGCAAAACAGCACAATCTGAAGTTCTTTTTGGGGGCGGGATTATTTATGAAAATAGCCTGAGAAGATTGTGTTGGTCCTATAATGAGCGCACACTTTATTGAATATTATTATGATCAATTCTTATTGATTCTGACATTCCAAACTCAATGCAGTCGAATCACCACCTTCAGTTGCACTGCGTTCTTATGTTCTCGCTCTGTGGGACGGTACTCAGTGGGTGTCCATCCTCCATGGTCAGTATGGGGGAAGTGCAGTGGAACAGTGTCTGAGTGCTAATTGTGTTTTGTTGGCTTCTGTTTGCAGAGACGACAGTCATCAGGACAGCAATCTCCGCGTGGGAATTATAGTGGTCATCTCCTTTTTCTTGGTCATCAGTGTGCTGGCCTTCCCCAACGGTAAGAACCTTGATCTGATGAAGAAGCTGATAGTTAAGGACGCGTTGAGTAGCGTGTGAGTGATAGTTCGGTCAGTCCTGTTGTAGTGGGTTATATACGTTAGCACTGTTTAATAAGAGTTTTATTAGCAGAATAATCATTGTTTCTCTGTTCTGTGCAGGTCCATTCACGAGACCACATCCCGCGATATGGAGAATAGTGTTCGGTGAGCAGCGGAGTCTGATTTGATTATCAAATTCTGTGTTTGTTCTGTCTTTGTTCACTTGCACATTACTGTCACTGAGTGTGTTTACATGCACTTAGTAATCCGACAACTGCAGAAAATCAGATTCTGTCAGTAATCCGATCAACACGTTTACATGCACTTCAGTAATCAGATAATGGGGAAACTCTGGGTCTGCATGAGTCAGACAGTAATCGGATTTCTGCTTTGATTTCTACATGCAGTTTGCATGTTTTTGGTTTCTGCATCACTACAAAAGTGATTTGCTGCGTCTCGCGGCGACGCTGCTCGCTTATTTCCAGTACCGCCGTCTGTTTTCGCACATGCTCAGACTGAGAAATCCGAAAGAAATCAGAGTAAGAGTTCACATGCACTGAGACGTCTGATTACTGAGCTAAAATCCAGCCTCTTCATCAGATTTCTTAATCAGATTTCTAGATCTCACTTCGATCTCAGAAATCAGAGTGTGCTGTTTACACAACCATTTGAATAAAGGCAATCAGATAAAGGCAGAAATCCAATTATGATTGGATTACTGAATGCATGTAAACACACTCACTGACTCTGCTGTAGCCACTGCTGCAGTGGTCTAAATCAGTGTTCCTTAAGCTTTGGGTCGTGACCCAGTTTGGGTCTCAGGCATGTTTGTGCTTCGTTGCCACATGATGAAGAATGTGTGTGAGTAAGTTGACAGGAATGTAAATTGTGTAACGACTAAGACCCCATTTACACTTCATGTGACCAGTATCTGGATTGTTTATCTAGAGACTCCGATTTTATTGGACAGAACAATCTGTGTTTGAAATCTGCTGTTCTGATTGGCCGGCAGGTCTGAGCGTGCTCTACTTCTTGTTCCTGGTCTTCATCATCTTCCTGAACTGGGAGCAGGTGAAGGCCCTGATGTACTGGCTGGACCCAAACCTCCGCTACGCCAAGCGCGAGGCCGACATCATGGTAGGGGGAGGTTCTGAATTCACACTGATTTGTCCTCTGGGTCGCTCTGACCTGAGTATGAAGGTTTCATCTGCATGATATGAGTCCTTCAGGTTTGTGTGCTAGATAAAAGAACTCTCCTGTTCCTTTTGTGATTCAGCCATAGTTTTGACTGGATCTTCATTTTTGTTCTTTTAATTAAATGAGTTATGTGTTTATTTCTTTATTTATATAGCAGAATTACAAAATGCCAGCTGCCATTTAAATGAAATGTTTACATTTCATGATGAGTGGAACAAAAGAAATGGTCCAAGATTACCAAAGTCTTATTCGTTCAAAGTTGATGGTTGCTTTTTCTTTCAAAAAGTTACTGTTTTGAAGATAGAAGGCTTTTTTTTTCTGATAGAGCAGCTTTTAGATTCCTGTTTTCTCATTGCTTGTGGAGTAATTTGGCAAAAAGCAGAGCTAGAACTGGACTTAAAAATGTGATCTATGGGCATATTATTAAGTACAAAGCAGCCTGTCCAGAAGCCCATTTTTCAAAATTTTCACAGTAAAAGTGCTGATCTGGGATTCCTTGGATATTTACAGTAAATTGAACTGTGTTAACTGATGAGAGCCGTGACTGCTTTCATAAAACACCTTGAATCGTGAATTTTGACATTACGTTTTTACCCAAACCTCCCTTTTCTTTAAGAAATCTGTGTAAAATTACTGTAAAATTGTAAAATATTAAAACAATCTTTAATTTTAATTTATTACTTATATACACCTCATCTTTCCTTAAGTATTGAAATGAAGATAATATTCAGGTATATAATATTTAGATGTTCGTGGCCACTGATCTCGCTCTGAGACGCCAGCTCTTCTTATGAAATGCTTTCAGTTCAGCTTTGATTCTGTTGCTCTTTCTTATCCGTCTCTGCTGACTGACCGACTCTCTCTCGTCCTCTGCAGGAGTACGCAGTGAACTGCCACGTGATCACCTGGGAGCGAATCCTCAGCCATTTTGATATCTTTGCGTTCAGTCATTTCTGGGGCTGGGGCATGAAGGCGCTGTTGATCCGGAGCTACGGACTCTGCTGGACCATCAGCATCACCTGGGAGCTTACTGAGGTACTGCGCCCCCTGCTGCGCTCTAAAGGCCGTTACACACCACTGCAGTTTATTTGTGCGATTTGTTTGGACGACAGTAAATTAATTCAAGCGCGTGTAACCGACACTCACACAAACGTGATTTTTCAGTCTGTGAAAATGCGACATTGCTTGATTTTTGCAAACGTTCGCCTGCAACAAAAACTCACTGACCAATCACGATTGCCTTTGCTGCTGGCTTGACGACCACCGTGATGACAGAGCAGCTGAGTTCCAGCAAATAGAACTTTTTCACAAACGCTAAAAGGATCAGAATCTCCTAAGCCGCTCAAACTGAGCTACAAACGTCGAGTTAAATGTAGAAGAATGCACGTTTCTGAATGAAGTGTTTAAGCTCCTCATGCTACTTTCCTATATATATATATATATTCTGCCATAACTGTTTTTAGGGCTTGAAGAACATTCCAAGACAAAAACTGCATCACGTTCAGCGTGTGTAGTTTTGATGCTGAAAAAATCACCTCTGAATATTTTTGCATTTTCCTATTGTTTCTTCACGTCATATTCAGTATATAACAGCCACACACTGGACGCCCCACATAGCATCACGCAGTGTCGCGCAGCAGATACAGCACAGTTTCAATAAACGTGAAGTTCATTTTTACCCTCTACTTTCATAAATTAATGGAATAAAACTTTCGCCATCATTTCTGAATTTACCCTATTTAGCCTGAGCTAACTAACGATTCACAGACTCAGACCAGGCTAGTTGTGTTAGCTGAGGTGACACATGGTTAGCATTTGTCTGTTTATCTTAAAGATGGTAGAATAGCTGCTTTCATTGGTGTAAATTCAAGTCATGTGATCTAATGTGGCTTTTTGTGGTCTGGCTATGAGTTTAACGTAGTTATGGCAAAAGTGAGAGAAACTGACCACTGCTGGAACAGAATGGGCGCACCTTCATTAAAACCAGTGATTTAAAATGTTTGGGGTGCACCATGTAGCATCGCCACCAGTATATGGTGGCCTAAACTCGCCCCTAGGCTTAAGGTGGACGGTAATTAGAGTGGTAAGTTGGTGGAAAAAAACTCATTCAGAAACAAACGCAGGCCCATCGTGTGGTCAGTCAGCCACGGCTTTGGTGTCTGAAGTTACATAGAAGCTACATAATCAGGTCTGTTAGAGAAACTGAACACCTCCACACAGACTGAGACAAGTCTGTGATGATGTAGGCATACAGTTAGCATCATGCTAATTGATGTTGTGTAAGCTTTTATTAATTAAGACAGTAAGCTGATGGCTCCAGTGCATAATGAGAAGCAAATTTTAAATTTTGGGTGAGGGGGAGAGACTGAAACCCCTATAAATATGATATTTCTCTCTGTCTCTTTAATGCTGTAGCATTTTGATCCCCTGGTTAAGGTATAGTGGGTGGATTATGGCGCAGGCGGTCACACCTAATTATCTGAAATGTGATTGTTTGAAACTAATCTGCTGTAATGAGTTTTCATGACCTACATTTCTTACAGTAGCTGTTGTTTTTTTTTTTTCCTAAAGCAGCTTTTCTGCCTCGTGCCAGATTTTTTAAAGTGCTCTGAAATGCTCTCTCTTCTCCTCAGCTCTTCTTCATGCACCTCCTGCCGAACTTTGCGGAGTGCTGGTGGGATCAGGTGATTCTGGACATCCTGCTGTGTAATGGTGGAGGGATCTGGCTGGGAATGACCGTCTGCCGCTTTCTGGAGATGCGCACCTACCACTGGGCCAGCATCAAGTACATACACTCGCAACATACTTTATACTGCGATCAGGCATAACATTCTGACCACCTCCTTGTTTCTACGCTCATTGTCCATTTTATCAGCTCCACTTACTATATAGGTGCACTTTGTAGTTCTACAGTTACAGACTGTAGTCCATCTGTTTCTCTGATACTTTGTTAGCCCCCTTTTACCCTGTTCTTCAGTGGTCAGGACCCCCATGGACCCTCACAGAGCAGGTACTATTTGGGTAGTGGCTCATTCTCAGCACTGCAGTGACACTGATGTGGTGATGTGTTAGTGTGTGTTGTGCTGGTCTGAGTGGATCAGACACAGCAGTGCTGCTGGAGTTTTTAAACACTGTCCACTCACTGTCCACTCTATTAGACACTCCTACCTTGACAGTCCACCTTGTAGATGTAAAGTCAGAGACGATAGCTCATCTGCTGCTGCACAGTTTGTGTTGGTCATCCTCTAGTCCTTCATCAGTGGTCACAGGACGCTGCCCACAGGACGCTGTTGGCTGGATATTTTGGTTGGTGGACTATTCTCAGTCCAGCAGCGACACTGAGGTGTTTAAAAACTCCAGCAGCACTGCTGTGTCTGATCCACTCAGACCAGCACAACACACACTAACACATCACCACATCAGTGTCACTGCAGTGCTGAGAATGAGCCACTACCCAAATAGTACCTGCTCTGTGAGGGTCCATGGGGGTCCTGACCACTGAAGAACAGGGTAAAAGGGGGCTAACAAAGTATCAGAGAAACAGATGGACTACAGTCTGTAACTGTAGAACTACAAAGTGCACCTATATAGTAAGTGGAGCTGATAAAATGGACAATGAGTGTAGAAACAGGGAGGTGGTCAGAATGTTATGCCTGACCGGTGTACATCAGCGGTTTTAGCTGAAAGAGGAGGCTCAACTTTGTGTCGATGGTTTTATTTTAAGGTTTGCTTTTCAAATTTGTTCTGTCATAAAACACAGGGAAGCTGGTGTTTTAAAGTCTCAGGAAACACAGTTTGAAGTATCACCGATGTTTGTATGAGGCTAAAATTGATCAGCACTGAAACTGAACACAGCAGCACAAGCGAAGCAGAGAAATGAGTGAAACGGGTTCTACGTATACAGGTGGTGCTGTAGACCCTGCTGTGTCCACTCACTAAAACTTCATCCACACAATTAAAAATGTGGTTCTTCAAGGGTTCCTTAGTAGAGAAAATGCAAACACTCAAAGAACCCTTTGCATAGTGAAATGGTTCTTCAGATTGATGAAGAATGTGCTGTAGATGGTTCTATATAGAACTTTGTTGAAGGGTTCTATATAGCACCAAAAAAGGTTCCTCTATTGTACCAAGCCTGACATTGTAACAATAGAAGAACTCTCTTTGGTGCTATATAGAACCATTTTCATCATGAACCTTTCTGACAGGGGTTCAATATAACACCGAAATAGGTTCTTCTACTGTTATGATCTCAGGCTTGTTACAATAGAAGAACCTTTTTTGGTGCTCTGTCGAACGCTTTTTCAAAATGGTTCTATACAGAACCATCTACAGCACAATCTCCATCAATCTGAAGAACCGTTTCATGCTTGTTCTATAGAGAAGCTCTTCGAAAGGGGTTCTACGTTGCCCCGAAAAGGGTTCTTCTGTTGTTACGGTGTCAGGCTTGTTACAATAGAAGAACCTTTTTTGTCCACGTTCTCCATCAGTCTGAAGAACCCTTTCACAATGCAAAGATGTGGTAGGACTAAGTGGTAGGGGTGGGGGTGAATTGAGATTGGGCATTATGGGTAAAGCTGTGTGGGCGGGACAAACCACTTCAGCCTTGTGATTGGCCAGGACATACATCGACCATTTAGTGGATTTCCATTCATCAGGAAGTCAGATTTAGGGCATGTTTTGAATGTGGAGGTTGTGGCCCACAAGAGCAAGATTAACCTTGCTAGACAGAAAACACATATTTAGGTTTCCTGGTGCTTCAACCCTGTGTGGTGTTGATGTGTGTGTTACTGAGTGGTCTGCTGGACCCACCGCATTATTGTTTATCTAAAATCAATACAGCCAAAACAATTTATATAAAAATTCCAGATGTTTAAAATATCACAAATGTCCAGCGTAGGGTTCTCCTTTAGCAGCTGTAGCCAGTCAGCCGGCTGTCCATGTTGTCCACCCTCACACACACACACACACTAACAGGAGGCCATGTAAGAGGAGAACAGAGTGAAGGACACAGCACCTCCACACTTTTACTCCCCGCAGGTTCACCCAACACCACATGTGTAATATAAATGTGTGGGGGGTGAACAGAGTGAAGACACTGAAAATGGGTTATTTTATATGTTCTTCACAGAAAATGAGCAAAGACCAAGAATCTGAGGGTGAAATAATAATAAATCATAATTTTTTCTTTTGGTAAAAATTGAAAATGGGTCCCACAGACCTGAACACCACACAAGGGTTAAATTATTAAAAACAAGCTGCAGGGTTTTGTTGTGACAGTGAGATGCTGCAGAAGTTTCATTCCTTGTTTTTTAATCATAATACATGATTAGAAATGTGGCTAAGCTGCAAATGTGATTGTTTACTAGCACGTGTTTGATGCAGTACAGGCAGGTTATGTTACACACAGAGCAATTTGAGCTCTAACAGCGGTTCTGTGTGTGTGTGTGTGTGTGTGTGTGTGTGTGTGTGTGTGTGTAGGGATATCCACTCCACCACGGGGAAGATAAAGCGTGCTGTCCTGCAGTTTACTCCAGCCAGCTGGACCTACGTGCGCTGGTTTGACCCCAAATCCTCCTTCCAGAGACTGACTGGAGTTTACCTCTTCATGATCGTCTGGCAGGTGGGTCCCGAAAACATCCACACATTTCAGCAGCATTAAACAGTGTTTCAGCATTTAAATGAATAGTTCGGCTTAAAATCAAATGCTCTCTGCTTACCTCGGATGTGGTGGTTCTGATGTCTTTACAGTGGTGGTGATAGGAGCCAGGGGTCACCATGACTACAACACAAATATAGACATTTTATTTACTATCCAAAACCACCAGTGAACCTACACGAGTCTTCTGAGTTTATATGGAATGTTGATGATCTGAAATAATAAGTTTTTACGGGACTATTTTGCCTCACAACACCCTGAGTGTATCCCTCCACCATGAGTGGATTTTAAGGCCAAAATCTTCTCAAAACTATCATAAAACAGTGTCTCAGTCATCAGGCAGTGAATTCATAACCATTTCATGTAGTAACTTTCTGTGAGGGAGCTTTTAGAGGTGGACGTCTGGTTCCTATCACCACCACTGTGAACAGTTCTGACTCTGTAAGTTTCTCTAGAACAGAGCGTTTCACACCAAACCACTCTGAACAACTTCTGTTGTCTAAACCATTTAATTATGCAGAAGTTTAGAAAAATTAGTTTACCTTTGATGTAATTTACATACAACCTATCATTTTTTGGCGTGAGGTATTTGGTGTCTCGCAGGCGTGTGATGTTGACCCGTGTAAGTATGAGCGCTGAGTGAGATCATTAGAGACGAAACTTGAGTAAAAACCCAGCAGCATTCAGCAAACGCTGCCCTCCCCCCACAGCGCTACCACAGCGAGGAAAGAGCCCTCTGCATTCTCTATTGTGTGCCTCTCTCTCTCTGTGCTGTCTCTTTGTCTCTCTCTCTCTCCTGATCTGTCCACTGTCTCTCCCTACCCTTCCTCCCTCTCTCTCCCTCTCTCTCTCTCTCTCTCAGCTGTGCTTTATTAGTATAATTGTAATAAGATACAAAATCGCTACAGCAGTTATCAATAAACATAAAAAAAGAGAAAGAAGGAAGCACGGACAGATTAAAATGTGACGTAACAATTATCTCTCCCTCCCTTGTCTTTCTCTTTGTTTTTTCTCGCTCTCTCTCTTGCTCTCTTTCTTTCCTTCTCTCTTTCTCTCTCTTTTTACCTCCTTATTGTCTCTCTCTTTTTCCCTGTTCTCTCTCTCTCTTTCTCTCTCTCCTCCCTCACTCTTTCTGTCTTTCTCTCTGTTGTCTCTCTCCCCTCTCTCTCTCTCTCTCTCTCTCTCTCTCTCTCTCTCTCTCTCCTCTCTCTCTCTCTATTTCTCTGTTTTCTCCCCTTTTGTCTTGCTGTCTTTCTCTCTGTCTGTCTCTCTCTCTCCCACTCCCCCCCCCTTTTCTCTCTCTCTCTCTGTTCTCTGTATTTTCTCTCTCGCGCTCTCTCTCTATCTCTCTTTGTCTCTCTGTCTCTGTCTATCTCTCGGTTCTCTCACTCTCTTTCTCTTTCTACCCTCTCTCTTTGTCTTTTTCTTTCTCTCTCTCTCTGTTTCTCTATGTTCTCTCCCTCTTTGTCTTGCTTGCTTTCTCTCTCTCTCTCTCTCTCTCTCTCTCTCTCTCTCTCTCTCTCTCTCTCTCTCTCTCTCTCTCTCTCTCTGGGCCTCTTTAATATTAATTATAGTGTGATATCTGAGAGAGGGAGACAGGGGAGTGAGTTCTGTGTTCTCTCCAGAGTGTTTGTGAGAGTGTCCTCTCTGGCGAGAGTGATCAGATTAGATGATAATGAAGCTCTCAGCTCCACCGCAGCTCCGCTCTGAACTCGCTTGAACTGGACGACCTCACAGCCCTCACGGCTCTAACTATTCACAGCTTTTACACCTGTTTTTTTGGGTTTTTTTTGGTTACACAATGTACACCCCTAATACATTTAATTCCCAGTCAAATCAGCCTTCTTCAGAGTGTGCTGTAGATGGATCTATTTAGAACCTGTTAGAAAAGCGTTCTATATAGCACCAAATATATACCTCTGTACTCTTTATGTACCTCTAAACTCTCAATTTGGTGTTTCTGTTTTCTCTTCTTAGCTAACGGAGCTCAACACCTTCTTCCTGAAGCACATATTTGTTTTCCCAGCATGCCACGCTCTCAGCTGGTGCCGCATTCTCTTCATCGGCATCATCACTGCGCCCACCGTGAGGTCAGCAACCCCACACAAACACCCGCAGGTCCCACTACACTTTATACTGCTGTTACTGCAAATCGAGTTTCTCAGAGGGCCATTAATATTCAGACGTCTGGAACGTCTTCCAGGTTTATTAATACTTAAACCCTTACAGGATAAGTAATTAATATATATATATATATATATATATATATATATAATAATGTGTGTGTGTGTGTGTGTATATATTTATGAAAGTATGCGCAGAAATACAGACAATATATAAAAGCATATATATATCGCTGCTGTCTGAACAAAACCTCGTATATCCAATATGGTAACTTACAGAAGAAAGAAAAAAAATACTTTACTTTTAATGTAAGTCATTGGAACCAGAGGTCTTTTCAAGTAGTTTTGGGCTTTTTCTTTTGGTCCATTCATCATAAAAATTATGCATAATGTAAAGGGCAACAGGCATTTTAAACTATGCCAAAAACTAAAAAACAACCAAAATAGAGTTTTGTTCCGACAGCGCATATATATATATATATATATATATATATATACACACACACGCATATATATGACATTTTAAGTCAAAGACGAACAAAATATCTAAATTCAGTTTGAGACTTCACGGTTCCGCACTAGTGCAGTCATGCGCCTTTAATAGCCTCTTATATCAGCTGAGTATTCACAGTGAATAAATTATCTGCTGTGCTTTCTCTCTATTATACTTCATACCTCAGAGCTCTGCTGTAGACGACTGCTGCTACGTCCAGCCGTCAGAAATGCTAAAAATGACGTGAAATTATGTTTAGATGAGAGTATTTTAAACATCATTTATTTTGCTTTTAAACAAAGTAAAAGGAAACTGTTTGCTTGAATTGGCAATTGAAGCCTAGTTACAGTATACAATATGGCCAAAAGTATGTAGACACCTGACCTTCATGCCTATATGAGCTTATTGGAGGTCTCTTTCCAAAACCATGGGCACTAATATGCTAGTGGAGCGTGTCTGTTGGAGTGTGTGCCCACTCAGTCAAAAGAGCATTTGTGAGTTCAGGCACTGATGTTGGACGAGAGGGCCTGGCTCACGATCAATGTTCCAGTTCATCCCAAAGGTGTTCAGTGGGGTTGAGGTCAGGGCTCTGTGGGGGCCACTGGAGTTCATCCACACCAAACTCATCAAACCATGTCTTTATGGAGCTGCTTTGTGCACAGGGGCTCAGTCATGATGGAACAGGAAAGGGTCTTCTCCAAACTGCCGCCACAAAGCTGGAAGCAGATAACTGTGTAAAATGTCTTTGTGCTGTAGCATCAACATCACCCTTCACTGGAACTGAGGGATCCAAACCCTGAAAAACAGCCCAGCCCATCATCCCTCCTCCACCAAACTCTACTGTTGGCACTGTGCACTATGGTAGGTAGGGTTCTCCTGACCTCCACCAAACCCAGATCCATCCGTCAGACTGACTGATTGAGAAGCTGATTCATCACTCAGAGAACACGTTTCCACTGCTCCAGAGTCCAGCTCCGGCGTGTTTTACACCCCTCCAGCCGGCACTTGGCATTGCACATAGAGATCTTAGGCAGATGCTCAGTCATGGAGACCCATTTCATGAAGCTCCCGATGCACCGTTATTGTGCTGATGTTTCTTCCAGAGGCAGTCTGGAGCTCTGTAGTGAGTGATGAAACAGAGGATAGCGATTTTTACGTGCTACGTACTTCAGCACTTGGTGGTCTCGCTCTGTGAGTTTGGTGGTCTACCGCTTCGTGGCTGAGCTGTTGTTGCTCTGAGACACTTCCATTTCACAATAATAGCCCTGACAACTGACCTGGGCAGAAATTTCAGTGGCAGTGTCCTGACGGTGCCACTTTTAAAGTCCACATACTTTTGGTCATATAGTACACACTCTGCACTCTTAGTAATGGTTCTTCAGAGGTTCTTTAGAAAGGGCAAAAACAGTTGTTTATGGTTCTTCAAAGAACGCTTGTAAAATGGCACCAAAAAGGGTTTAACTGTTGACTCAGAGAACCCTTTTTCAGTTCTATATAGAACCCATTTTTGCTAAAAGTGTAGCGATTTATAGTGAAGTAGTGAATTATTTAGTAGCACTTGATTATTAGGACATACTATATTAAAGATTATATGAAAAAATGATCAGCACGTTGAAGCGGCTAATTTTGTCTGTATAGTGTCTACATTTAAAATTCTAAATTGTATAAAATCATATATAGGTCTATCAAATAAATAAAATAAATCATATAATATTTAATTACAGATTCTCTTTTTTTGTTTGTATAACTACCGTCAGTTTCATTCTAATGTTCCAGAATTTTTCCTCTTAATAATATTTTTTTCCACATGAAATATTCTCACTCTTATTTCTAGTCAGTGACTGTTTACTTTTTCAGTGAAGTTATGAATGTGTAATTTTGAGGAACACAGGTTTGGTTCCTGACTTCTCGCTGCGCTCCAGCATCACATGGATTTGTTAAATTCCACCACTTGACTTAATTTAATAATAGTTGACTAGATAAACCAGGTGTTGGATGGTACTTGTAAATACTGGACTTCCTCCAGGAGATATTTGGACATGGTTAAGATGACCCTTTCACTCACAGAACAGTCAGAGCGGATTGTTTATTTGTTTATTTGTATTTATTTGAATGTGAGTGTTTAACAGATAAACACTCGCCACCCCAATGAATGCGTTTATATATAATTTTCTCATGCTGTACATGAATGTTTAATGGAGTAGAATGTTATAGTGGAGAAAATGTCATCAATACTGTTAAAAGGAAATTCCACCAAGTCGTTCAGAGCGGTTTGGTGTGAAACGCTCTGTTCTAGAGGAACTTACCCGAGTCAGAACTGTTCACAGTGGTGGTGATAGGAACCAGACGTCCACCTCTAAAAGCTCCCTCACAGAAAGTTACAACATGAAACGGTTATGAATTCACTGCCTGATGACTGAGACACTGTTTTATGAGAAGGTTTTGGCCTAAAAAGGTAAATAGTAAATATGTAAAATAGTAAATGAAATGTCTATATCTGTGTTGTAGTCATGGTGACCCCTGGTTCCTATCACCACCACTGTAAAGACATCTGAACCATTTCACACCAAACCACTCTGAATCACTCTGTTTACATCTCACACACTGAGTTATGCAGAAATTTAAAAACATTGGTGGAATTCCCCTTTGAGACTGAAAATCAGTATTAATGTGTTAAATGATTCAATAATAATATAATAAATTTCATTTTAAATTCTCTCCTACAGGCAATATTATGCATATCTAACAGACACGCAGTGCAAACGGGTCGGGACGCAGTGCTGGGTGTTTGGGTGAGTTTCAGTCACACATACGAGCTGTGCATGTGTAACGCAGACTGTCAGAGCTCAGCCTTCAGTTGTATGTTTAAAGCACTTTATATTCACACATAGATACACAATATCATAAAGTGTTACTTTAGATCATATTTAACAAAACCTTTATCTCCATTTTTGTAGTTTTTTTCATTTTGTTTATATCATTTGAAAATGTCACTTGTTGTTTGGACTTTGTTCAAATTTAATTACTAACAAAGCAACAGAAATGGTCCAAAATTACTTAAAATAAAATAAAATAAAATCTTAATACATTAACTTACACTGACTGGCCAGTGACCGCTGGAATAACTGACACTGTTTCTCCTGTGGAGATCAGTGGTTTGGTTTCCAGAGCGACGATGTCCATGATATCAGTAGAGCGAGATCAAATGACCAAGTGTGACACGAACATGCAGGTTCTTAGAAACTACGGCCCAAAACTCGCCTCCTGAAGTCATTTTATTGCCATCTGGCTGTGTTTTATCACTATCATTGAGGAGATTGATATGTATATATATATATATATATATATATATATCACCGCTGTTGGACCAAAACCATCTCCATTTTTGTTTTTCATTTTTTGACATAATTTGAAAATACCTACTGTCCTTTACATTGTGTGTAAATTTCAACATGAATTGGCCAAAAGAAACGACTCAAAATGACTTGGAAAAAATTCTGGTTCCATTGACTTAAAATTTAAAAGTGTGTTTTTTCTTTCTCCTGTAAAGTTACTTACTTATATATATATATATATATATATATATATATATATATATATATATATATATATATATATATATATATATATATATATATACACACTACAGTATTAATTAAACAGAACTAAAATTACAGACTGTTATGTTACTGTCGATTGTTTTTTGGGTTCCTGTAAATCTTTAAGGCCTCCTCTGAAGGTTCCCCGCTTCTCATTGTGCAGTGTTTGTTGTGTTTCTTCTCCACTACAGACCTGTGTGTTTCCACATTATTTAACCTTTTTGTTTTTTCCCTTTCTTTGGCTACTCACAGTTAACAGAAGGGAGTGTGTGTGTGTGTGTGTGTGTGTGTGTGTGTGTGTGTGTGTGTGTGTGAGTGAGTGTGAGAGTGAGAACGTACCAGTTAACCCCATGGCATGTGGTTGGGTAGGTGTGGAGTGTAGATGTCAGCGTTTGTAGCTGCTGTCATTAACTGGTGGAGAGTGTTTAGTGTTTCTGTGCTGTTGGCCAAGCTTTTAAACCACAGACCCCCACCCACCCACCCCACATTCACTTCTTTAACGCACTAATACTCTAATACACACTCTCCCCCGCTCTGCAGCCCCCGTAGCGTCTGCTTCTCGAGTCTTGGTGCTTTAGTGATGGTGGAAACAGCAGCAGATCAAACAGAGAATGTTTCTCTCGCTTTTAGAGCTTTTAGAGCTTTTAAACAGACCATCAGATTCTGACTGACGCCTGAAAATACGCTGAATGACGCTTTGAGGACTGTAGATTCACCAGGCCGTTACGTTTCTCTGTCCTTATCTTATTCATTAAAGGGGAATTCCACCAGTCTTTCTAAATTTCTCTATAATTTCATGTGTGAGATGTAATCAGAGAGATTCAGAGTGGTTTGGTGTGAAATGGTTCAGATCTCTTTACAGTGGTGGTGATAGGAACCAGGGGTCGCCATGACTACAACACAAATATAGACATTTTATTTACTATCCAGAACCACCAGTGAACCTACACGAGTCTTCTGAGTTTATATGGAACGTTGATGATGGTAAATAGTGGAAAATCTGAAAAAAAAAATTCTTTTGGGACTATTTTGCCTCACAGCGCCCTGCATGTCTCCCTCCACCATGAATGTGTTTTTAAAAACACGTTTTAGACCGAAATGGATGAAAATTGGTGAAATTCCCCCTTTAAGTTTATCTTAGAATCATACACTTATATTATTTAATAAACTAGTAGTTTATTAATTACATTTATTATTTTTAATAATAATAATAATAATAATAAATAATAAACTTATTTATTAACTAATAGTTTCTTAAGTAAATGGTTTTGTAATAAACATATTATATTATTTAAAAGACTAATAGTTTTTTAATTAAATATGTTTTATTTTAAACTTATATAATTTTTTCATCGTTTACTTTACTTAATATTTAATTTAATATTTAGGTAATCATTTGTTAATTATGTTTGAATGATACATGTATATAATAAATGAAAGTATTATTTAAAAATATCATATGTGAATACAAAATAATAGCAGTATAATATATAATAAATATTAAATATATAATAAATATATGTGTATAACATAATAATACAATAAATTAATTGTATATTATTGTATCAACTAATATTATTTAATTAATTTAACTAATAGTTTATTGAGTAAATTATTTTGTAATAATAAACTTATATTATTAAATAGACATGTGTTTTTAATTATCAATATTTGTACTTTGTAATTTGTTTAATATTTGTAAACCAATGTTATGACACCAAATTACTTAATTTATTGATTAATCTGTCTGTTAATCTTGATTAATCTGTTGCAATATTCATCTCTCTGTTTTATTCGTCCCTCTTTCAGGGCCATCGCTTTTCTCGAGGCGTTAGCTTGCATCAAGTTTGGTCAGGATCTTTTCTCCAAGACGCAGATCCTCTACGTGATCCTGTGGCTCCTGTGTGTGGTAAGACTTCCATTATTGATTATTATAAAATAGTTTATAATATTCGGCAGGTTTTTCTACACTGTTTAAATGTAATTATATATTAATTATATTAGTTTCATACTGAATTACATTTATATCCTCTTACATTCTGCATGAGCTGGTTTGAATCTGCACTTCTGTATTTGTATCGACATCAAAAACGTTTGCTCTGAGGTTTTTCTCTCTCCGCAAAACAAGACTGTACAACAACGACTTATGATCAAATTCAAATCATAGTAAAATATCTCCTCTTCTAATTACTAATGTGGTGTAGATTGAAGGTTTAGAATCTGCACTTTCCCCTCAGTTTATTCACTTGTTTTAATAAATTATTAACCAGAAATAATTCATATAAAAATTACAGCATGCTTTTTTTATCAATAATGACTCTTAGGGCTGTAAAAAGTGCTCAGATTCTCCTTCAAATTTTCTCTGGAACACAAAAGTCTAATTCCAGGTTGTGAATGTGCCGCTTATCGTTTTGTTCTGTTGATTCTGTGATTCGCTGATCGTGCCGTGTCTGTCTTCACTCGTCCAGGCCTTCATTACGTTCCTCTGCCTGTACGGGATGGTGTGGTACGCTGAGACCTACGGACCCAGAGAGAAGGTCAGAAACAAATACAGTCAGCTGCCAAAACAAACACAGTGCGCCAAAACATGCCAAACTGTCTAAATGTGGGAACTGATACAGAGTACGCAGAGAACCAGGAGAGCCTTTTTTGTTAGTTGGTTTGGTTAAATAAATAAATATTGCAGATGTTGAGTACAAATAATAGATGGGGCTTTTATGAAATGTATGTTTGCATGATTTACAATTATATTGAAAAATTTACAGAGTAAATTTCTGCAAATGGAATAAAACCAGTAACAATACCAACCAAGCCTTTTTTAAAATTTTTATATTAGAAAATAGGCTTGGACTTTTATTAATGGCTAAAAAATGAGCACATACATGATTAAATAACGCTCCAAATGTGATGCAGTTGAATCACCACCCTTAAAAATAAATGCATCACACTGTATTTTTTTTTATGATGGCATGAGACAAACACACTGTAGCTGCTGAGTGGTTTCACCCATTTGTAGTTGTGAAGGTCATGTTAATGTTTCCCTCTTCCGTAGAGTCTTTCGGAGTGCGAGGACAGCATTTACGCCGAGAGCGGAGACAACGAGTGTGTGAAAGGTATAAAAAAAACCCTGTGCGTGAGAAAATCTTTTGAAACGTCTTCAAGTCTGTGTAGACTGAGCGGAACACGTTTGCTGTAGATCTGATCTGCTAGAGAGCGACCTCTAGTGGTGAAATAAAAGAAAACATGTTCATTCTGCGCTCGCTGGCCACTTTATTAGAAACGCCTGCGTTATAGCTCCACTATGTAGGTGTACAGTTACGGACTGTTCATCTGTTGCTGCACAATTCATCAGCCCTCCCATTAATTGCTGACTGCAATGCTGCTGCTGACCAGATTGAAAGTGGTCAGCCACCCAAAATATCCAGCCAAGAGCAGCTCTGGGGTCAGTTATTGACTACTGACTTCCACTCACTGGCCACTTTGTTAGAAACACCCACCTTGTACTTCAACTACCTGGCCACTTTATTAGAAACACCTACCTTGTGCTTCCACTACCTGGCCACTTTATTAGAAACACCTACCTTGTACTTCCACTCACTGGCCACTTAATTAGAAACACCTACCTTGTGCTTCCACTACCTGGCCACTTTATTAGAAACACCTACCTTGTACTTCTACTCACTGGCCACTTTATTAGAAACACCTGTCTTGTGCTTCTTCTCACTGGTCACTTTATTAGAAACACCTACCTTGTGCTTCCACTACCTGGCCACTTTATTAGAAACACCTACCTTGTGCTTCCACTAACTGGTCACTTTATTAGAAACACCTACCTTGTACTTCTACTCACTGGCCACTTTATTAGAAACACCTACCTTGTGCTTCCACTAACTGGTCACTTTATTAGAAACACCTACCTTGTACTTCCACTACCTGGCCACTTTATTAGAAACACCTACCTTGTGCTTCCACTACCTGGCCAATATTTTAGAAGCACCTACTTTGTGCTTCCACTCACTGGCCACTTTATTAGAAACACGTACCTTGTGCTTCAACTAAGTGGCCACTTTATTAGAAACGCCTACATTGTGCTTCCACTATATTTACAACAGATGTAGCAGTCATTACACAAACCTGAAATGTTTTGATTGTCACTGATTGTGATTGTGTGTTTTTGTGTGGACGCAGGAGACTTTGAGACAGACTCCACGGCTTCCGCCACCAGGAGGAGAGGGAGAAGCTCCGGAAAAAGCAACTCCGTCAACGGAGTGGAAAAATAAAACAGGACCATTCCGCAGACGCTGATGCAGAACTGATACACCGTAGGAGAAAGAGAAGAAGAGGAGCAGGAGAGCGTTTGACCCTTCCAGATGATGGAGGGAATACATCAGGACGGGGCGCGTCTCTTTCGTCTGAGGTTTTTTATTAGGAGCATTTCAGTAGCGTTTGTGGCTGGCACTGCCACCGGGCGGCGCTGAAGGTTTGATGATGATGATGATGTGGTGAGCAGCTTTCAGAGTGCACACTGAATTAAGCCACATTAATCTCCCGTATTGCAGTATTTGTTATAGTGTTTTCTGTGTTGAATGACTGACTGTTTTGTGTTTTATGACCACGCAACTAAGGTTTTGTCCATTTTGTCCACTTCAGCTATTTGTATATCACATTTCTTCAATTCATTCGCTCGTGACGTTAACTGGAAGCAAAGCATTTGAGTGGGCGCACATTCATGTTACATCACATCTTTAAGGAATAGTTCAGTGAAAAATCAGATTTACACAGTTTTCCCTTCTTACTTCAGATTTTGTTGCTGTGTTTTGGTTCTTGTTTAGTTTTAGCACTGGAGCTGTGAGGATAACGTAGCTAACATGCTATTTGCATACCGAAATAATCACTCGCTGCCCTTAAACCATGTGGAGTTGTTTAATGATCTCTAATAGACTTAATTCTGTGATTTCTGACACTGCATGACTCACTATTGTCTATAAACATGGACTAAACTGCACTAGCATGGCTGAACAGTAGGAGCACCCTGAGTTTTGTCCATAAAACATAAAAATTTTGGTCTGAGCCCGAGCCACAGCATTCCGAACCGGAATTGTGGCCAACAAATTTCTGTAAGAACCTGACACGATCCAGGTCATGAAGTTTTTAGTCCGAAACTGACCCGAACAGTGGACCCATCGACCACATCATCAAGTTTTAGCTGATGAAAGCCCAACAGGTTCTGTAAGAACCCGACCCAACCTAAAACACGTCATCTAGTTTTTATGACAAGACTGACCCAAGCCCAATAAAATTCTGTAAGAACCCAGGCCAGCCCGGACCAAGTCATCAAGTTTTCAGTTCAAAACTGACCGAAGCCCAACAAAACCAAACCACATCAAGTTTTTAGTCTGAAACTGACCCGAGCCGAACAGAATTCTGTGAGAACCCAACCTAACCCGAACCATGTCATCAAGTTTTAGTCCAAAACTGACCTGAGCCCAGCACGATTCTGTAAGAACCTGAGCCAAGTCGAACCATGTGAAGTTTTTAGTCTGAAACTGACCCGAGCCCAACAAGATTCTGTAACAATCAGGCCCAGCCCGAACCGCATCATCAAGTTTTTAGTCCGAAAATGACCCAAACCCAACAAGACTCTGTAAGAACCCAGGCCAACCCGAACTACGTCAAGTTTTTAGTCCGAAACTGACCCAAGCCCAACAGAATTCTGTTAGAACCCGACCCAACCTGAACCATTTCATTAAGTTTTTAGTCCGAAACTCAAACAAACCCAACAAGATTCTGTAAGAACCCGAGCCAACCCGAACCATGTCATCAAGTTTTTAGTCCGAAACTGACCCGAGCCCAACACGATTCTATAAGAACCTGAGCCAAGTTGATCCATGTGAAGTTTTTTAGTCTGAAACTGACCCGAGCCCAACAAGATTCTGTAACAATCAGGCCCAACCCAAACCACATTATCTAGTTTTTATTCCAAAACTGACCCAAGCCCAGCAGAATTCTGTAAGAACCCAGGCCAACCCGAACCACGTCATCTAGTTTTAAGTCCGAAACTGACCTGAGCCCAAAAAAATTCTGTACGAACCCAACCCAACCCGAATCGCATCAAAGTTTTTAGTCCGAAACTGACCTGAGCCCAACAAAATTCTGTAATGAACCCGACCCAACCCAAACCACGTCGTCTAGTTTTTAGTCCGAGACTGACCTGGGTCCAAAAAATTCTGACCCAAATCAGCGCGTCACCTTGAGTGCTGAATAAAACCTAATATTTCTCGTGATAAAACCAGTTACATTGGCCTGTAGTGACCATAAGACGTCATTAAATCATACATTAATTTAATTAAATAGTCATTTACAGTAATATTTTACTCAGTTGTCCAAATAGAGATGACCTTCCGCTTTAACAAGTTTGTTCATCAATCTGTGCTTTTCAAACATCTCAAACATGTTTTAGTCCTGATAAACTTCAGTTTGCACTATGCTAACTGCTAACAACATAGCTTCCATTACTTGTTAGCTACATTAGCCTCGTAGCTCCTGTACAAAAACAAGGAATTGAACTGCCGAAATCAAAATGTCTCGCGTGGTCGACTACAGTTGGGGAAAGAGTTGAACTGTGTAGATTAGACCACTTTAATAAAGAATCCTTTGCCCAAGACGATGCTAATAATGTTAGCAGTGAATTGGAAACACAGCTGGTTAGCCTGACCTGGCGTGCGCAGCATTAACTGCCTTCTATCGTCTTTCGCTCATTCGTTTTTATCATAACTCTGTTTAGCTGAGGTGTTTAATGTGTAATGTAGGGAAACACTGCTGAACCTACTTCGTTGGCCAGTATGAGTGTCCGCGTAGCTAATGTTACAGGTCAAACGCACAAAGTGATTTAAAAGCTGCTTTGGTAGTAATTCAGGATGAATGTGGTGTCAGAAGCACACGGTTTAAGCACTTTCTGTTAGGGCCAGTTAGTTTGTACTGGAAGCTGCCAGTCCATTACGTGTCTTCACTGTGTTTGTGATCATGGTCACTAGTTTTAGCTGTAATCCGGACGTCTTAGGCCGCTTAATGTCAACAGAATGGACATTTGCGATCTTCACAAAGCAGGATTTCTCAGTTAGCTTGACAGCTCGACCCCAAAGTCAGGTGAAAAGGCCAGGCATGTTCCCACTTTGAACCTAAAGGGGAATTTCACAGATTTTTGAAAATTTCTGCGTAATGATGTGAACAGAGTGATTCAGAGTGGTTTGGTGTGAAATGGTTCAGATGTCTTTACAGTGGTGGTGATAGGAACCAGGGGTTGCCGTGACTACAACACAAATATAGACATTTTATTTACTATCCAAAACCACCAGTGAACCTACACGAGTCTTCTGAGTTTATATGTGGTAAAATAGTCATAAATCTGAAAAAAATATGTTTTCATTTGGGACTATTTTGCCTCACAATGCAAAATCGCACTGCATGTATCCCTCCACAATGAATGGATTATGATACATTTTAGGGCAAAATCTTCTCAAAACTATCGTGACATGATGTCTCAGGCATCAAGCAGTGATGAAAAATAAGGCAGTGAAAGAAAAATACTTTTTCTTTAGGGGCTATTTTGCAATTTTGCAATATGTTTTAGACCGAAATGGATGAAAATTGGTAAAATTTCCCTGTGACAATTATACCCTTACATTACATACCCTTATGTAGTTTATTAATTAAGTGTATTGTACTATAATAAATAATATAGTGATCTGTATGTGCCCCTCTGCCATGAATGGCTTTTAAAAATACTATGTTTTTGGTCAAAACCTAGTTAAACAATGTCTCCGTCATTACCATTTCATTTAACTTTCTGTGAGGGAGCTTTTAGAGGTGGATGTCTGGCTCCTATCACCAGCACTGTGAACCATTCTGACTCAGAAATATGGAGGATTTCACATCAAACCACTCTGAATAACCATTTTATTATGCAGAAATTTTGAAAAATTCCTCTGTAAAGGAGTTCCCCAGCCTTTTTACAACCTTCTCTAAAAACACGCTGTTAATAGATGCTGAAGCAACTGCCCATTAACTTCTATTATCAGTGAGTGAGTCGGAGGCTTTTCTGTTCTTTTCTAAGTGCAGGGAATTATTAATCATGTTGAAATTATTAATCATGTTGAAATTATTAATCATGGTAATCGGCTGTACTCTGCAGCTGCAGCAGGTGGAGATTATATTGAAAATTGCTGGAGTATTTCTTTCAGTCACTGAGAGATCCTGCTTTGTGACATAGGCTACGTTCACATCACAAGCCTCGTTGCTCAAATCAGATTTTTTGCTCAAATCCGATCTCTCTGACACGATGGTTCACACTCGTTTAGGTAAGTGACTCAAATCTGTCATTAATGTGACGAACCGGCGTCCTGAAATGACCCTCATGAGCTCATCCTACTCAGTAACGTCACGTGAATGAATCACGTTCATCATCAGCACAAACTAACGAGCTTCGCTGAGAAGATAATTAACTCTGATCAGCTCTCAGCTTCATTATTAGAGCGAGACGAAGGAGAAAATGGTGAGATGAGCTGCTTTTCCACCGTTTACAGGCTTTAGCGTCTGTTCGGCGCTGCTGCCATGGTAACGCCGAATGATGGCGCAGCGCAGTGGAAAAACACATGAATTCTGATCTGAGTGTCACATTAAGGTCACATGGCCACGAATCGGATACAGATCCGATCTAGGACCACATATGAAAGTGACTCAGGTCGGATAGGAAAAGATCAGATTTGTGTCCACACAGCTCTGAAAACATCAGATCTGAGTCACATTAGGGCAAAAATCGGATTTGTGTCACTTCAGCCTGGTAATGTGAACGTAGCCATATACAGCCCTGAAGCCCCTGGAATATCTGCGCTTTTGTTCATCAGTGAAGCGAAACCTTTTGAATGTGCCTGTATGAGTTGGTGCACTAATGAGTAACACTTGCTAACTTTCCGTTATATCACTGTATCACTGTTCTTTACGTGATGAAGCCTCGCCGTTGTGTCCGTGTGATTTCAGGAATTTCTCAGTAAGCTGGAAAACTTAAGCCCAAAGTTAGGACTGTCCAGTAGGACCATAACTGACCTCTCCTTCCAATGGACTTTGACTTTGGGCTTAAAATGGTAGTTTGGCCAAAATTTGAATGTAAAACTTTCTCCTTAGATCAAATCTAATGTTAAGTTTGCCTCTTTAGTTTTGCATTTTGACTAAAAGAGGAAAATTGTAAATTAGATTTATGACAGCCAAGCTACCAAATTAAAGGGCAATTCCACCAACTGTTCAAAATTTCAAAATGCGTAGTTCAGTATTTGAGATGTAAAAAAAATGTTGTTAGTTTGGAGCTGGAGATATGAGGCTAACTTTGCTAAGCAAACACTAGAAGTCAATAGTCACCCAAAACTTGTCTCTTAATACATCCCCAAGCAGTTAATAACAAACTCATTGAGTGGTTTGGTGTGAAATGTTTGATTGTAGAGACTGAGATGTCTTTACAGTGGTGGTGATAGGAACCAGGGGTCGCCATGACTACAACACAAATATAGACATTTTATTTACCATCCAAAACCACCAGTGAACCTACATGAGTCTTCTGAGCTTATATGGAATGTTGATGATGGGAAAATAGACATAAATCTGAAAAAAATACGTTTTTTAAGGGGCTATTTTGCTGCACGTATCTCTCCACTAGGAATGAGTTAAAAAATTATAAGCCAAAAAAATAAATCTGCTCAAAAATGGTGTTCGTAACCATTTCGTCTGGTTCCTATCACCACCACTGTGAACTATCCTGACTCGGCAAGTTTCTCTAGAACAGAGCATTTTACACCAAACCGCTCTGAATGCCTTTGTTTACATGTTAATCATTTAATTATGCAGAAAGTTTAAAACATTGGTGGAATTCCCCTTTTAAGTTACCTGGCTAACTCAGAAATGGCCCACAGAAGATGTTCCTGTTTTCATGACAGTCCTGCCGTTCCCTCAGTGTGGTCTGAGCCCCCCACGCTTCAAACTGCTCAACTACAGCTCCACATTCATTTGCCAAAATCTCCTGTTAACATTATACCTTGTTTGTTTTTGTTTATCTGCTGTGAAAAATATAAAATGCCTTCTTTTTCCACGCGTGTCTGCTGTAGCACAACAGACATTAGCAGTAAAGCAGCCACCAGAGCGCGTTTGCCTTTAACCTGTCTGGGTTTGCAGTGGTTATTAACAGGACGGCTGCTTTAATCTGACAGTGTGAGACCTTTGTGAGTATTCGAGAGCAAAAACGCATGTTTTAACATCTACAACCACCTATAACTGTTTTAAGCTTCATCTACATATCCCACAGGTCTACACAGTCCCACCTGTTTGAGTCTGTTTTTAAATCTGGGCTGGTTTGGTTTAGTACAGCTGACACTAGCCAATATGCAGTATATCAGATTGGACCATAGCATGAACTAGAAAGCAATATATACACGTTTCATACACAGAGAGAGAGAATACACATTTCAGTTTTACAACTTTTCACTGTTTATAAAGTATTTCCACAGAGTAATGTGTGTTATGGTGTAGTTATTATATGTAATTATTTGAGCTGTCACTGCATTTCAGATTAAATTTCTTCTTTCTGTGACGGTTTTTTTGTGGATCTCTCATTTTTTACCACTTTTTTATTTTTAGGACTTCTTTTTTTATTATTATTATTCTGTATTCTATGGCAACCCTTGTAATGTTAATAATGGCTGGCCACTTTATTAGAAACACCTATCATGTGTTTTCAGTCACTGGTCACTTTATTAGAAACACCCACCTTGTACTTCCACTAACTGGCCACTTTATTTGAAACACCTACCTTGTACTTCTACTCACTGGCCACTTTATTAGAAACACCAACCTTGTGCTTCCACTAACTGGCCACTTTATTAGAAACACCTATCATGTGTTTTCAGTCACTGGTCACTTTATTAGAAACACCTGCCTTGTGCTTCCGCTAAGTGGCCACTTTATTAGAAACACCTACCTTGTGCTTCCACTAACTGGCCACTTTATTAGAAACACCAACCTTGTGCTTCCACAGTTATTCACTACTGAGGAAAGACTGGAAAATGGCTCAGATTCTGTACATCAAGAGATGAGCTACAGTCTTTAACTGAACACCAGCAAGGTGGAGCTACAAGCGAGGGGATTCTGAAAAAGTAGCCAGGAGGTTTATTTACTGTTTCTTTAACCGAACAGTGAGTCTGAACAAAGATATAACAGCATATTGATGCTTGTGTCAGACCACGTTTGACAAATAACAAACACGTTTCATGCTGTTATTTAGTGTCCGTCTATAAATGCATGATGTCTGATCTGCAGGGACCGGATGGAGCAGCTGTATGAAGCTGCTGATAGGAAAACACGTCTGGTATGAATGTCATTTTATGGACACCTTGAATGACCGCTGAATTGTGGGCTGTTTTGACGGACAGTGGCACCCAAGCAAGTGTCCAGTGTCTGCGTCGGACAAAAATAAACCTGCTCCGCTCATAAAGGGGTCACATTTCAGGCTAAATCAGTCTCAGACGCCCTCTAAGAAAAAACCTTCACTGGCAGATCAAAATGGATGTTGGGTGAACTGAACTGCATCAGAATAAAATGTCTATGATAATCATTATGAAATTATGTCTGTCTTCTCCCAGTTGATATTTAGGGCCTAAATATTAATATTAATTAAAAATAGTTCATTATTAACAGTTTATAATAGTTTTTATAATTGTAATTCATAATTAAATCCCAAAAATACTTTTTGAAGAAGAAAAATTATACAACGTTCACAGTGATAAAATTCAGCCTTTAAATTGCTGCTGCTGTTTTTTGCTGTTAGAAACACCTAAGTTGTACTTCTGCTCACTGGCCACTTTATTAGAAAGCACCTACCTTGTACTTCCACTCACTGGCCACTTTATTAGAAACACCTACCTTGTACTTCCACTAACTGGCCACTTAATTAGAAACATCTACCTTGTACTTCCACTAACTGGCCACTTTATTAGAAACACCTACCTTGTACTTCCACTAACTGGCCACTTTAATAGAAACACCTGCCTTGTGTTTCCGCTAAAATCATCCTTTAAATAGCTGCTGCTGTTTTTTGCTATGCAACATACATTCAGTCTGTCTTTTTAGAACAGCGAGTCATACAGAGTCAGAAACTTAATATCTTAATATGTCCATTAACATCTCCTACTATCACATATGCAGTAATATGCACTTAATTCCAAACACATTTTACAGTCACTGGTGTTGTATGAATATGGTGTAACTCCAGTGACGGTGACTCCAGTGACATTCTGGTTCAAACTGAGGATTTTGTAAATTGGCTGACTCGTTGTCTGATCAGGTGACCTTGTGCAACTGTTTAAAATCAGTAATAAAAATGATATTTTGGAATTATTTAGACAAAATTTTAATTACCCAGCCCATTAAAGCACAAAACACCAGTGACACATAGAAGTTCTGAGCTGCCTGATAAACAAAATTATTACTAAATGAAATATAGTGAGCGAGTGTGACTCGCCTTCTCAGGCCTTGAGACGCTTCCTCTCTGATGAGCCTCGACCCAAAGAGGCAGTTTAATAGAGCTGAAAATACTGTGGTAAAAGAGTCCTGATAACACCAGGGACCAAAATCTCTGTGAGAAATTAATTTTTTAAAATAAAACACATATTTTAAATGTAGTAAAACATTAATGATATAAAAAGTAAACATGAATCTGTTTTATACAAATTCCTAAATTAAACCTCTTAAAAATATTGTTTTATATTAAAAATGGTTTGAAAATTGCTTTTGTGATGAGCTGTTTTACAGATGCAGAGCGACTATGAAACAGGATAATAAAAGAAACCTCAGAGAATCATAAGGGAAGAGTTTTACTTAATCTTCAGCTGTGTAAATGTACATACTGACTTTTGGAGCTGTGTCTCATATTTTAAGCATCTTTTTAAGCCCTGCAACCTTTGTGACATGGTTTCCCACTACAAATGGAGAATGACCCACATAATCAAGTCTGTTATGGATTACTGAGCAATTTAGAAGGAGAAAACTGCAAAAATTAAATTTTTCAATAATAAGTTATTCCTTTAAAGGGCCCGTATCCTACATATTTCTTTTCCATGTACATTTTATGTACCAAAACCAGTCATAATTCATTTCTACATGGCCATTTTCCAACCTTTCATCATCCCTTAGAATCAAACAGGCTGTTTTTGTTACTCTTTAGGACTGATACATGTAAATGAGCTCTGTTCTGATTGGCTGGCCTCATGCAAAAACTTATCCAGGCTGAAACACTTCTTATAACTTCAGTGTGAGTGGGCGGGGCTGAACTGCTGTGGATGGAATAGGTGGACATATCATTTATGTAAAGGGACTTTTCTGTGACATCACAAAAACACTAAACAAATTTAGCTTGTTTTGAATTCAGTCTCCATATATAGACTGTGGGGAGGTAAACAGTACAATTTGAAACTTTAACAGTGTTTACATACTACATCAAACATCTTCATTTAAAAAAAGTGATGGAAATGTATTTTTCCAAGATATGGGCCCTTTAAACTGTTTTCAAAATTTCTGCATAACTCAGTATGTGAGATGTTCATTCAGAGTGGTTTGGTGTGAAATGGTTCAGATGCCTTTACAGTGGGGGTGATAGGAACCAGGGGTCACCATGACTACAACACAAATATAGACATTTTATTTACTATCCAAAACCACCAGTGAACCTACACGAGTCTTCTGGGTTTATATGGAATGTTGATGATGGAAAATAGTGATAAATCTGAAATAATTCCTCACAGCACCCTGCATGTATCCCTCCACCAAGAATGGATTTTAGGGCTAAAATGTTCTCAAAATTATCGTAAAACGGTGTCTCAGACATCAGGCTGCGTAATCATATCCATTTACTGTAGTAACTTTCTGTGAGGGAGCTTTTAGAGGTGGACGTCTGGTTCCTGTCACCACCACTGTGAACAATTCTGACTCGGCAAGTTTCTCTAGAACAGAGCGTTTTGCACCAAACCACTCTGAACGACTCTGTTTACATCTTAATGATTAAGTTATGCATAAATATTCAGAAAATATTGGAATTCCTCTTGAAGCAGCAGTTTTTCTAATGAAGTAATACGTCTCTTTACCACTAGATGGCAGCAAAGGCGCTTCATTCTGACAGCCTGTGTCACATGATCTTGCGGCCTGCAGGAAACATGGTGCTGTAGTGAAGCTCTGACTCCTGGCTTCTGTTTTCTTTCTGTCTTTCTCCAAGCCAAGCAGTAAGAGGACATGTCTGAAGCTCTTGTCTCTCGGTCCAGCAGCTGTGGAAGGGCGAAAGGAGCTGAGGAGGTTCTGGCGGAGATCCGCTCTGACCTTCTGGAGTGTAAGGTATGCTTTGAGAGGTTCTCCTCAGAGCAGACCGGAAGGAGGCCCAGGAATCTGCCCTGCGGTCATGTGATCTGTCTGGGATGTGTCTGTGCCCTGGCACATGCTGTCTTGCGCCAGCTGGAGTGTCCTTTCTGTAGGCGGAGGTGCGATGTTGGTGGTACCTATGACTGCCAGGCCCTGCTTGACCTTCAGGACCTCCTTGGTTCGGCAGAACGTCCAAATACGCTTGGTTCAGACTCTTCTTGGTCAAATCTTTCACACCTTGAAAGGGGGGTCCAGTCCTGGGTGGAAGGACTGGGTTCGGGCCTCATGCGTCTTCAAACTGCCTTTGGAGGTTGGGGTGAACTCATTAACCCAACCGGTGTAGCTGTACTGGGATCTGCGGCAGTGGTGGTGGTCCATGGAGGTCACAAGAAGGTTACCATTTTCAACTCTCAGGGTCACTATCTGCACAGTTTTGGCTATTATGGTCATGGCCGGTCTGAACTCTGCCACCCTCTTGATGTTGCAGTAACTCCCATTGGCCATATTGTGGTGACTGATGCAGGTGACCATTCGGTTAAGGTCTTCTCCTCCAGAGGAACTCCTCTGGCCGACTTTGGGCCTTTTGAGCTGCCATGGGGTGTTGATGTGGACAAATATGGGCGCTTTCTGGTGACCGACGCTCAAGCAGGGCTACTTTGGCAGGTAGTAATGGACCATAGGTGCAACGTAGTGGTGGCTAAGGTGGTGGTCTTGAAGGACCTTCAGTGCCCAAGAGCTGTGGCTTCTTGTAGAGTTTCTGGACGTGTTGCAGTGCTGGAGGCCCAAAGACGGCACAGTGGAGAGTCCATACCAACACGGCTGAAGCTGTTCAGCGAAGACTTTGTCCTCCTAACGCAGGTGGACCGTTTGAGCCTGAACCTCCTGAACCCGATGCAGTTAGACATCTCCTACGCTACCTTTGACAGAAAAGGGGATCTGATTGTGGCTGATGCCCAACAAGGCCTCGTGTGGAGTTTGAGTGACCTGCAGGAAACACCCACTCTGTCTCCACTGGTGAAGGCCGGACTAGAGCGTCCAGTAGGGCTGGTGGCAACAGAGCAAAACTCTCTGATTGTCTTGGACAGCGGAGACCACACTGTGAAGATATACTCAGCCAGTGCAGACGACTTATACGGTCCTACAAGAAGCAAATCAATCTGAAATATCTTCAGTTTTCTGTTCCACCTTAAATGATACAGCATTCAGCTGTTGCACTTTTAAGATGGAATAGAAAATTCAAATAAAAAGCTGTTAAATAAGAAGCCAATTATAGAATCATCTTTTTATTATTCTTGATTGTAACATGACGTACACTGTTGGGATAGGACTTCTATAATTTCTTTATTAAAACGTATTAATGCTTCTACAATAGCCTTCTTTTAATTTAAGGAAAATATGTTTTTTTCTGATGTGATATATGACTTTTTTATCCCTTATGAAAAAGAGTTGTAGTAATACTACAGGACTAAAGTACTCCTATAAGAATCTTATAGTAAGTTCAACAGTAACTGTAGTTACTCCTGGATACTTAACGAGTATTACAGATTACTAGGGGAGAAAACAAGAAATCCAGAATAATGAACTGAGCTGTGGAGATGGTTCTAAGCCTAAGAAAGCTTTAGAACGTCCAGAATGAAGATCTATTGAAATTAACATCCAGAATGAAGTTCTATCCAGAATCCCTCATATTTAAAATGTGGTGATCAAGTCTTGAGGCTGATATGAAATTACTATGAATAGATAATTACAGTATATTAATTATTATATAACATCTTGAATATTTAAGAAAAAATATTAAAATGCATTGTGGTGTTTAGTTTATGGTATTTGAACCTACTCTGTAAGTTATTATATATGTTATGTATGTATATATTAAATAATGGTTTATGTATATATATATATATATATATATATATATATATATATATATATATATATGTGTGTGTGTGTGTGTGTGTGTGTATGTGTGTGTTTATGTACACATATATATATATATATATATATATACACACACATAGAAATATATGTATATACACTCTTGAAAAAGGTGGTTCTTTGCTGCTTCTTTAGTAAAGAACATGGTCGATATAGAACCATGAACATTCAAAGAACCCTCTGGGGTACTTTGCATTGTGAAAGCATTCTTCAGATTGATGGAGAATGTGCTGTAGGTGGTGCTATATTGAACCTTTTTGAAAAAAGCACCAAAAATGGTTCTTCTATTGTTACAAGCTTGACATTGTCAAGAACCTTTTTGGTGCTACTTAGAACCCTTTTCAAAAAGATTATATATAGAACCGAAAACAACACATTCTCCACCAATCTAAAGAACACTGTCACAATGCGGAACCCTTTAATCATGAAAAGTGTTCTATGAGTGTTCATGGTTCAATATAGAACCATTTTCTTTACCAAAGAACGTTTGAAGAACTGTCAAGAGTGTGTATAAACATATATATATATATATTCATTTTCTTCAAGCGTTCTGTATTAATATATATACAGAACCATTTTCTTTACTAAAATATAATATATACTGTACTATATATTATACACTATATATATATATATATGTTTATACACACTCCTTGGAGGTGTGTCTGCAGATTCCTTGAGAAACTGAAAGTGAGTCTCCTGAAAAGAATGGAAGCTGTAATAAAAGTAAAGAGTGGACACACTAAATACAGACCAATGTGTAATTATATTTAGTTGTTAAGTCTTCTGTGTAATTTTCTGCTATCTGCTTTTTTCCAGATGCTGTTAAAAGAATAACATGTACTTATTGGCTGTTTTGACTGGAAATTGAATGTCGAAAGTGTGGACCTTTGTAAAATACTGTATATATATCTCTATATAAATGAGTCCGTATCTATCTCCCTATGTATATCTATGTCTACATCAAGAAGGGCTGACTTTAGCAAAGTAGCCAGCAAGTTTACAACCAGCGTTGGACAAAATACTTTGAAAAAGTAGTGATGGCTGAATATTGAATACACTGTCCTAAATATATTCAGTAACATATTCTATTACAATTTATCAGTCTACTCAGGCTTTAGCAGAGCTCAGTAACACTGAGATTAATAACTGATCATCACATTGATTTATCAGTCTACTCAGGCTTTAGCAGAGCTCAGTAACACTGAGATTAATAACTGATCATCACATTGATTTATCAGTCTACTCAGGCTTTAGCAGAGCTCAGTAACGCTGAGATTAATAACTGATCATCACATTGATTTATCAGTCTACTCAGGCTTTAGCAGAGCTCAGTAACACAGATTAATAACTGATCACATTGATTTATCAGTCTACTCAGGCTTTAGCAGAGCTCAGTAACACTGAGATTAATAACTGATCATCACATTGATTTATCAGTCTACTCAGGCTTTAGCAGAGCTCAGTAACACTGAGATTAATAACTGATCACATTGATTTATCAGTCTACTCAGGCTTTAGCAGAGCTCAGTAACGCTGAGATTAATAACTGATCACATTGATTTATCAGTCTACTCAGGCTTTAGCAGAGCTCAGTGTTTGTAAACAGGTTAATTGAGGTCCTCTTCAGAATTCTTAGCAGGTTTAATAAATGCCTTAGTTAATAGTAGTTAAACAAGCACTGATGACGTTTCTTTTGAATATTGTCTTATTTTTTATTTATTTACTCTCCTAAACGTATAAAAGATAACTTTATTCTGAATACTGCCTTCTCAAAATGTAACCTGGACTGAATACAGACACTTAATTGTATTCTGAATAGGTATTCCCAGTGCTTGTACTCCATTATATCCCTGTTATAACCCTGTTCACAACTAATATAGCACCTATAACCTTTTTTAAAGTTTATGAAACTCTAAAAGTAAGCATTTTGATGAAGGTGTAGTGGCCTTTGGCCCTGTCAGTTTTTAATGTGGTCAGTAGTTCGAGCAGCTGCTGGAGACCCCAGTGCTACAGCTCGGGGAGTGGAGCTGAAGTTCCCCGCTAGCCTGTTTCTCACAGCCTCTAGTCTCATTTCCCCCTCTCGCTGGGACATACCCCGTGTCTGCAGGACCAGCTGAGCCTGCTTTAAAACTTCACTTCGCATTTTTGAGTCGGTTTAATGCAGAACTGGTCCGTTTTGTGTCCGTAAAGAAACTGGAGAGAGTTTTTTTTCCCTGCTAGCCGAACTGCTCCCAACGGAAGATGGCGGTCAGGATGCTGACTGAGGCTGAAGCTGGAGCTCCGCTGTGGCTCTTTTTAGCCAGATAGCGAGGTGGGAAAAGGCGGAAAATGTTCAAATTCTGACTATTTCGTCTGCTGGGTATGGTGGGCTTCGTTTCAGGTGGGTATTTCCACCCTTTTGCCTTCCTCGGCGGCTCTGTTATTGCGGGACTTTGCGAAGACTTGAGTTGTTGGGCTAGCCGCGCATTACAATAACGAGACGGGAGGAAGGAAAAACAACGAAAAAGTGCATTAAAATGTCGGATACAAAGGTAAAAGTTGCTGTCCGAGTTCGTCCAATGAACCGGAGAGGTGAGTCAAAGCTCATATCTGATCTTAGAAACTAGATTTCAACCTGTTTCGCCAGCTTCTTGTTCCAATTTTCCCGTTCCACCTTAAATGGTGCAGCAGTTACGTTCTGGAGCCTGTGGCGCCTGAATGGAACTGCTGCACCGTTTAAGGTGGAACGGGTGAATTCGAACAAGAAGCTGATTTCTGCTTTGTCTTTCTAATGGGAGCTCATGCTCCATCATATTGGTTTGATGGTGGAGTTAAGCTGATAGCTTCAGAACATTTCTAAAGTGGTTTTTGTGGTTGAACATGGCATTTCCAGTGAGTGAGAGGACTTATGTAGGCAAACTTTTCCCCATTGGCTTGCAGAGATTGAGCTGAGCACCAAATGTGTGGTGGAAATGGAAGAAAACCAGACAATCCTTCACCCACCGCCTTCAAACACAAAGGGAGACAGCAGGTAAAAGTGATCTGATATGTCCAGTGATCTGTTTTTTCTGCTAGACAGGTTCAAATTCACCCCGAACTGGCCTTTAAACTTCAGCATGTAGTGTTAATGGCATTGCGGACGCCCCACTGCAGTAGTTGGCAGGAAATGTCTGGTGGGAATGTGATTTAAGGTGAGTTTGAAATCGTTTGACGCTTGATGCACCGCAGCTTAAACAGTTCACAAGAACCATGACCTGGTTTGGTGACTTGCTTTGGGCGTGTTTGCAGTGGCCTACAGTGGGAAGAACCGGGCATTGCACCGAAAGGCCTGGGATAGTGTCCAGTTTCCAGCTTTGCCGAAGTTTAGACGTGAAAATGTCTGCACGTTACGTCACAACCAGCTTTGGATCTGTCACAAGATAAAATAAGATGCTCTCGGCGGCAGTCAGACTCAAAATAGTCGGTGTTGTGGTGCCTCCTGATAGTGTTTCAGACCGGACGCAGGTTGTGAGGATGATCAAAGCTCGTTCAGCCACTTTCTTCACCAAAAAAAGAAGACAGAGTTGGCTCAGGAAACACATTCCAGTGTTGTAGTCGTACAGTTCACTCTGAATAGACTACCCAGGATGGGCAGGGCAGATACCTTCAGCATTTACAGTTAATCCCACATTTGTGTGTCTGTGAATTGTGCCTTAGTGGGTAAAGTGGCCTAAATCCATGTTCCAGTAGAAGTACAGTAAGTTCAGTGAAATAATGACTCAGTAAGAGTGAAAGTATCTTTCCAAAAAAACAACTTGGGTAGAAGTACAACAGTGATCATAACATTTTACTGGCAATTAAAGCTGCACTATGTAAGATATTTTTTGTCAGGAGAAAGGAAACAGGTGTCATCAGAGGTGTTGGGTTGGATAAACGTCACACGCACAGGTTAAAACAGGGTCCGGCTTAATGTTTAGGCCTCAAATGATCTCAAAATCGGCATTATATTGATTAAGATATGATGACGATGGTAGATAATTCACTCACACCCTTGGAAGACACAGGGGAAAGGGATCCGAAGCACAACCCACGCTACAAAACGTTCTTCCACACATTGCGTGCAATTACACATTTCCACCACAGAGGTCTCCAAATCCCCAAAACTTACTGAATGCAGCTTTATTAGCTTTGTAATTAATTGCGATTAACTAATAATTAAATGTGTTTATTGTTCGTAATCTAACTGATTAAGACACAGACAAATCACATTCTGTTTGTTGCAGCATAAACATATAATCATGAACGGCAGCAACTGTGGAGAATAACTGCAGTCAGCTCAAATTATTGCGACCGGTTGATTACGTAATAATCGTGACCAAGCAGCACAGATGGTGTCAGAAACATAACAGAATGAAATTAAACCCATAAAAAGGAGAATTAGGAATTACTTGAGTACATATAACTGTTAGGGGTTGCATAGACATATAGAATAGACATATAAACTTGACTAATAAATCCACTAGTGGGCGCTGTGGGCAGAAGCTGACTAGTTCCTGATATACATCTGTGGTAAAAACTGAAGCGAACAGAGAGGAGGAAAGAACAGAAATCAGTTTTGGTGCTAAACACAAACCCCAGAGGACGTTATTAGTGTGGAAAAACTACATTTTCACCGAGTATGTTCACTTTAGGAGGCAGCAGGTCCGCAGTGTTGCCTGAAGTTTGTCGTTTGTGGGTGCGTTCGAGGCTACTCTTGTTGTCGTGTACACTGTAAAGTTTCTGATGAGTAACTATAAAAAAATATATGTATTGCCATTTTGTTTAAAATATGAACCGCTGTTATAAGTTTACAGGTTTATAAAATTCTATTTTTTGTGCAACACTGTTGGGAAGAATAAATGAAAAGCCTTTGTTAGAGCCAATCATTTCGATTGTCCCTTCACCGCATTATAGTTAATTTGCATAAACTTAAGAAACTTTTAACTTGGCGCTGTGCCATCATGTCGCTGCTTGTCGCTAAATATTGGCTACAAATCATATACTCTCATAGGAAATGACTGGACGCCTGATGCTTTGTTGTCAGCTAGTGTGAACGTACGCTAAGACTGCGCTAAAAAACAGGCCTGTAAGTCAGACCGGGCAGTAGGGATGGGCAGTGTGATGATATATTATCATTATCGTGATAAATTATGTCACAATATGGGATTTAGTGCAGTGCAGTTTGTGAAAGAATGAATAAAAGTCATTGTAGGTGTAGGTTTATTATAGTATATAGTATGTGAGGCATTACAGGTTCTATTTTGTCTGTTGTAAGTTATCAAATCTCAAATATTGGGATGCATATCATGTATCGTGAAAATGTCTTGAGGTATCTTGATAATGTTTTTGCCATATCGTCCGAGTAGGTGTTGAGAGCCACGATAGGAACGGGCCATTCGACTGACAGGCAAAACATCGTTTAGCATGACATGCGCAATGAAAACAAAGTACTGGTCAGAAAAAGCATGAAGATCTCGTTTACTTGATACCTACGATTCCGAACACAATTCAGGGATGACATTTAAAAACAGGAGAGGGTGAATGTTTCTAGCTCAGTGACTCGGTCAGTATCTCGCTCTGAAAGGCTTATTGGTGAGTAGATACGACTGCTTGCTGCTAGTATTTATCTTGATAAACAATTGTTTATTTTGCATCACTTTAAATTCTCTGTGAGAGATGAGATTCTGTGAGCTGTGCTGATTTTAGCGTGCGGTTTACATCAGTCTTTGTACGTCTGTGTGCAGAGTGCCTGAAGCGGAAACTTACTGGAGTACAGTGGATAAGGCCTGAAATGTACTTCACACAAGGATGTGAACGCAGATGCTTCAAGCTATGCAGACGGAGTTTCGCTCGTAGTTGCATTCGAAAAAATATGCATTTCATAATGCAACGCAAGCTCGAGCTGTATTCTGAGGGTTACAGCAGGGGGGCGCTATTCTTGCGTTTTGCGTGACGTCACACTGTATAGTTGCCGCTATTTTGAGGACTGAATCGGGGAGTGACTGAGCTGCGCGACGCCTTCAATTAGCTGTGCTTTGTGAACGATTCACCTGCAAGACACGACAGAAGCCGAGAATGACGGGATACACAGACCTTTAGCTCAGTGTTTCAGACTCCAGGTTTGGAGCCGCTGCACTGTATAGTTCAGTGTTTCTCTCTGCTGTTCACCTCGTTCAGCTCAAGAAGGGCTTAATTAGCTGATAATATCAGATATTTTAACCAGGAAACCACAGTTATGCAGTGCAGGGGTTTCAGGACTGGAGCTGAACTCTGAACTAACTGCACCAGCAAACTTACAGAATCACGTCTGTCGAAACACGACGTCATTTTCCGCCCCACGACATTCAGTCTGATATTTAACGTTTATGTTTCTCCAATCAAACCTCATTTAAATCTCCAGAAACAGAGAGTAAAGTTATCCCGGCTGTCTGCAGCTCCGTTAGGGGGCGACTGTTCATCTCTCGGCTGATAACATCAGCTAAAGTTCTC
Organism: Colossoma macropomum; assembly: GCF_904425465.1. NCBI lineage: Eukaryota > Metazoa > Chordata > Actinopteri > Characiformes > Serrasalmidae > Colossoma > Colossoma macropomum. Next base: position 5,071,948 of record NW_023494809.1, read on the forward strand.
TAAAGGCCAGCATTGATCTCATCTGTGTTAATTAGCTGATGTCGTTACCCTCCTATGATCACAGAGTGTTTCTCCTCTTTATGAACACCATGGGATCCTTTACCCACCCTGACGTGAAGAGCCGGTGGGCTTCTGTGCTGTTAAATGCTCTGAGAGACTCTCAGAATAGGGAGAGGAGCTGAGTATGAGATAAATATGAATGTCAGGACAATTTGGTAGCTTTCCGCCAGTTTAAGTGGGACCAGGAGTTCAGGGGAAACTGTATAAGGATCACAGCCTGTTTTATCAACTTTGTCGAGGAAACGTTTTTCTCTTCCACAGTGAGGAGAGTGATTTTAGCCATCTTTCACCTCTAGTTACGTTTGTGCGAATCAGCGAGGCCAGAAAATCGACCTCAAATTTGGAGGCCACAACAGAGAAATCACGTGACTGAAGCAACGCAAGCGTGAGCTGCATTCTGAGCGTTACAGCAAGGGGCGCTATAACGACAGCCAAGCCTGTCCAAGCGCCCTAGCATGCTTTTTCAACTGCCACAGCGGACGAGCAGTTGAGTCTCACGCAAAGATGGCTTACATAAACATAAAAATATGGTACGTTATCGCCTTTCCATTCCAACAGAACAGGTAAAGCACCTCACTGTCTTCTACTGTCCACGTTTAGCTGTTGAGGCTGTTGGAATAGCAGTAGATTCTCTCTGATTTGTCCTCTAGCGCCCCCTTCAGTACTGAGTGTTTTACCCTGCACAGAAACAAAGGAACGCACAGCGAGTTGTACAGAAGGGCCGGAGCGTTTGCAGTGCGTTTGCCGAGTGCTGTCGTGTACTGGTGTTTACTATGTTTCTGGCCCAGCTTTCCTGCAGTGAAGATCTCACACCTCAAACCGCAGCATCTGCTGCCCCAGCGCTTATTAGCAATCTACTTATGTAGTACTTTTCACTGATATCTGGAACACTCGCGATCTTTCAGCGTGGTAATGACGACTAGTCCACTACTTTTTCTGTATGACTTTTATGAATTAGTGAAAAATAATAGCTGTGCATCTCCTAATGACCGTGAATGGAAGTATGACCACCCATCTGTGGTGCTTAATGGTCAATAACATGTAATGCTTTCTCCATATTAGATAACATGAGGCGGAATGAGCGCTTTGTTTAAGAGGTATGCTGTAAGACGTACTTGCTGTAGGCTTCTTTTCTGCTGTACACAGTTTAGAAACATTTAGCAAGTCATGTGCAAGAGATCAAAGAGAGGGATAAAGTCCCACAATCCCATGCATGCTTGAAATCTGTCACTGCTCTGCAAATTACTCATCTATTTTCAGGAGGTTATATTAGGACTCCACTGAAGTTATTTCAGAATGGTGTTAACACAGTTAATAACATCCTGAGACAGTCCAGTCAGTTCATTAGATCAGTTTGTAATTACTGAATGTGTATTTACTGGCTGACACAATGCAGCATCATCACTGTTTATCACATCTGTCATTAGATAAATTGATACGTCTACAAATACTTTGTTTTGTAATAGTTATTTGCTGCTCTCAGTTTGCTAATATTGTCTTAAGGCTGTATCAACAGGGCAACATCACAAGATATCGAGTCTCATGATCCCTGGGCGCTAAAATCCCCTCGTTCACACTGCATTCAGATGGAGGGGATTAAGGCACGTATTGAAATAGCGGAGGAGTGTTTACAGTCATAGGCAAAAGTTTGGGCACCCCTGGTCAAATAGCATTATTTAGACACAGTTCTGCTCATTTTAAAGTACTTTTACTGCTTCAATCCAGCTTTATTTTGACTCGGAAGTGCGTTGAGGGTGACCCTTATTGGCAATGTAGCTGAGCGAATTACAAGGGATAGAAAAAGTTGAAATGGAATTTACCAACTAAAACAAATGAAAATCATTGAGACAAAAAGATTTAGATAAAAAATAAACAAAATAAAATAAAAATTAAAAAATAATAAAAACAGCTCAAATAGAAAACAGGTATAAAATATAAATAAAATATGTAATGAAAACACATTAAGATGAAGTAAAAGAACCAATTTGGACAGTAAGCAATAAGAAAAATAAAATTTTAGAAAAATTGGATTATTTACTAGAACAGTGAAAGAATTAAAATAAAGTAAAACAGTTGCAGTGAAATATAAAAAAATAAGTTAATAACAATAATAATAATAAATAAAAAGGAGAAAGGAAAAATTAAACTCAACCGTTAGAGAGTAAAAGTTTAAAATGACTGAGTGACACCAGTGAATGAGTTTTAGAGACTCCTGTAGTGAAGTCCAGCTCACTGGTGCTCTGAGCTAAAAGCCGATTTTCCCAGTTCTGTAGAAGCTCTTGGTACCTGACAGGTGATCCAGTCACTAGAGCGGGTCTGATAATTACTGTCATTCATAGAGGTCATCGATGAGATATAAGCTGGGATACGGCCAGAGAGTGATTTATAAATAAAAATAAGCCAGTATGATTCTCTTTGTGCTGCTAGTGAGGGCCAACCAGCTTTATCATACATTTACATGCATTTATTTACTGAATTTAACGTACAGGAGAAAAATAAAACATAAAATGTGGCCTCTGACAAAGTTACGGTACATTTTATGTTTATGGTTCAAGCATAGATAGGGTGCTTAGAGCCCTACTGTATTTGCAAGGATTTTTCTTCTTGTTATTATTTATGTTTTGTTTTTTCCCCCAATATGTTAAACTCAGCAAATCATTAGAAATTGTGCATTAAAACATGTTAATTTTATTTTTGTACACAACTGTAAAGTTGAAAGTCCAGCCAAAATAGCAAATTTTCATTATTTCCTCCCTCCAAATGTAGTCAGTCAGCTGAGACGAGTTTAGTGTCTGAAGTTTGCTTCTTTAGATTGACCCTGAGTTTTACACCAGGCTAATGTAGCTAACAACTAACAGAAGCTTGTACCCCACAAATTAGCATTGTGCTAACTGCATATCTAAACCCCACATGTGCTTCTAACTGTATTCAGCACCGCACAACACACTGTTATCTATGGAAATGGACAAAGGTACAAAAATTCAGGCTCCAGGATGGTTCTTACTAATGATGTACAGAAATTAAAATGCTTGGCCAAAAACTAAATTTAGGACAAACTAGGCCAAAAACTGAAAATAAAAATGCTAACCATAAACATAAACCAGGGGGCGGAACATGCGGCTCTTTTACTGCCCTGTTGTGGCTCCACAGCAGAATCAGATTTGTAGGTAAAAATAAAATAATCCTCCTTTACAGTAAAATAAAGCTCTGCTGATCGTTCAACACAGTTTAACAATAAATGGTCTTAAACTCTGGAGTTAATGTAGAACTGCTAATTCACCCTTTAACCCTGAAGGTTGGTCACCAACCTGCTGGTCACCATAGCAATGCAGACAGCAATCTTGTCTAGCTAGTAGCTAATGAAATGAGAGAGATTTAAGATGAACATTGATAATTTGGAGATGAATGGAATTTGTGTTTATAATCACTCCAGCTGGTTTCCTCATTCATTTAATCTGCAACGAGAAACTGTCAAACACTAAAAAGTCACGAAGCTGAAGTCAGATTCTCGTTCGAATTTTCCCGTTCCAGCCTAAATGGTGCTGCAGTTACATTCTGGGACCTCAGACACCATTTAAGGTGGAACAGGAAAATTTGAACAGGAAGCTGGAGAATGAGAAGTGACTTCAGCCTCATAAAAAGTTGAACATTGAGAGACATTTCTACCAAGAAACTGTTCTACTTTTGTGGAAAAGTTTCCTGCTGGAGATGAGAGAAAAGCAGCTACAGCTGAGCTAAAGCTTAAAGCAAAGTAAGTCTGTCTTTCTGTTTATATTATTTTTTTGCCTATACTAGCATTTTAGCACAACTGAGACAGATTTACAGCCAAGATGGTAAAATGGACATTAAATATTGTGGCTCCCAAGGTGGTTTGATTTTTGTTGAAAGGTCAAAATGGCTCTTCCTAACATTTGGGTTACTGACCCCTGGTATAAACTAAGCAATTATGGTATGTAGGCTACATTATATGCCATTGAATCCAGCACCTCTCCAACGGAGAACGACTGGTCATTCAAGACAATGAATTTCATTGTTTTTTAGTTATTCTTTGTCGTTGTCTGTGGTTTGTGAATGTTTTAGGTGGCTCTCAGGAAACTTTCCTTTCTGCTTCTGTTGCTTTGCTGTATTCTGAGTCGTGTTTTCAGGTGCTGTTAAACCTGCAGTGGAAGTTCTCGGGCGTCTTAATGCTCCACATGACCAGAGATGATAAATCTGTCTACTGTTCCTCATAGAAACCGTGAAGTAGTTCCACATAGCTGATATTTTCACTGTTGATCTGCTGCGGCTCAAACTGTTTGAATGCGTCTGTGCTTAATCACTGTTTTAGGCCTGTTTAATCATTGTTTTTTCCAATCAAACCTCCTCTTTCAGTGGCCAGAACGTTGATGCGTCCCTAGCTATTATTTCTGGTACTATTTCTAGTTATGTGACGTACTTTAGTCCATGTTTATAGATAACAGTGAACCATACAGTGTCAGAGACTGCATAATCAAGTTTATTAGAGATACCCAACATCTCCACACAGTTTCAGGACAGTGAATAATGATTTAGACATACAGTTAGCACAATGATAATGTAATTATAAAGCAGTTATAACAGAAGCGTACATTACTTGCTGTATTAGCCTCTTAACTCCAGTGCTAAAATTAAACAAGGACTTCAGACACCAAACGCGTCTTGGCTGGTCGACTCTATGTCTGGTAAAGGGCGTGAACACCGTAAACGAAATTTTTGTCCAAACTGTTGCTTTACTGTGCTGCAGGATGTCTTTTGGTGCAGGAGAGAACAGGTGAGGGAAATCTCGCATTTCACAGGCAGCAAGCAGGTCCTCCAGTGTCACCTCGAGAGGAGCGATGAAGGAAAGTGCCACTTCAGCAGTTTATTAGTGTGGGGCTGATGGAGGGAGGCTGGAAGACACACAGCAGAGCTCAGCTTACCAGCTCTGAGTGGCTGTACTGCAGCAGATCTAAGGCAGAACAATTTAGGCAAAATATCTAATAGAAATTGCTATTTATTTTCCTGCAAGACCTGCATTGCCACCTTTACTGACTTGAGGCTTGAATGCTTAACAGCATGTTCTGATTGGTCTGTCTCAACTACAGGAGATTTGTAATGGAGGTAATGGAAGCGAATGCCCTGGATTTCTTAATTATCACGTGCTTGCTTTAAACCGTGTTGAGTTGTTAAAGGGGAATGCCACCATTTTTTAAAAAATTGCTGTGTAATGTAATGGTTAAGATGTAAACATAGTCATTCAGAGAATCTGTCATTCAGTCATTCAGAGAATCTGAATAGTCTTTCAGAGTGGTTTGGTGTGAAACGCTCCGTTCTAGAGAAACTTAAAGAGTCAGAATTGTTCACAGTGGTGGTGATAGGAACCAGACGTCCACCTCTAAAAGCTCCCTCGCAGTAGGTTATTATTTGAAATGGTTATGATAGGTTTGTGAAGATTTTGGTTCTAAGATATATATTCAAAATACATTCATGGTGGAGGGATACGTGCAGGGTGTTGTGAGGCAAAATAGTCCCCAAAGAAAACTTATTATTTCAGATTTGTCACTATTGTCCCATCATTACCATTCCGTATAAAACTCAGCAGACACATGTAGGTTCACTGGTGGTTTTGGATGGTCGCTCTGAATCGCTCTGTTTACACCTGAACCACTGAATTGTGCAGACATTTCGAAAAAAAGGTGGAGTTAATCTCAAATAGACTTGCTTATGTGATTTCTGACTGTCTGGTACCTGACGATTGAGTTTGGGATGATTATTTCACGCATCATTGTGTTTGCGTCAAGCTTGGGTCTGTTTAATTAAGTGTTGACCATTTTTTGTTGTTGATAATTTTGAATAATTGACTCAGCCCTGTTACTTTTAGCTGCCAACACTGACAGAAAGTCAGGCAGTTCAAACTATTTAACAAAAAGTTGGGAACAATAACTGAAGGTTCATATGTCAGAATATGAACGCCGAACGTTTTGAAATCTGGATCTAGAAGTACTGATTGGTGGTATTGTGGAAATCTGGATCTAGAAGTACTGATTGGTGGTATTGTGGAAATCTGGATCTAGAAGTACTGATCGGTGGTATTGTGGAAATCTGGATCTAGAAGTACTGATCGGTGGTATTGTGGAAATCTGGATCTAGAATTACTGATTGGTGGTATTGTGGAAATCTGGATCTAGAATTACTGATTGGTGGTATTGTGGAAATCTGGATCTAGAATTACTGATTGGTGGTATTGTGGAAATCTGGATCTAGAATTACTGATCGGTGGTATTGTGGAAATCTGGATCTAGAATTACTGATCGGTGGTATTGTGGAAATCTGGATCTAGAATTACTGATCGGTGGTATTGTGGAAATCTGGATCTAGAATTACTGATCGGTGGTATTGTGGAAATCTGGATCTTGAATTACTGATTGGTGGTATTGTGGAAATCTGGATCTAGAAGTACTGATTGGTGGTATTGTGGAAATCTGGATCTAGAAGTACTGATTGGTGGTATTGTGGAAATCTGGATCTAGAAGTACTGATTGGTGGTATTGTGGAAATCTGGATCTAGAAGTACTGATTGGTGGTATTGTGGAAATCTGGATCTAGAATTACTGATCGGTGGTATTGTGGAAATCTGGATCTAGAATTACTGATCGGTGGTATTGTGGAAATCTGGATCTAGAAGTACTGATTGGTGGTATTGTGGAAATCTGGATCTAGAAGTACTGATTGGTGGTATTGTGGAAATCTGGATCTAGAAGTACTGATTGGTGGTATTGTGGAAATCTGGATCTACTCCACATTTTCAAGCTTCTAGATTTGACTAGCTAGAAGAAAATGGGACATTCTTGACGTGAACCCGAACTCACCTCTGTATATTTCTTAAGCAGCGTTTGTGGTTGGACGCTCTGGACGTCTCTCTCCTGATTCCAGGTCAGTAGCCTGTGTTCAGGCAGTACGGTCACCTGAAAATCAGGGCTGGTTAATCGCTAACCGTGCTACTGTGGCCAGACATCCAGTTCACACACATTAGCCCATATTTAGAGTAATTACCTGAGGGATAATGACTGGAAATTATTCCACACACTTAAGCTGGACTTGGTTTCAAACACAACCCTGGTTTTGTTTCGCGGGTCGAGTTTTATGTTTATTATAGATGATGTGAAATAACTGTGTTTATCCAGCCACTTTGCCTTTTAGCACTGCTTATTATGTTGTTACCCATTAACCCTTAAAAGTCACAGCTCGTGCCCATGATAACGAAAGCAAGCTGTACTTTTACGTGAATTACTGACTCGTGTCTCATTGAAACAAGAGGAGAAATTGTGTTGGAAGTGATTGTAATTTAATGTGATTTTAATTAAATCTAATTTTAATTTAATGAAAAGTTATTGCAGAAAGAAAAAAACATCCTTCACACTTTTTTGCTGTTCTTGCCATTTTTTGACATCAAAACAAAGAAAAATATCAAAAGTTAAAATTTTAAATGAAACTACTGTGTAATTATGTAGTTGAACTGTTATGGCAAAACAAATGTATTACCTTTTACGTTCAATGGAGCAAACCAAGTATTTTCTATTAGGGGAATTCCACCGATTTTTCAAAATTTCTGCATAATTCAGTGGTTGAGATGTTCATTTAGAGCGGTTTGGTGTGAAATGGTTCAGATGTCTTTACAGTGGTGGTGATAGGAACCAGGGGTCGCCATGACTACAACACAAATATAGACATTTTATTTACTATCCAGAACCACCAGTGAACCTACACGAGTCTTCTGAGTTTATATGGAATGATGATGATTTTACAATAATAATAAATCTAAAAAAAAAAAAGTTTGTAAGTTTTATAAGGCTATTTTTACTCACACCACATGTATCCCTCCCTGAATGGTTTTTAAAAATCTTCTCAAAACTATGTAAAACAACGAGTGTGTTTACATGCACTCCATAATCTGATCATAATCAGATTTCTGCAGTTATCCGATTATTTAAATGGTCATGTAAACGGCACACTCTGATTTCTTAGATCAGAGTGAGGTTTAGAAATCTGATAAAGAGGCTGGATTTTAGCTCAGTAATCAGATGTCTCAGTGCTGTGAACTCTTACTCTGATTTCTTTCGGGTTTCTCAGTCTGCGCATGTGTGAAATCAGATGGTGGTACTGGAAATAAGTGAGCAGCGTCGCCGCGAGACGCAGCAAAACACTTTTGGAGTGACGCTGAAACCAAATACCTGCTTGACGAAATGAAGGATTTAAATATTCTTCATCTTCTAGATGATGTTTGTTCATATTTTCAGGTAAAGTGGCGCAGTGTTTAAAAAAAAAAGTCACAGCATAAAGTTTGAGTTTTACATTACGTCTCGTTTATGTCTCAAGTGCGTGTAAATCCATCGATCGGATTACTGATAAAACCTGATTTTCTGTAGTTTTCGGCTTACTGTATGCATGTAAACGCACTCAATGTCTCGGACGTCAGGCAGTGTATTCAAAACTATTTCATGTAACTTTCTGTGAGGGAGCTTTTAGAGGTGGACGTCTGGTTCCTATCACCACCACAATGAAAATTAATTTATTAGAGGCGTAGTTAGAGCACCAATGCAGTGTGGTATTTTAATTGTAGCGTATTTCTCTAAAAGAGATCAGTGGCGATCAGTGTTGTTTCTTTCAGGCCTTTAGAGCAGCTGTTACTGTGAGCGTGACATGTGTCTGCATTTATGAGCTGGACGTCATCACTTCAGAAAAGGCCCCAAGCAAGAGTTAAAGGAGTTCACAGCATTGTTTTTCACTGTGTTGATGCCGAGTGAGGTGAACTTCTGCACAACCACATTTAGATAGAAAATAGATAAAGTAATGTATCATATTATCATTCTGCATTTTGTTGCCAATTTATAAATTTATTATAAATGTAGTACTAAGCACTAAAGCGCTAATTTAATAAGGCGCTTAGTCAGTAAGAAGTAATTACAGTTGTACGCAAAAGTTTTGGCACCCCTGGTCAAATGAGCTGAAAAAATGTTGTTGATTTTCAGAGTGAAAAGAAGTCAACACATCCACAGAGACACAGTTCTGCACATTTTAATGCACAATTACTGTTTATTTGCTAAATTTAACACATTAGAAAAGTGAAAACATAAAATGTAGCCTGAGCAATGATCTTGGCACATTTAATATGTTATGTTTTATTTTTTTCTAGCATGTTCGATTCACAAATAAATTGAAATTGTGCTGTAAAAATGAGCAGAAAATATATATATATGTATATTTAAGTTAGAGATGGCACCGATCCTATATCCAATCAGATATCATCACTTAATTAGCCTGAAAATAGCATTTCAGGAGTCAGTCAGTCAGTCAGTGAGACAACTAACTGTGAAACCTGAGACCCGGAGCTGAGCAGTGAGACAGAGCTGAGAGCGCTGAGCCGAGACAGCAGGACCCAGTACAGCAGAGCTGAGTGTGCAGGAGGTGAGTACAGTACGGTCAGGGATGATGCAGGTGATGACCGAGGCAGGGAATATCAACATGTCACTGTACGCTCTCAGAAAGAAAGGTGCTAAACTGTCTCTGGGGCAGTACTGCTCTTTTCACTGGGGTGGAACCCTCAAGGGTCCATCTCAGTACCTTTAGTCAGGGAACATAACTGAACCATAATCCACTGAAATGATATGTTCTAAGCTGTACTGACTCCACACACCCCGTCTCGCCTCCAGGCTTTTATTTTACTGTTCTGTTTAAAACATTCGGTTATGAAAAGGTACAAATACGAACTTTTCACCTGGGAAAAACTTATTTAAGGTTCACAATCAGACCTTAAAACCACTGTTGGAGCTTTGAGGGAACATTTACACTGTTTGTACCTTGATGAACAAAAATGTACCTGAACAGAACCTTTATTTCTAACAGTGTAAGAGACATAAGAGCTGTTTGAGCGGGATTACCAGAGTAGGTCGGGTAATGTTGGCATTAAAGATGTCTGTAATCTCCCCAAATTACCCCAAATAGCCCAGATCGAAACATCATCATTCAGATGTTTACTGGCATAAAGGTTAGCATTAGTCTAGTAAAGTGGGTTCACCGAAAATCACCCAGTAAGACTGAAAACTCACTGCTCTGCAAGAGGAACATTTCAGATATTTCATTTCCCTTTTCCTTCTAATTTAGTCGTCACCAAAAATGTGGATTTCAGTGCTCTTGTCATGAACTTGAGGATTAAGTTTCAAATGGAGCTTTGTTTTGGTTAAAATCCTTTTCTTCACACATGAAGAAAATAAAGCCAGGCGCCGTTTCTGTGACGCTTCTTATTCGCCAGCTTTTTGTTCGAATTTTCTCTTTCCACCTTAAACAATTGTGATCCAGCAATCATGTATTCATTTTAACGTGATTAGTCTTGTTTACCAACCAACTTCCTTCGTTGTTTAAAAACAAATAAAATTATACAACAGTGAGTTCCGGCCATGCAAGCTGATTGGTTGAGAGGCGTTCTAACTGTGCTGTTATTTCACCATAACATCACGGTTTTTCACAAACACTATATCACTCCACTGAGACGCTGTTGTTAAGCAGTGACTGTCAGCTGTAGGAGACGCTCAAGAACATTTGAACGTTTTTACTTCTTACTTTGCCACAAACAGAAAATGGACACTTTTAAGATCACATTTGACCGACAGCCGATTTGGTCAGACTCTGAAGATAAGACGACACTAAATTCCCAAACTGACGTCACCACTGAGCAGCTTTTCAGTCGGCAGCTGAGACAGAAGAACAGCTAAACAACCTGGAATCAGCCAGAAATGAACCCAACACCATTCGCCATACGTGTAGTCTGATCTTCAGAGTCTGACCAAATCAGACTGAGCCATAAAACTGCCGCAATATCAGGTTCAGCTCAGTTTTGTCAGTTTTTGCCAGATAAGTATTAATGTTGTTTTGTTCCAGCCAGTCTGTAAAGCATCTTACAGCCCATTTAGTTTGGCGAATGGTGTTGGGTTCATTTCTGGCTGATTCCAGGTTGTTTAGCTGTTCTTCTGTCTCAGCTGCCGACTGAAAAGCTGCTCAGTGGTGACGGCAGTTTGGGAATTTAGTGTGAGGAGCTGGAGAACGAACTGCCGGCTGTGCAGCGAGTGGGCGGAGCTCGTTACTCTGACGTAGCGGCAAGCTGCTCGTTAAGGAACTATAATTTGGTGAAGGAACTGCGAACATTAAACCATATTAAACGCCGCGTTCACGGCCCAGTTTATTAATTTATTACTTTATTTATTTAACTGTTGTATAAATCAATAGAACACTCGAGGAGTGTGTTATCACCAACAACATCACGGCTGTGATGATCTACGGCGACCAAATCCCTCTCGTGTTCTGTTGCTTAAATATCAAATTGGTATGGCTGATTCTCAAGGTTTCAATATTGGAGTCAGAACAGAAAACATGGTATTGATAATTATGATTAAAGTTTGTATATCTATTTAATTTAGCATGTCAGCTGACCTGGGGTGCTCAGACTTTTACATGCGACTGTATGTTTTGCTGCTGTCTGATTTATTGCTTTCTAGAATGTTCTTGAGCAGGTTCTGTTACTCTGGCTTTCTCACGGTAAAGTTAAAGTAAACGGTGTTTAATGACTGAGGAGTGATCGGTGCTGTAGGGCAGGGGCGGAGGGGGAGGGGGGGTTCATTTCCATTCTTCGAGACTCCTGCGCCCGTCTAACGCTCGCTCTCTGGTTTCAGGTTGCTTTCAAACGTTCAGATGACACATCGCTTAGATCTGAAATATGAGTCTGTGTGAAACAGTTAAAGAAGGAGAGAGAGACTCAGAGAGAGATGGAGAAGGACGAGGAGAAACACCTGAGGCGGACGGCTGAAGGAGTGGGGGAGCTCGTCTGGGAATACCCGACTGGTTTTGAAAGAATGCTAACGGTGAATAAAAGCTAATGGGCCCTGTTAGCATGATCTCATTCGGCCGCTATGAGCATTTTTGAAAGTGATCCAAGAAGCCTTTACGAGTCAAGAGGTGTTATTTTGTTCTACGTTTGATTTACATTCAAATACAAATACCTAGTTAGTTACACAATATCACCGCTGTCGGAAGAAAAACTTGGATCTCCATTTTTGTCCATTTTTCAGTTTTTGACATAATTTGAAAAAAATGCCTGTTGTCCTTTATATTGTGTGTAAATTTCATGATGAATGGACCAAAAGAAACGACCCAGAATGACTTGGAAAAAATTCTGGTTCTATTGACTTACGTTAAAAGTAAAGTATGTTTTTTCCTTCTCCTATAAAGTTACCATTTTGGAGATACGAGGTTTTGTTCCAACAACAGCGACATATATATATATATATATATATATATATATATATATATATATATATAATTTGCAGTTAAAACAGCCTTTAGA